>NC_135019.1:617916-926875 GCF_051020955.1 Megalopta genalis | reverse complement strand
TAATGGAATATAATAATATTTATATTATATAATATTTATTGCGACGCGATAGATAGCAATGCGACCGAGAAGATTTCGGAACGGTACTGCTGCGCGAGGATCTTCAAGGTCGCTCAAGACGATTGAATCACGGAAACGCTTTGTCATCGCTGGGTATATTTAATTAAATGCTACAATTCAACGGAACGCCTGACAAATGTGTGGTCTCCTCCAATTCCAGCGCTGTTGCGTTTACAGAACGGCGTTACCGCAACGAGCGGCGAGCTAGGCGAACGTAAACGTTCTATGAATGTGCAACGTTGCGTGGAATATCGGTAGTTGGTATCAGTTGATCGCGGGGGATATCGTTACGGGCAAGGTGAAATTTTGGTGACCTTGGACGACCATGCGTGGAACCGTTCGGAAATCGTCTCTGCAGCGATCGTGGAAGAGTGACAGTATTTTTTGTCACGACGAGTATATCCGTCACGGAGAATTGGCAGAATTTGATGTCACGACGAGTATACTCGTCATGGAGAAGTTGCACTATTTTGTGTCACGACGAGTATACTCGTCATGGAGAATTGACAGAATTTTATGCGACGACGAGTATATTCGTCATGGAGAAGTTGCACTATTTTGTGTCACGACGAGTATACTAGTCATGGAGAAGTGGCAGTATTTTGCGTCACGACGAGTATACTCGTCACAGAGAAGTTCATTAAATCCACGTTCATTGAATCGTAACTTGCCTAACATCCGAACGACGATCGAGCGAACTAGCTTTTGCACATCATTTCGACGGTGTAGAATATATAATGCTAATTAACGCTAGATTTATGGAGCACAAAAAACAATTGTATTATTATAACAGCTATATTAGTTTATAAAAGTAACGATAAGACATTTATTCTGTTTTTGAACAAGCGTTATTGTAACGTTTGCCGTAAGTAACATATAAATCGAATAAATAACTCGTAAATGTATCTTTACGACACGAATAATCGTAAATTAAAAGAATTAGTGACCCGCCATTTTGTCGGATTCCGCAAATCTAGTGTTAAATTGTAATTTTAGCGAAAACAAGAACATATTTCCAAATTTCAAGATGTTTACAGTATCTTGTAGCCGATCCTACCCGAAAAACAATATAACATTTTGTTATAAAAATAAGACGCTCTGTCGAATACCACTCTGCAGCAGCAATTTGAACTTCTAACTATTTCTTAATACTTTTAATACAAGTATTTGATTTGTCCTGCGTTTTCGTAATACAAATTTTATAAAATAAAACCGTCTTTTTAACAGCGACTCTGAGCTTGACGAGTAAACTCGTCGCCGCTTGATTCTCGCGACAGATGTAAGTGCACGCTCTGAAAAGGCGACGCCACGGCTATCTGGTTAACAAGATGACCCTGGAGTAAATTATACATTTTATCATTAGTCATTATATTTTATCATTCCACAGACCAGTGTAACTTAGCCCTGAGAAGTTTTTTCAACCAGTTTTTTCATCATCCTACCCGCTCCGATTATATTTTATCATTCCACAGACCAGAGTGTAACTCAGCCCTCAGAAGTTTTTTCAACCAGTTTTTCCATCGTTCTACCCGCTCCGTCGAGCAGCGTCGTCGAATGTTCGCGTTTGAAATCGTCTTGGTCGAACGAGCGAGAAACTATCGGCGAAAGAAGCGTCTCGTCGGCCGGCGTTCTCCGCTCCTCGCCGGAGCGATATTTGATCATCCGCATTTTCCTAGGTTCCGTTTGTCCGCCGATCGAACCCCGTAACAACCTGTTTACTATATTTTATCGAGACGGTAACGAACGAGGAGAAGGAATGTACGAGAAAGAGAAGAAGAATTACGGACCGCGCCAGCGTCAAATAAAATGGGAATCGCCCGGGGGCTGGACCGAGCGGCGAAGGCCCAGGCAATCGGCGGTGCAAATATTAGTCGAGCGGCTCGAAATTAACCTTCTCGGAGGCTGCTGCAGCCTGCAATTTGGATCGACGATCGATATTTAGGAAGCGTCGCAAAATTCTGCCCCGGCGAACGTCGTCGATCTCGAGGCACGATTCCGTCCACGATTCTTCGGCAAGGAGATCCAACGTGTCGCGCCAATTGTTATACGCCCCGCAGTGTTTTACAAATTGCTACAAAGTCTTTCGCTCCTTTGCCACTTTGTTCCTTCCGTTCGGAACGATCGAATAAATTTCTCGAGAGCGCAAAAGGAAGAGGAAGCGCCTCGAGGAGAGAGAGAGGATCGTCGCGCGTCGAAAAGGAATGCGCCGGGAAAAATCCGATAGCTCCCCGACGTTCATTTAATTATGGAGATCGCAGCAGGCGTTTAGGATCGCGAAATTAAGCGGATCGCCGGGCGGCCACGGGCGAGGCCGCGCCGGCCTCGGTCCGAGTCAAAGGGTTCGATCGTTCGGCGATCGAATCGAAGGATTCGGCCGGTTCGATGTACCGTGGGATTAAACGTCATCGGTTTTTGTGTCTCCGGCTCGGTGGTGTCGCGCTCCTGACAATACCGAACGCACTAACGAGTGCCGGCGGGTGGCCGGGGGGGGGGCGAAGCACTTAAAATGGTAATGAGCAGAAACAAGCGGTTCCTCGATATCGATCGAATGGATGCGCGCATTACGAACGTCTATACTCCGGCGAGCGGAGCGGAGCGGAGCCGAGCGGGCTGATAGGCTGATTCGAGTTCGAGGAACGGGTAAACAATTGTTTGGGGCGCGCGCGCGCGCCAGCGAAAGAGCCAGGGTGAAAAGGAGACACGCGGGTGAAATCGAACGTGAACGAATCGCTCTCGCGAACCCGGGCTTCGAACAACGTACAATTAAAAGAACTTCCCCGTGTATGTCCCGGAGCTGAAAAGGAGCCTCTGTCCCCTCTTAATCACGGCCGCGGCGACAGAGACACAGGCACAGGCCTTGTTAAAAATACATTCCTCGATGGATAAGAATGTGGCCATCGAGATGGAGGGCTCTCTCGGTTCGTCGCGACCGTCGAGGAGAATCGTCGGAGAACGCGAAACATTTTTCGAAACGGATGATGTTTAACCTCTTAACCCCTCAGCTTGTACGCGCGAGTTAATTCGAGCGCGCTAAACAGGCCAAACTGTGCACACTCGGGATAACTCGTGCGGCGTTGTATTTTATGCTGCTGTAATTTCTCGCGCTCGAATATAATCGAAGAGAATTGAATATGACAATGTGAAAGCAAAGACAAAAAATCGTTTCATTGATATTTATCGTTTACATGGGATTGTAAGCTGTAACACTTATTTATTCAAGAATAAAATACAGCCTTTTTCCATGGAACAAAAGCGCGGTATATCAAAATTCTCCATCAAAAGAAAAGTTGAAAAGTTTCCAAAATTGCAAGTTTTGTGCTTGCCAATAGGCTTTCTTGTGCATAAATTGCAATAAATCGTATAAAATAGAAACACCGTAGACGAGAAAATATGTTTAAAATATAATTAAAATAGCTTCGAGTGCAAAGGGTCCCCATTTACACGAATATATATACGAAATAAAAGCAGAAATATTTTAGTTTTATTTCGCGATAACGCCTCGCATAGCGTTCCGCTAACAACTATAGGGTTAGCAACTAAGTAATTGCCGATTTGTTCAATGAAATAAAAAATTTTTTTTACTTGGAACGAAGTTTAATCTGTAATGTATTTTCCATTTTGTTCGATGGCCTTTTGCCATCTCTCTGACAACTTGAAAATTCCACGCTCGTAGAAAGTCTGATCCTTTTCGGCCAAAAACTGAGTTAAGTGAGATTTTACAGCATTATCGTCATTCAAAGTTTAACCACGAAGAGAGTTGTCCAGGGATCGAAATAAGTGGTAATCCGATGGCGCGAGATCAGAGCTATATGGTGGGTGTAACATCGATTCCCAAGCAATATCCATCAATTTTTGCCGAGTGGACAAAGACGTGTGCGGCCTAGCATTGTCCTGCTGGAAAATGACAGCTTTACGATTGACCAATTCTGGTCGCTTTTCCTTGACCGCTGCATTCAATTTGTCCAGTTGCTAACATTCACGGATAATAAAAATAACATAATAATAATAATAATAATTTTATAATATAACATTTACGGATATCATAAAAATGGGAGTGAGAGACATCTATAACTGAAATCGGCAATTACTTAGTTGCCAACCCAATACATTGTCTCTACACGCGCGTTTCTTTGACAATGTAATCGTCACGATAGGGGTTAAAGAAGAGATGCTCGAAGCCCGGGAGAACGATGGATCGGCCGGGGACCTAAGGGTGTTGTAACAAAGACGCTGGCCGAGAATGGATCGAGCGATCTCGAAGTTCCCGTAACGTATGCATTAAAGAAGAAAAAGATAAAATACAGGCGCGGGCGGAGCTGCGAGGTTCGAGGAGAAAGAAGACTGAACGGGTGAACGGATTCCGGGCGGAGAGCTCGCGAAAATTTGTCTGGAGAGGTATCGAGCCGGGGGATAGCGCGTCGGCGTGCAACGAATACGTAATGCCTTTAAAAATCTTGAGAAATTCTGGGAATGGCCAGCTTGCCCGCCGAATGTCCGCGTATTCTACGGACCCGCGAAGGCTAAACCGGCTATACAGAAGCTCGCGCACACTTGCTATTCGATCGGGTCTCGCAGGATTTTAGGTCCGAAGTCGGACCTAACACCTTGCAAATTCCCGTGGAAACCTTGGAGTCGGTCAACGCTTGCCTCTCTTTTCACGGGAAAATGTGGAAAACGAGATCCGGTCGACGAACGCGGCTATAGAAGATATTTACCATCGGGTTATTGGAGATTTTTAATTTCAGAAAGAACAAACACCGTATAAACGGTCGTGGAAACTTGAGAATCGAAGACAACGATTGTCTCTTCTCGCGGGAAAACGTACGAAACGATCGTTGAAGCTGAAACGGCTGCAGGAGATACTTGTTGTTGGCTTCTCGGAGCTTTTTAATTGCAGAAAGAACAAGCACCGCGTAAATAGTTGTAGAGACTTCGGAACGAGCACCGACGATTGGCCGCTTCTTATGGGAATACACGAACAACCGCAGCCGAGCGATAAACCTGCTAAAATGTCTGTACGAGATACGCGCTCGTTGTCGCGTTCCCGCGTTAAATTGCAGAAGCTGCAAACAAACACCGTGTCGAAACTTCAAGAACCGTGTCTTTTCGGAGGAAAGCATCGCCAACGAACCCGAAGTTAATTAATGAAGCGTCTGGTAACGCGGGAACGAGTTTGGCAGCTTGCACGTTCGACGAATTCGTACGAAATTTCAGTCGCGGAAACAGCAAACACCGGGCAGACAATTTTCGAAGCTCGGCCAACGAAACGGGCAACCGCATAACTCGGTGGAATCTATAACTTGGTGAATCCCGGGGGAAGTTCGAATGTGTCCACAGCAGTCGTTTCACTTGTCATCGGGTCGAGATTATGCTCGGACGAGGCAAAATTGTCTCGTCGCGCGCGTCCCGAAGTAGGACACGACAGGTACACACACACACCTGTTATCCAATCAGTGTCCGCGCGATTCCAGCCGCACGAGCAGCCGATATCTTGAGCGAACTTGCAGAAATTTCATCAACGATCCTATTTCCACGCAACGATACACCGTCGACGAGCTGCGTGGAAGTTCGCGAGCCCCTGGAGAGAATCCTTGGCGGATTTCAGCGCGACGACGACGACGGACCGAATAACAAATATCCTCGCGAACAAACTCTTCCGAATTCCGCGAGCGGATCCCCGGCGCGGAGGAGCCGCGACGACGAAGCGACGACGACGACGACGAAGCGACGCGTCGTCGACGAGCCGTGCTCGGATTCGGGCCCCTTTGAAGAAAGACCGACAAACGCGCGGCCGCCGTGCACCGTTATCCGATCGGTCGGCGCACTGCACGGCAGCTCGCTGCAGCTCGCTGCAGCTTGCTGCAGCGCGATTCGAGGGTACGCGAGTGCCGCAGATCTCGAGAGCGTAATTGTAGCGGCGTCGATGATACCGTCTGCACGCGACCCGTTGTCGATGCACCGAGCCACGCCGGCAACTCCGCCGAGATCCGATAAGTGCATCGAACGATGCACCCGTTATCCGAACGCACCTCGCAAATCCCTCCGAAGCGAAATTTCCACGAACGGGTCAACCGGTGCTGTCGACGTTTCGACGAATTTTCTCCTCGGCCGACTGTACTCGCGCCGAAAATACGACAATGTCTTCCTAATTGACGCTCGGATTGTGCAGAAAAATGGACAATTTGGGAAGAAGAGGTACGATTGTTCGAACCTTGCGTCTGGTTTTTATTGTTTACAATAGGTTGCTATGAAAACGAGCCACAAGGCTCGAATAATCGTCCATTTTTGTGTACAAGCTGAGAGTGAATTAGAGAGAATTTACTATAGCGTGCGACGTGCAGTAATGTCTCCCTAATTGACGCTCAGCTTAGAAACAAAAGTGAACAATTTGGGATGAGGAGACATTATTATTCGAGCCTTGCAACTCGTTTTTATAGTTACCGATTGTCAACAATTATAAGAACGAGCTGCAAGAATAATCGTATCTCCTCTTCCCAAACTGTCCATTTCTGTGGACAATCTGAGCGTCAATTGGAGAGACGTTACTGTACCTCGTTGTTTCGGATTCGACGAGTCAAGCAGTATATTTAGAATAATTGTCTCATCCGGCTTCCATCTGGGTCCTCTACTTTTTATTATTTTTTATATTTAGACAACATTGCAAAGCTCTCGCGCGTTTGTAAATTCCTCGTATATAACGACGATTTAAAAATGATTTATTGCCAATGATAATCATGCCTGTGCCGCCTTCCTTCGACACGAGTTGGCCAGACTTCTGAATTGGTGTTCCGTGACCCTTGACTGGTACACCTATTAAAACTTGCCTAACCGCTATCATCTGTAATGGGTTACGTAATTGTTCTTACTTTGAGCATCAATAACGAAGGAGTCCAACTTGGACAGTTCGACAGAATAGAATAAAGCAAGCGCATTAAAAGCGTTCCTTTGTTTTTGCAATTTTTCTTGCTATTATGTCATCGCCACAGATGAACAAGTAATTAGTAGCGGTCTCATAGACCGGCGATAACAGTCGAGGGTTGAACAAACAATTCGAAATCATTTAAATACAGCTTTATCATTTTTTTCCTAGCTTTCCCGTCAACGAAAGTAACTGGATGTTCAATTTAAGCGATTTAATTTCGGTTATATTATTACAGATTTTCTATTTAATCTTGCACTTATTCGTTCTAAATCTCTGATTTTACAACTAATTGAACGGGTAATTTCATGTAGGAATTTAACGAATCAACAAATAAATAATAGCAATTTTCGAAGGTCTCGCAAAGACCCGGAGCAAACGAAAATAATTTGGATGTTCAATTTAAGCGATTTAATTTCGGTTATCCTACTATTTTCTATTTAATCTTGCACTGATTCGTTCTAAATCTCTGATTTTACAGCTTTGATTTTACAACTAATTAAACAGGTAATTTCCCGTACGAATTTATCGAATGAACAAATAAATAATAGCAATTTTCGAAGGTCTCGCAAAGAGCCGGAGCAAACGGAACGGGACGTTTCTGCGAGAACAAACGGCGGGACTTGTGCGATGACCCAATACTAACAGTCCGGCCGCGTTCAGAGCCGTGTCAACCAATCCAGATTTCAGATCTGCCGCTAATTTACTGGCGTTTCGGTGTACTTCCGGGGTAAATAGCTCCGGTGGGCTGTCGCGTCCCGTCGCGTCGAGGGAAGCGGTATCGATCGAGCAGACGGTATCGACGGCTGGGATCGCGACGACGATGACGATGACGATGACGTCGATCGGCGCGACGGCCGCGACCTGAAACGAATCCATTACCGCAGGATGCAAGCTGTTTCAGCAGAGGGGGAGGGCGAGGGGGGAGGGGCAACGAGGCGCGCGAGGGCGGTCTTGCTCTCTCTCTCTCTCTCTCTCTCTCTCTCTCGCGAGCAGCCTCTCGAATCGGGAAATGAAATTTCGACCGGTCGAAAACACGAACGACTTTCCACACCACCGGGAAATTAATTTCTGATGCGAGCCCGGTTTTCATCGTTATTCCAGAAATAAACGGAATTTGCGACGGGCCAAAGTGCCCGCCGGCCCTGTCGTTCCATTTTCGACCGGGAAATTAGATCATTGTTTCGCCGCTGGATCCGTTCGAACGAGAGACTTCTTGTCCCGACGCGGAATATTACGAAAGACGCTTCATCGTTTTTGCCCGTTCGTGTTCCCCGTTCCGTCGACTTCCTCTATTTCGCTTATTTCTGTCCGACTGCTGACGGAGACTCCTAATAGCGACTCGTCGATTGCACGTTGTTTCGTTCCTTGATGTCGGAATAAAATTCTGTTCCGTCGTTGTTAACCCCTTCGGCACGTTTCACGACTCGTCGCGTATTTGTTTCGTCCAAATTTCGGACCACGAGTCTAATTCGTCGTTCGATTAAATCCGATCCAAACGCTAGAATCTTGGAATCATCAAAAATGTCTCGTAATCTGAAAATGGGGGTTTCCAAGGTCATTCGAAGCAACTTTTTCCTTTGCACAAATTTTCTCCGAAGCATCGTTAACGAGTTATTGACGAAAAACGCTGACCAATGTGAGGCGAGCTCGCTTGCCGCGAGGCGGCCTAGCCAATGAGCGCAGGAAACCTGGTTCCGCTCATTGGCTCCACAGGCTCGCGCCAGCCGAGCACGTCTCTCATTGGTCACAGTTTTTCGTTAATAACTCGCGAACAAAGCCGCGGATTGCATTTTCGCCAAGGAAAAAGTTGCTTCTAACGACCTCGGGAACTCCGAATTTCCAGATTACGAGACTTTTTTGGGACACCCTGTATATCTGTACCCGAGAAGTTAACCCTTTGCATTCGAGTGGCGACTCTCAGGCAGCACTAAAATTGTTGTATCACGTTCCAAGATAATTTTTGTATTAACAAAGTTTAGATTTTTTAAAAATTCCTAAAAGTGTAACTGTAACTACGGATCACCGCAAGACACAATTTCATACGCATAAAATGCACTTTGTCGTATAAAATGGGAACACTATAAGTCAGAGAAATTATTTATGATTTACAGTTAAAATGGCTTCGAGTGCAAAGGGTTAATATTTAAAGCGAACATTGGTACACGATGAACACGAATTTCCTTTTTCTCTTCGGAAACCATTAGAATCGGAAAAACTTGCTGATCGTTTGCGTCCGTAAAGAAGATGGTACAACAAGTGGTTAGAGAAACAGGGAATTCTCTACGAGATGAGAATGTTGTTCGTTTTCAGCGATATTCGACCCGCGACACTTCGAACGGGCGACAGAATTATTTGCTCAGTTTCGAAGATTAATTTGCACGCCGATCTATTATATCTTCTTAACTTTCTTAGGATCCGCGAAGATATTGAAAATGTCGCGCGACCTAACTTTCCAATTTTAATACGACCAAATGAAATACTTTAATTTTATGCAATTTCAGAGACGGTCGGCGTGGCGGTCGAAATGTTAATGGCGCGAACTTCGAAATCCTGCGAGATGATCTCTCCTCTCCGAGGAAAACACGACGGACCGAGAAAGTTTCCGCGTCGAGTTTCCAGGGTCTTAGAATTTTTCTGGGAAGACGCGATCCGCGAGAGCTCGAGGAAGCCGGCAAAGTCGCCTGGGACATTTAAAGAGCTTTAAACGACCCAGATGCTCTTCGGCTGTTTCAGAAGATCCTCGGAAGGATTCTGCCGGTCCTTGGAGATCGTTTGCGAATCCTCGGAGATCGCGCGCGCGCTCTTTCAGACAGCTTAGAACCTGCCGAAAGTGCTCCAACAGGTATCGGCGACCTTTCGAGGGTCCGCCTATTCTTCGGTGACCGATAAAGAGTCGCGGTTTCGCTTCGTCTCGACGCTCTTCGAGGTCTGCCGAGAGGACTCTCGAAGCCGTCGTCGCGACGCCACGACTTCTTCGCGCTTTCATTCACGCCTGCAGCCTGGCTTTAATTATTCGCGCATGCGGCGAACATTACGCGCAAAACGTGGCTTGGATCGACGAGAACAAAAATTTGATACGAATATAATAGTAATAAATAATAAGAATAAATTTTGATCGCGACTACTGATAGAAATGATTTAATATTCGGACTTAATATTTAAAATGCAATAACTTCTTTTAAGCTGGACTAAACGATTCGAATCTTCTTTAGACGACAGAGGAATTAGTCTACTAGACAATGACTACAATGATATTTTTTTGCTATTTACTTGCTTTATTTTACGCTTTATTTTTCTATATATTTTTGCTAAAAAGTTCAATGTATCCTCATCGAAAGCGCGCTCGCCTTCCTAGGCGATAAGCACAAAGTTAATTATACCCGAAAACAAGCCAAAGGCGCAGCAACTGGTCAGCCCATAGTAACCGGCTACACCAGGGGTGTCAAACTCGAAAGCTATATATATATATATATAACTTGGGCCAAATAAATAATGCTTAACTTTAGGTGGGCCGCAAAAAAAAAAAGAAATCAATGTTCATAGAAACAAATATTTTTATATTTTGACTAGTACATTGTACTAAACATATATAAAGTTAAATTAATGTTTACGTCCTGATACTTGTCATCAAAAATGTTCATCTCGGGCCGCGAGTTTGACACCCCTGGGCCACACGTTCGCGCGCAGCTAGAAAAGACGCGCGCGTGCAGCTGGCCCAAGAGTAGTTCCTCCGTTATCACGAGTCGCATTCCTGTTTACGATGATTCTCGACGACGATCCCCGACCTCATGAATCACCAGGTATTTACTCCGAGGAATCGCTTCATCTGCCACCCCCTGCGAGGCCGTTTGATTTATGCCCGGCTCGACTTCGCCCCGCGCAAATCCCAAACAAATTGGCCCGAATTCTTGCGCGGGCCGTGTCGCCGCGTCCATCGCTTTCGAACGTCGGGCTCGAACTCGAAGCACCGACGGAAAGAGACGGAGACGTGTCCGGAGAGATTCGCAAGGCAGAACAATTGGCTCCGCGAGGATTTCGCCTGGTATCCCCGGTGATCCGTCGGTGGATCGTCGCTGAAGAAGCAAGATTCTCCGACGAGTTTCGCCCTCCGCGTTCAACGGAACAGACGGAAATGAAACGGAACTTCGTTGGGGACGAACTTGAACGACGGGCGCGGGAAACTTCTGCTCGCCGAAGCGTCGCTCCCGCTTTAACGTCGGCATAATTGCGCTTTCCGGCCGGGCGACACGACCGTACAACGATAGTCGAACTCTTGTTGCTAGCTCCGTTGCCCGATTTTTAACCCTTTCACGCCGAGCGCCGCATATATGCGGCGTCCACTCGACGACCTGTGGGTACGGGCGCAGTATATACAGGTTGTCCCAAAAATGTCTCGCAATCCGAAAGTAGGGGATTCCTGAGGTCGTTCGAAGCAACTTTTTCCTTAGCGAAAATGCAATCCGCGGCTTCGTTTACGAGTTATCAACGAAAAACAGTGACCAATCAGAGGCGAGATCATTTGGCGCGAGACGGCCGAGCCAATGAGCGGAACTGGGCTCCGCGCACTCGTTGGCTGGGTCGCCGCGCGCCAGCCGAGTTCGCCTCTTATTGGTCACTGTTTTTCGTTAATAACTCGTAAACGAAGCCTCGGAGAAAATTTTCGCAAAGGAAGAAGTTGCTTCGAATGATCCCAGGAACCTCCTATTTCTGGATTGCGAGACATTTTCGAGACACCCTGTATGCGGCATCGAAACGAAGCGTATACAGAAGACAGAGATGTGTAATTTGTAGCAAAAATGATAAAAGAACGGATTCGCGGTACGAGTGTAAAGATCGCGATGTTGGCCTTTGTACAGATCCTTGCTTTCAAATATATCGCATAGAATTATATTATTAGTTTTTACATATTATTATATTTTAATAATTTTCGTCTCGTTATCAATTATATTCAACGTTTAATCGTTAGGCTTTGTAATTGTATAAATACCTATGTTACCTATAATTCTGCGAGTCTTTTTAAATTGAAAATGTAAATATACTTGTTACATCAGAGCAACGATTGTTTTATTCGGCACAGTTATTATTTAAGACTTGGAACAACGTATATGAGCCGTTTATTTTGAAAGTGGCATAAGTCACTTTGTCTTTAAGTCGATATATTTAAGGGTTTGCGTTTTACTTTCGAGAAGATTTACTTGCATTTGTTATCTCAGGATACTGATATTTCTCTCGGTATAAATAATTTCGTATAGACATTAAAAAATCACCACTTTTCATTACGGCAAAGTGACTTATGCCACTTTCAAAATAAACGGCTCATACACAGAAACCGCGCGCACCGTTCATATTTCTGGAGCGAGTTTCCGTTCGGCGACGGTGCTTCGGCGGATGGAGCTGCCGTAGCGAAAGGGTTAAAGCGTGCGCCTAATCGTACGTGTTCTTCGAATCTCGTTTCCACGCGTGTCCGACCACGGACCCATTCTACTCGTCCGACCATAGCGTGCCACTGTTTCACTCGTGGAAATCGTATTCCACGATCGCCTGACCTACTTCACTTTACCATTCTACTCGCACGATCTTGGAGTAACGCGTCTTCTTTATTCTACTCGTCCGGTCTCGGGATAACGCGGCTTCTTTATTCTACAATACCTGTCCGACCGCAGGTTGCTCTTATTTCGCTTATCGACGACGTTTCTATTCGATTTGTCCGATCGCTGGACTGCGGAACGTTGTAAAATTTTTCATTTTCGCTGGTTGTTTCACGGATACTCAAGAAGAGAAACATTTCTTACATCGACTAGAAAATTTGTTGTCACGATTTATATCCCTTAACCCTTTGCACCGTAACAATTAGATCGACTCTGCGAGACTCGACGAGGCATTGATTTCACATGTAATCTATTAAATAGGAACGGCACTCGTTTCTCGTAGATCGAAACAAAATCTGGTTCTGCCGTTATCAAAATCTAGGAATGGAAAATTATCTCGTTCTATTAGGGAAATTATTGGGGACGAGGTAGTGATAGACAACGTAGCTACGAAAGAAATTGTAGTGCACGAAGTTGAAAGCTTTTCGCAATTGCACGAGATGTTTTATTATTGATATCGTGCACACTGTTTGCTATATCGAACATTTTATCCATCGTCGGACCGCCGACGAGGACTCCCGCGATTTTCATATCGGAGCCTCGCGTTTTTCGCATTCGGTGCTTCGAAATTCATTCTCAATGTTTTTAGGACTAGCAAATAATATAAAATACTAAATATAATAATATTAATATAAATATAATAATATAATAATAATATTATAATAATAATAATATACAAATACCAAATACTTTGGAAAATGTATTACTTCTAAGACCAAATACTAAACACCGAACGTACCAAACACCAAACAATGGACTTTTATTGGGCCCAATTTTCCTTTCAACGCGAGCGTACAATAAAACAAGTACAAAAAAATATCGACTTTTTTACACATCTGTACATGAGCCGTTTATTTTGAAAGTGGCATAAGTCACTTTGTTTTTAAGTCGATGTATTTAAGGGTTTGCGTTTTATCACGTTTAAAAATATGGATGCTAACTTTCGAGAAGATTTACTTGTATTTGTTCTCTCAGGATACCGATATTTTTCTCAGTATAAATAATTTCGTATAAACATTAAAAAATCACCATTTTTCATTACGGTAAAGTAACTTATGCCACTTTCAAAATAAGCGGCTCATGTCAGTCCTATTTCCAATTCTTTAAATAACGCTGTAGTAAAATTCGCTATAAAATAGCTGTTCGGGAATAAATGTTCCTTCGGGATTTCAATCAATCGAATACGAAACAAGGTTCGTGTAACAACGGTTAGCTTGAAACGCGATGAGAAACAATTTAGAAGTCGAGATAAGCTAACCGAATAGCTTACGTCTATAAAAGTTCTGAAGTTAAATTACAGTTTAATCGAAGCCCCGGTTTTTATGGCCCATTTCGGCACGCACCGGAAAATTTCGAGCACAATGCGCACAATTTTTACCGATTTCCAGACCGGCGAAAATAGGCGCGCGTCGAGCCGACGAACAAAAAAAAAAAGAAAAAAAAACGCTGCGCGTTCATTCTGGTCGATGTTTATGCAATTCCCGGTTTTTTAAAAGCAAATTCTCCGGGGCTCCGTGCTCAGCGCCGACTAATTTCGCCACGTGCGGAATTTTCGCAGGAAAATAACAAGCGGGAATCTGGTTGCAGGGTCGATCCGACGTTTCGAGAAGCGATTTACGAGAACTTCTCTGCCGATTACGCGGAACGCAATCAACGGTGATTAAAATCCTCGCAGACGGAGCTTTCGAAACGCGAAGAGACAAAATTCAGTTCCGTTCGAACCGCGCGTTCTTACTTGCGCGCGCGCGAGGGAATTACGCGTTTCTTTATCCGCGAGCGCAATATTTATCCGCGAGTGTTATTAGCGAAAATAAAACCGGGCTTTTCCGATGCAACAAGATTCGCGGACGCGCTGGAAACGCGCGGATATCTCATGTTTTTAATATTCTCCACGGTATTTTTTGTTTCCGGGCCGCGACCGCGGCCGGGACGAATAACGCGCTCCATATTGCAACGCGCGCCGGATTTCGCAGCGATTTCCGCGCCGATTTCCGCAGCGAATCCCGCAGTCGAAGCTACAAGATTAACCCTTTCGGTACGAACGCACTGTCAGCCGCGACACTCCCACTGTGCTGGGTGCCGCGCCGAAAATGTGCATATAGCACAGTGGGTCGGTCCACTTTTGTACGAAGATTTTCTTAAGTAACAACTGTGCTTGATCCGTTTCTAAATCTTTTGTTTCCTGCAAACATTCTGTAAAGGGCCTACAATATGTTCAAATCTATGAACAAGTTTCGAGCAAAAATGTAACCTCAAATTTTGTAAATCAATTCGGATCAAACGACGATTATACCTGTAGCTGTTTTTTCGGAATCCTTGTAAGAAAAGACTTTATTAGAATAATTTCTAATATGTCAGGAATATGGCTCGCACGAATGCCAGATGTATTCGGCGCTTGTCCATACCGGTCGTCGGATGGATGCCGGTATACAGAGTGTCCCAAAATTATGGTATTTCCGGGAAACAAGGTGTTCCTGGGGTCGTTTGTAGCAACTTTTTCCTTAGCGAAAATCTTCTACGATGCTTCGTTCATGAGTTATTAACGAAAAACACTGACCAATCAAAGACGAGCTCGGTTGGCGCAAGGCAACCGAGCCAATCAGCTGACCCGGGCTTCGCGCGCTCGTTGGCTCGGCCGCCTCGCGTCAATCGAGCTCGCCTCTCACTGGTCACTGTTTTTCGTCGATAACTCGTGAACGAAGCCTCGTAGAATATTTTCGCTAAGGAAAAAGTTGCTTCAAACGATCTCGGGAACCTCTCGTTTCCCGGAAATACGATAATTTTGGAACACCCTGAATATCCGGCGCTCGGCCACACAGGTGACCAGATGGATGCCGGATATATCCGGCGCTCGTACCGAAAGGGTTAAAAATTCGGGCAGGGCCGGCGCCGATCGAGCGAAGAGAAATCGCATCGAATCGAATCGACCGGACTCGCGGGAACGCGCGTGCTGCCGCTAATCGAAGGTCCGCTCGCGTGCCTCGAACGCGTTACTTGTTTACCAATTGGCCACAAATTGGCTTCCGAATACCGTAATCGAAGCTTTAACAGATATCAGATTCTATCGAGTACGATCCCGCCGGAAAGTTTCCACGCGTGCGATCGCGTTTAATTCGTGATTCGAGTAATTAACCGGCTCCGCGGGTTATATAGCCGCGTTCGAACTTGCTTAATGGAGGATCGAGGGGCCACGATCGTGTCCCCGAATCATAATGAGCGGGGTCTCGATGATACAGCTCTTCTTCCTCCAGAATAATTCACACTCGTTAACGATGCGACCGGATTCCCGAAGATAATGGCGATCGCGACGCGACTCACGCCACGTTTAACTCGTTCGAACCAGACGGATCGTTCCGCGTACCAGCCGAAATTCAGTCATATTCGATGCGGACCTCCGGGAATCTGTTCGGCAGAGGCGAGCTTTTAATTACTCCGCTTTCCGCGGAGCGGACTCTGAAAATAGGTTGCGTTTTTCTTGTTCTTTCAAGAATTCGACGCGACCGTAATCAAAGTCGAAATCGCGGGACTTTGTCGACGGGAATCTTAAACAGCGAGATCGGAGGGCTCGTAACGGTGGAACGAAGCCCACGGGAATTGATTCGACAAAGCGTCGCGTCGTCTCCGATGACAACGAACAAAAATTGTTAGTCGCTGGGACAGTTTCGTTGGCAAGCGTGCGTCGTCCGTCGCCGATCCCCGACCATGCAACGGCTGTCGATACGGTCGCTCGTGCAGCGGATAAACCTATTCAGATCCTGCGTTCGCAATTC
Organism: Megalopta genalis; assembly: GCF_051020955.1. Classification (NCBI taxonomy): domain Eukaryota; kingdom Metazoa; phylum Arthropoda; class Insecta; order Hymenoptera; family Halictidae; genus Megalopta; species Megalopta genalis. Next base: position 910,475 of record NC_135019.1, on the reverse strand, counting down.
TTTTTAGTCAGTTTACATTAGTCCGTCCGTGCTCTGCACTTCGCGACTGTGAAAGCAGCGTCCGCTCGAGCATTTTTTTTTCGGCGCTATCTACTTTTCCGTTTGTTCCGCGGCTCTGCAAGTTTCGTTGCTTCCCGTGTCAACAACGACGGAAGTGTACATGCTTCGATCGGCGAATAAAATCGTTCGTTCTCTACAATTTTTAGCCGGACGCAAATTTTTAGCCTTCGAAACGCAAAACGCGGCCAGAACGCGGTCCAAGCGACCGACCGGTTCGCGAAGCGAAAGTCGCAGTCGGAAAACATGCCAAAGAATCGCCGAGGAACGAGGAACCCGAGCGGCAAAAATGGCTTGAAAAATCGCGGATTCGAGGCAATTCTCTGCGAGAAGCCGAGGGGAGACGGCGATATCGCGGCAACTCAAAGACGCTCGTTCGCGAGAGACGATTTTCCAAGGCGGACAAATCGCGGCGCTTAGAACCAGATCTACCGTTCTCGTTCATGGAACGCGAACAAAGCGACCGCCATCGACGAGACTGGCTTTTCTTCCGAAATTCCTCGATCGAACGATAATTCCGGATGTTAATCAAGTCGCCAACGGAGAAGCGTCGCTTCGCGTCGCGTCGCGAGACAAACGCGACCCGATTTGCTCGTCGGCCTCGAGGATAAACGAGCGTAGACCGGTCTCGGTCGATTTCGAATACTCCCTGGGATCGATTCGAAAACCTTTCGGAAAAGCTCAGCCACGTTGATCCGTCGAACGACGTCTGATTCTGCGTCACGATTTCTCCGAAAAATTGGGAAATTCTTACTCGATTCGAGCATGTTCGTCGAGGATACAGTAATGTCTTCCTTACTGACGTTCAGATTGTGAAGAAAAATGGACAATTTGGGAAGAGGAGATACGATTATTCGAGCCTCGCGGTTTATTTTTATAGTTATAAATTGTCAAGGTAATTGTCAATTGTATAAATTTCTTTTGCCAAACAGAATTGCTTGAAAATTCTGTATTTCCGTCATTTCTCGTATAACTTCAGGAATTGCAAATGAAAAATCAGAAATCCGTCATTTGGATTGGTTTCATATGATTTTGATTATTTTGATTTTATTATTATTTGATTTTATTTTAATTCATTTTAAATGGTTCTTAAGATTTTATAAAGTATAAAGTTGCAGCATTTTATAAAGTATAAACTTCGCTCTTCAGAGACGAGTTCGAGTCAGTTTAACCCGGACGATTGCTGAATGAAACTCGCATTTTATCCTGTTTTGCGCGCAACCGCGAGCCCAATACAGTAATGTCTCCCTAACTGACGTTTAGATTGTGGAGAAAAAAAATGGACAATTTGGGAAGAGGAAATACGATTAATTTGAGTCTTGCGCCTTGTTTTTATAATTACCGATTCTCAAAAACTATAAAAACGAGCCGCAAGGCTCGAACAATCGTGTCTCCTTTTCTCTAAATTGTCCATTTTTGTGTACAAGCTGAGCGTCAATTAAAGAGAATTTACTATAGTTCGCGACGTACAGTAATGTCTTCCTAATTGACGCTCAGCTTAGAAATAAAAGTAAACAATTTGGGATGACGAGATATTATTATCCGAGCCTTGCAACTCGTTTTCATAGTTACCGATTGTCCACAATTATAAAAACGAGCCGCAAGGCTCGAACAATCGTATCTCCTCTTCCCAAATTATCCATTTTAGTGGACAATCCGAGCGTCACTAAGGGAGACATTACTGTACTTCCTCCGCGATAAATTTAAGAAATCCGTAGATTGCGAGCTTTTGTTTCGACTCGTTCCGCAATCGTCGTCGCGAACGTTGTTGGAGCGCGAGGGGTTAAAACAGCTATTAACCCTTAGCGCTCCGTTGGCTCCGCTATGGAGACATCCGTCGTTTGTTCCGTAAATCCGAAGGCTCTGCTGCGGAGCTCAATGTTTTTAGTACGATTAAACCGAAAATGCTATGTTTTTGTCGACGTTGGCAATTGTTATTTGCAGCGAAAATGGGCTCAGCGCGTGTACCATTACGATTAAAACATTTTTTGCCCACTTTTACACTTAGCAACATAAAATGAATAAAATCGAACGCTTTCGCAAGGACGCGTAATTTTTTCCGCTCGAAATAAGGCTTCCTTTATCTCGGGCGCTTTGCTCCAAAAATATGCCGGAGTTGCTGGTAGCGATATTTTTCAGAAAAACGCTGTACAACTTTATTTTGGAACGTCCGAAGAATATTTACTAATTTTTAATTTAATTTAATTATCGATCGAGCCGATTCCGCCGAAGATCAACGATAAAAAAATTCCGGCAAACTCGCGGAAAAGATATTTTTGTTTCGATAATTCCGTATCCGAAGAGAATTCAACGGACGATTCGCGATGCTAATTTTATAATAAATCGCGTCAAAGAACACGAGGGATATATTTATTTAAGAATCGCGAAGAATATCGTTGATAGTAAATTTACCCATTTCGACGAGGATGCATTTGCTGCTTGGAAATTTCGATCACGATTCACGACGTCGATGCACCGACCTCGCGCAATATTAAGTAGATACCATCACGATTAAAACATTTTTTGCCCATTTTTATACTTAGCAACATAAAACGAATAAAATCGAACGCTCTCGCGAGGACGCGTAATCTTTTCCGCTCGAAATAAGACTTCCTTCATCTCGGGCGCTTTGTTCCAAAAATGTGCCGGGAATTGCTGGTAGGTGGTACTCGAGAAACGCGTGAAGCGCTAGAGGGGTTAAAAAACGCGGCATAGAATCATCGATCCGGCTCAGGCTCGTGTTTACGATAAGTAGGGGCGGTAAATAGCGATCAGCCGCGGAACGCGAAAACGGCGCACGATGGGACGCTATTCAAACTCAATTATTTGGCAGCGTGTCGGTGCGCGGTAAACAAAATTTTATTGCATCGACAAACCCGAGATCATTGTATCCGTCGACCGACGGGCAGATTTAGCAGCGCGGAGGAGGAAGCCCGTGCACACGCGGGAACCGATGTCGTTCGCAGCCTGATCAATATTAATTGCGGACGAGCGCTCGGCGGAAAGTAGAAGACGTAATTTTCTAGGGGCGAATTAAAAGAGCTTATAAAGTTGGGGATGTTACGGCCGCTATGGGGTTGCATTCTGTGCGCCATGCATAATCATTTGCCGGCCGCAGTTTATTGCTCTTTAGGACGGTAATAACGTTAAATAATTTAGAAGCGCGGAACCATTGCGCCAAGATGTAACGGGGTATGGGACTCTTTTGCGAGCGATCTCTCCTCTCTCTCTCTCTCTCTTTTTCTCTTCCCTTTCTCCTCTCTCTTCAACCCGTCCGCCTCTTCTCCTTTCGTCTCGTATTACGCGAAATAGTTTAAGTTCTGCCGGTAAAAGGTGCGCCTAAAGGAACAAGCCACGCTACTTTTCATAATTTCCTTCCTGCGAAGCGGAGCCGCTGTTAGCGAGTCCGCGCGAAAATAGGATGCACCCGGGCCCCGTTTCCAGCTCTTGGCATTATTGAATCTTGAACTTCGGTATCGAAAATAAGATTCTGCCGGAATTAACGCTCCCGATATCGCAGCTGGCTGCGACGCGGCGCACTCGCAACGTAACAATTGCCGACTGTAGTGATTTTTTTTCGACGGGGAATATTGTAACCCTTGGCGCTCCACGCGTTTCTCGAGTACCACCTACCAGCAACTCCGGCACATTTTTGGAGCAAAGCGCTCGAGATGAAGGAAGTCTTATTTCGAGCGGAAAAGATTACGCGTCCTTGCGAAAGCGTTCGATTTTATTCGTCTTATGTTGCTAAGTATAAAAATGGGCGAAAAATGTTTTAATCGCAATGGTATCTACTTAACATTGCGCGAGGTCGGTGCATCGACCTCATGAATCGTGATCGAAATTTCCAAGCAGCAAATGCATCCTCGTCGAAATGGGTAAATTTACTATCAACGATATTCTTCGCGATTCTTAAATAAATATATCCCTCGTGTTCTTCGACGCGATTTATTATAAAATTAGCATCGCGAATCGTCCGTTGAATTCTGTTCGGATACGGAATTATCGAAAGAAAAATATCTTTCGCGCGAGTTTGCCGGAATTTTTTTATCGCTCATCTTCGCCGGAATCGGCTCGATTGATAATTAAATTAAATTAAAAATTAGTAAATATTCTTGGAAATTTTAGATTAAAAAAAAATGCCGAAGATGGCGGTAGTATAAATTCCTAAAATGAAGATAAGTCGTCCAAGAATTTTCATACTTAATTCTTAGTTAAATAAGCACAATGCTATAGTTAGTTTTCCGCCTTTTATCACCCAAGAAATATAGTTCAAATGTTATTTCAGTTTTTTAAAATGCCACCAAAGCGGTACCACCGGTATACAACGGATAGTTTTCGCCTGGCACCAGCGTGGTGCCACCGGACAGCATAGTGTTAAAATATTATAATACTAATTATAAATATATATATAATATTAATATTATAAATATATATATAATATTAATATTATAAATATAATATAATTATAAATATATATAATATTAATATAAATTATATTAATTACTATAGTCGACCGTTGTTACGTTACGAGAGCGCCGCGTCGCAGCCAGCTGCGACTATCGTAATATCCGTTCGTTCGCTCGAAACGATTCGCTGTTTGCTGTCGAATGATCCAGGAACGAGGAAAAGACGTATCGTTTCTCGGGTTCTGTTACATTAGCCGCGACTTTGCCAGAGAAAGACGTTTCTTGGACAGAGTAGTTCGCGGTAGATAAACATTGTTCGGGCTTTAATTGGCACGCAATTAGGTCCGCGCGAGTGGAAGTTGTACTCGCGGACGGTCCCCGCTAAACAGAGTTCCGGCGTGGCGCGACCCGAGCGACGGTATTCGTCGGGACAATGACAGGCCGAAAGTCACACCTTAAATATGCATTAACGCTCTCCGGGAACGGAGAGAAATGGTTATACGAGCAACGGTTTCAATGGAATCGACGTCCATCAAACGCGGCGGAGTGTGCGGGCCGAAATCATGAAGCCTCTCGCCACGCGAAATATTCATTTGTATAATCGACGGATCGATCGGAATTTGCGGGCGGGGACCGTAATTGATCGGAGCACGACAATGCCCGCGAAAACCAACAATGCGCCGCCGTGAATGCCGCGAGAACGATACCCGAAAATGAACAACGCGATCGGATCAATGGACCGGATTAAATCATCCCCCTTCGCAAAACTTGCGTCGCTACGCGTTCGATTCGAGTCGTCTGTCGACAATGAGAGCAGGAGAAATAGAGGGAGAGAGAGAGAGGGAGAGAGAGAGAGAGAGAAGTTGGAGAGCTCCGCGAGCTATCGCGCGCAGGTATGTCGACCTTTGAATCGATTCGAATTCAAGAGCCGCGCGAGTCACGCAACTTCCACTCGAATTTCCTCGAGCACCGAAAACCATGCCCACGGAGATGATAGTCGAATGGATCCGGAAGATCTCGAATCGCTACGCGTGTCTCGATCCGTTGGCTCGGCCCCGTTATACCATAATTCCTCGAATAATTTCAAATTCTACTTCCGGCGGAACTCGTCCCGATACTTCGACGAAGGAATCTCCGAGGACGAAACTAGTTCGCGAGGGGATTCTCCGCCGAGACGTTACTTGTTCTAGTTTTGCTTCAACTCTCATGATTGAAAATCGCGGCGGCACAGATAGTTTACCTTTGACCTTCGCGAACAATCTCGTCGCTCCGGATTAAAACGCTTTCCAAATTTTTCACAACAAAAGCACGATTACGTTGGCCAAGCTCTCTGCCAGCTAAACAGACCGAGGCGAATTCCCGCCGGCGAGGCTTTCGAGCGCGAGCCGCGTCCCCTTTAGGAATTACAGTAATTTCTCCTAGAAATGTTCGGAGCTCGGAATTGAAACTGACGGATCTAAGAATATTAAATCGCGATTCTTCGAGCCTCGTGGCTCGTTCTTTCAGAAACTCGGGAACAGTCGTTAAGAAGAAGGCGGCTGTCGGAATGAAAACGATGACTTAACCTTTTTTATTTCTAATTCTTTGCCACGATCCGAGGGCGATTCGGAGGCCACGTGACACGAACCGAAGGCAATTCGGAGGCCACGTGACAGGATTCGAAGGCAATTCAAAGGCAATTTGAAAATAATTTGGAGGCAATTTGGAAGCCACATGATACGATTCGATGGCAATTCGGAGGCCATATGACACGATTCGAAGGCAATTCGAAAGCCACGTGACACGATTCGAAGGCAATTCGAAAGCCACGTGACAGGATTCGAAGGCAATTCAAAGGCAATTTGAAAATAATTTGGAGGTAATTTGAAATCCACATGACACGATTCGAAGGCAGTTCTGAGGCCACGTGACACGACTCGAAGGCAATTCGGAGGTCACACGCAACTATTCGACGGCCACGTACCTAGTACCTATCCGATTACCGCATTTTCCCAAACGTTTTGCTAGCATTGTCCGAAGCTTCGTTCGGTGGTCACCGATACTTTGCGACGCTACTCGCTATAATTACTGAAATCATCGTTTAGCAACCAAAAGACACTTTTAATCGGTCGACCGAACGATTCCAAAAATCTGGGAGGAACGATTAAAAAATCCTGAAGAGCTTCGAATCGGGTTTAAACGGGGACCCGTTGGTGCCGCTGGATTTCATTGGTAAACCACGGATCGTATATATTTATGACCCAGCCGGGTGAACGAGCTACAAAACGGTGAAAACGTAAGAGAAGTTCGCGCACGCGCGTGTCACGGGCGCATTAAATTAACAAACAACAGCTTTAAACCGTTTAAGCTTTATTAAATTCGAAACTATGTTTCATTCTCGACGCATGCACGAGAGCTTCCGCCGCGAGAGAATTGAATCGCGCCAACTACGAAACAAGTTTAAAAATTGATTCGCAGATCTGAAATTACGCGTACATACGGCGATCATTGTGCGTCGGGGATTAACCTTTTAGGCACGACGCGCCACTATAATGGCTTGCTCTAGTAGCTCACTCGGTCATCGTATGAATCAAATAATCGTCTTCATACGCATTGTTTCACACTTCTTTTGTCTTCGCATCGATTTACAACAATCTACAGGGTGTCCCAAAAATGTCTCGCAATCCGGAAATGGCGGGTTCCTCGGATCATTTGAAGCAACTTCTTCCTTTACAAAAATGTTCTCCGAGGCACCGTCAACGAGTTATCAACGAAAAGCAGTGACCAGTAAGAATCGAGTACGGCTGACGCGAGGCGGCCCAGCCAACCAGCGCGCGAAGCCCAGTTCCGCTCATTGGCTCGATCGCCTCGCGCCAGCCGAGCTCGCCTCTCATTGGTCACTGTTTTTCGCTAATAACTCGTTAACGGTGCCTCGGAGAAAATTTTTGTAAATGAAAAAGTTGCTTCGAATGGCTTGTGGAACCCGCCACTTTCGGATTGCGAGACATTTTTGGGACACCCTGTATATACAGACAGAATATACAGTATCAGACTCTGTACAGTACATATCGGACTCTGCCGTCCAGAGAAATAGCCTCGCGCAGAATTCAGCCAAAAGGTTAAGAACAATGGTTCGCCGTTTCGAATGTATAAAATTGATCGAGCGCGGAACGAACGCGTTCGTTTACCTTCTGCTGTACGCTATCGACGCGGACGATTTTCATCTCGGCCAATAATTCGAGATCTATTCGTCGTCTCCACCGGCTTAGTATCCTTCCGCGTTCGCTACGAAGTTTCCAAGACTCGTTGTTTTCCGCCGTTCAAATCCCTGATTAGGCCGAGGACAGGATAGCCGTGGAAAGTAAACGGCAGCGTGCTCCGGGTATATAACGATCCGTCAACGGCGCGCGCGGTAGCCAGTCGGCGTGGCACTCGTTAAACTTGTTAAGCGACGGACACTCGAATTTTTAAGCGGCCGTTGAAGCCGCGCGCATTATGCGTTCGAGTCGGAGACCGGCTCATTAGCGGCGCCTTTATTCGGGCCGCGAAACGAAGGACAACATTCGCCGCGAGAAAATGAACGCCCGAGGGGTATACGCGCTTTCCAGGGCACAGGTGGTGCACGTGCACAGTCACCTGTGCACCGGCGTCGACCAGTGTCTGCCGGCGTCGACCGGAAGCGACCGACAACGCGGAGTCGCCGGGAATTGTTCCGAGACGGAAGTTTCAGGGCTTTTACCGCGGGAGCACGCGTCGATCCAGGCTCGAACGTTGAAAAGAAGCGGCGCGGAACGTTCCCGGAGGCTGCCAGGGCTGTCGGCGATCCCATCCGACGCGTGTACACGCGCGTCGTGGAAATGAAATTCTCGCGATTAGTCCCGCGCTAGGGGACCGCCGCGCCGGGTCGCGAACTATTTGCGAAACACGCGCAATTAAACCGAGCGCCGTTTGTTTGTGTTGATCTATCGCGACCGTGATGAATCAATCGCGTCATCAATCGATCAGGCCCGGCCCGGATCCGCGAGAGCCTCGCGACGGTTCTCGTTCTCGTCCTCGCGAGCCCTCGCGAATCTTCGCGAATCGTCGCGAATCCTCGCGCGCGCGTTCCAGAATGCTCGCGAATCCTTGCGGTCCGTCGCGAATTCTCGCAATTTTCCGCGGTCGTGATTTCTCGCGAATCCGCGCGACTCCCCGCGGGTCGTCGCGCATCCGAAGCGAACGATTCGCCGAAAAAGGTCGCACGCTTCCGCAATCGAGGCTGGTAATAGGTGTCGCGACAAGGAACCGTCGGCGAGTTTTAACTCCCTTGTCGCTCGGAACACGTTAATCCGGACTCGGTGAAATTTCAAGCTTCGCGAGGATCAAACGAACCTGCCCCGCTCTGCCACCCGACCTTCTCCCTCTTCCGTCCTCCCTCCTCTCCGCCGCCCTCTCCGTTTATCGCCCTCTCACCCCCGCCTCTTTCTGTTTGTCGAGCGACGCAAGTCCTAAATCTGTTTGTTTTGCTGACAGCAAATATTCGGTGTAATCTACTGTTTTGAAACGCGACACGGGATCACGTGTACACAACACCGTTCCGCCCAACGTCGGAACGTTAGGATCGCTCGATTCCCGAACGGGGACAGGGCATTTTTACGGGGGCGCGCGCGAGCGGGTTTAATTAGCGGTATTTGCCGCAGGGCCGGCAAATTTAGCCTGGGAATTAGAACGTTTCTCAATTTGTACGGCCACCGCGAAACGCGCGCGGAACGATTCGCCGAAGCAACTCGGAAAATTGCTCTCCGGGGCACTGTTCGGTTCGCGAGCATCGACTCGATCTTTCTCGACTTAGACACCACGATCGTTGGGAGGCAACTATTGGGTTGGCAACTAAGTAATTGCCGATTCGTTCAATGGAATAAAAAATTTTTTTTACTTGGAACGAAGTTTAATCTGTAATGTATTTTCCATTTCGTTCAATGACCTTTTGCCGTCTCTCCGACAACTTGAAAATTCCACGCTCGTAGAAAGTCTGATACTTTTCGGCCAAAAACTGAGTTAAGCGAGATTTTACAGCGTCATCGTCGTTAAAAGTTTTACCACGAAGGGAGTTGTCCAGGGATTGAAATAAGTGGTAATCCGATGGCGCGAGATCAGGGCTATATGGTGGGTGTAACATCGACTCCCAAGCAATATCCATGAATTTTTGCCGAGTGGACAAAGATGTGTGCGGCCTAGCATTGTCCTGCTGGAAAATGACACCTTTACAATTGACCAATTCTGCTCGCTTTTCCTTGACCGCTGCATTCAATTTGTCCGGTTGCTAACATTCACGGATAATAAAAAATAACATAATAATAATTTTATAATATAACATTTACGGATATCATAAAAATGTGAGTGAGAGACATCTATAACTGAAATCGGCAATTACTTAATTGCCAACCCAATAATTGGATATCTAAATTTTGATCAACCACATTTTGCCCGAGTGTTCAAAACATCACGTTTTAATAGTTACATTTTTTGTGCACAAAGAAAAGACAAAGTCAAATGTAAATATTCAATGAACCAGTTAGCCATTGCATTAAAATTCATAATAATTTCCAAAAATAAACGCTACAGTAAATTCTCCCCAATTTTCCTTCAGCTTGTAAACAAAAATGGAGAATTTGGGAAGAAGAGATTATTCGAGGCTTGCACCTCGTTTTTATAATTATTGACAATCGGCAACTGTAAAAATGAGCCGCGAGGCACGAATAATCGTAAAAACATCTCCAAATTGTCCATTTTTGTTTACAAGCCGAAGGAAACTTGTGGAGACTTTACGAGAATTTGCGTGTCTCGCGCAAGGTTCCTAGGCGCGGAAGATCCGTGCAGCGTAGAGAAATTTGGACAGCTCGGTGGATCGGTGATCCACGAGATAAGCCGGCACTCGCACCTGCACGCCTTTGTTGCACTTTCCTCCGTGTTATTTGATCTTCGAGTTTTTCCCGGAGCTTGTATCACTCGTACTACGTCCACGTTTCTCGCAGTGTCCGCGTTTGGAATTCTTCCCGGGCCACTTTAAATTTCTTAAGTAAACCGTGAAGTCGTTACCGGACTGCGGAGATCTCTCTGCAAGATCAGAATTTCTTCGGGCAGTTCCGAGAAACTCTCATGAGATAGGTGGTTTATCTCTAAAAACAACGGCATCTTTAAATTATCGTAAACATTAATGAGAATTGACACTTCCTACATTCTTCTGGTTCTCAAACGCAACGCCTTACACGAACGAATTGTTGACAATTCGTAGTTATAAAAGCAAACCATAAGGCTCGAATAATCGCATCTCCTCTTCCCAAATTGCCCATTTTTATTGACAATCAGAGCGTCAGTAAGGAAGACATTACTGTACTCGCATAATCGATAACTTTTCCAGTTTTCAAAAGGTTATCGCGCAGTAAAAGGTGTACCCTCGATTTTGTGAGTAACCGTATATTCTGCACGAACTCGAAAAAATGTTGACCGGTCTCTTGTTTTAAATCCTTCTCCGTGTATGTACGGATATCTCTAACAAAAAAAGATGAGTCAGTGTAGCTGTTTGTCGCAGAGAAAGATTACAGTAACAGTGTAATGCAACGCCTTCCGAACCAGTTGGCTGTTTTTTACGAGTATACTCGTATACTATGCTGTCACATTCTATTTCTACGTTTCTTTTATACAAGAATATATGTATAGTGTATATATATAGCGTCGAAAATAACATTTGTCCGGCGAAACGAGAGTCGATGTAAACATTTGTCGGTGATTTTAACGTGTCGGTATAGAAACGATGTCGGTGAAATGTGGTGTCGCTGAAACCGTGTCGATGAAAATGGTGAAATAATTGTCAGTGATTTCAAGGTAACCCAGCATTTTATGTTACGACGTTTACACTCGTCAGAGAAACGGGTACACTCGTTAACAATCGCTTCTTAACGCTCGTTAACGGATAACAACGTATACCGAACGAAGGAGCTGATTTTTTAAACGTTCGAGTCCCAAGCGGCGCGATCGCGCTGTTCGGATCTTGTGTCGCGATCAAACTTTAGTGACGCGCGTACATCCTATAACTGCTTTTTTTTCATTTTCTTTTCTTTTTGTTTCGTTCGTCAATCTCGACGAGCGCTATCGCGCCGCTCGGTTCTCTTCGCGATCAATTAAGACAAGCGCTGTCACGCTGTTCGGCATTTTTCGACCGTGTTTTATGAATAATGAGACTCAAACGGTTAATAAGCAGATGGAAAGATTTATTCGATCGAATCGCAATCCATTTTCTAACGATTACGTCTGCACAGGTTACCGATCGATCGATAATATCGCAAGGCAGGTACAGTAATGTCTCTCTAATTATATTATATTATATTATAATTATATTATATTATAATTATATTATATTATAATTATATTATATTATAATTATATTATATTATAATTATATATATATTAATCTTTTCCTCATTTTTTTTTCTTTTTATTGTGTTTGTCAATCTTGACGAGCGCTATCGCGCCGCTCGGTTCTCTTCGCGATCAATTAAGACAAGCGTTATCGCGTTGTTCGCCACTTTTCGACCGTGTTCTCTGAACAACCCCTGGGACTCAAACGGTTAACCTCGAACGGACGCGTCCATCTCGTAAATTCGCAAGCCGCGTGCCAGGAATCTGCACAGAAAATCGCCGTTTCGCGCGTTTAAAAATTACTTTAACCGAGTCAAATTGCAATGGACACGCGTTTCCCCTTTTTCAACAGCTCGCCGCGCGATGCGCTTTTGCCGACCGCTTAGAGCAGGGGTGTCAAACTCGCGGCCCGAGATGAAAATTTTTGATGCCAAGTATCAGGACGTAAACAATAATTGAACTTTATATATGTTTATTACAATGTACTAGTCAAAATAAAAATATTTGTTTCTATGAACGTTGATCTTTTTTTTTTTGCGGCCCACCTAAAGTTAAGCATCGTGTATTTGACCCAAGTTAGCTTTCGAGTTTGACACCCCTGGTGTAGCCGGTTACTGTGGGCTGACCAGTTGCTGCGCCTTTGGCTTGTTTTCGGGCATAATTAACTTTGTGCTTATCGTCTAGGAAAGCGAGCGCGCGTTCGATGAGAATATATTGAACTTTTTAGCAAAAATATATAGAAAAATAAAGCGTAAAATAAAGCAAGTAAATAGCAAAAAAATAGCATTGTAGTCATTGTCCAGTAGACTAATTCCTCTGTCGTCTAAAAAAGACACGAATCGTTTAGTCCAGCTTAAAAGAAGTTATTGCATTTTAAAAAGCCCAAGTTAGCTTTTGAGTTTGACACCCCTGGCATAGAGCCACCCGACTCCGATATCATCGGTGTCCGGAAGGGAACAGAACGATATTCGTATCCGGCAAATTCGATTTAAATTCCGCGTCGCGTAAATTCGCGTCCGATGCGTTGCTACAAGACGAGAGGGGCGGTTAAGTACGAAAACAAGCCGGCGCGATCCACGCAGGAATAAAGAACCGGATCGGTCCCGGGGCACTTCGGACAACTTGGGCCGGTCCTCGAGTACGTAATCGCTTCTTCGATAGACGGGCGAAACGGCTCGAATAATTGCAACGCGGCACTTCTCCGGCCGAGTTGCTTGCCGCAATAGCGCTCGCGCGCTCTCTGGGTATTCGGCGAGCGTCCGTCGCGCTTACCGTCGATAGCAGTCGCGACGGTTTAGGCTCGAAATTGCGTTACACCCCGTATAATCGAGTTACCGAGCTGAAATATACCGGGACACCGGATAATTTCTGTACACGCCCCGTCTGGAGAGAGAGAGAGAGAGAGAGAGAGAGAGAGAGAGAGAGAGAGAGAAAGAGAAAGGGACAGAGAAGCTCCGTTTCAGTCGCCCGGAGCAGCTGCGCTGGCGGACGGCAACGCGCGGTATAATCTGACTGTTTAATTAAGGAACTGTAATTTCCGAGTTCGACCGGCTCCCATCGATAACTAAATTTCACGGCGGTGGGAGCGACTGCTACAGGAAAGCAACCGCGGACCCGCGATTCCTCCCGAGATTCGCGGAAACTTTGCTCCGGAACAAATGAAACGGATCGACCCGCCCCCGATGGCGGTCCGTATTTCTCCGGCGAAACTTCCCCAGAATCAAATCGCAATAACGATCAAATTGTCCTCCGCGCGGATCCTCCCGCTCTCTCTCTCGTCGCATCCGCGGCAAATATTTTTTCGATCGGACAATCGGAACCCGATTACCGTCGTAATCCCGTTCCCACGATTCTCCTTCGATTCGTACCAAAGGTGGAACCGTCGAGTTAATTTGTCTCTGCGAACGATGTCCCGTATATTTTCGCATGTTTCGATGCTAGGATTCAAACCCTTTAGCTTTCGCGTACGAAATCGAGTCCACGAATCGAGCCGTTTGTTTTCCAACGCGATCTTATATATGAGCCGTTTGTTTTGAAAGTGACACAAGTTGCTTGACCGTAATGAAAAGCGGTGATTTTTTAATGTTTATACGAAATTATTTATACCGAGAGAAATATCAGTATCCTGAGAGAACAAATACAAGTAAATCTTCTCGAAAGTTGGCATCCATATTTTTAAACGTGTTCAAACGCAAACCCTTAAATATATCGACTTAAAAACAAAGTGACTCATGCCACTTTCAAAATAAATGGCTCATATTTCGGCGTTCCTTTCGAGCAGCCTCGCGTCGCGTCAGATATTAGTGTATTATATTTGCATATACGGCCTTTAATGGTGATTTTGCGTGTTCCGAGATTATATCTTTTCGTTTCAACTGCTAACCTCTTTTCCAACGTTAAGAGGCCGGATTCTTCTACCGAGCAACGTTAAACTTCGTATGACTCGTTCGAGTGTCTCCACTGAATTTTCACGAGTGTCGATACTTGCTCGATGTTCCTTGATCCATTTTTGTCTTGCTGTATTTTCTGGCGCGAATTTGGTCTGGTCAGCGATAGCACGTGCCAATTATGTTATTCGACGAAAATTAGTGGAAAGGAAACGAGGCAGCAAATACGTGACACGCATTTAAGAATCCTGTTATATTATTATTATAATCTAATATTACTATAATATAATATAATATTATTATTATATATTATAATATTATTATTATTATTATATAATATAATATAATATAATATAATAATAAAGTATATAGGAATCTCCCATTGCAAATGTCTTGCAATCCGGAAATGGGAGATTCCTGGGGTTATTTGAAGCAACTTTTTCCTTAACGAAAATGCAATCCGTGGCTTCGTTTACGAGTTATTAACGAAAAACGGTGACCAATGAGACGCGAGATCGGTTGGCGCGAGACGGCCGAGCCAATGAGCGGAACCGTGCTCCGTGCGCTCGTTGGCCGGAAACGTTCGTGGAAACGGAGTTGCGCAACCCCGAGGTCGAAGGTTGCAAAAGCTGAACCGGCTCTCGGTCCCATTACCTTGTGCTTCTTTCAGGCTCGTTCGGTAGGATATTATTAATTTTAATGTTTGCAAATGGCGTAGGAAGATCCTCTCCTCTTTCATTAATAACTGGATCGCATCCCGCCGAGGCGTAGCGGAGAAGTCTCCTTCGATTAGAAAGTAATATTACCTGAATGGATTAAGACGCCCAAGGGGCTGTCGGCAGGGACGTCCGCATCGAGATTGATTACGGAAAGAGGACATTATTAGGACGGTTTTCTTTTCGCCGGGACGCCTGTCGGCGTAATGGAGACGTCGCTCTCTCTCTCCCTTCCTTCCTTCCCCTCGTTTTCCGTCTCTGTCGCCCTATCCGTACCCGGCGACACACAAAGGACACGCCGTGGAACTCTTTCGCAGTCGTGGAAATTAGCCGGCGACGTAACGCCGTCGTATTTAACGTAATTTCAGGGGTAATGGCTTTGCGCGATCTATCGCAGTTGTTGCCATGTAAAGAAAAAAAAAAACCCTCCGACTCGCGGGGGCAGTTTGCTAATTATCGCGTAATCTCGTCCGGGGGACTCGCGTGCCGAGCAAAAGAACCCGCTTAATGAGTCCCTTGGGAAGCCAGAAAAGATTCAAGGACGATCGTTTCGATCGCGCCGACAACCTCATGCTCGCCTCGACTTCTTTTCTTACTTGCCCCTCGGCGACCAAGAAATCGTCGTTTACAAGAGGAAACGTCGTCGTCGTCGCCATCTTGACCGCGCGAAAAAGTCCGACCCATTAATTCTTCTCTGCACCCCGTGGACCCGGTTAGTCTCGATGAAAATTCACTTTGACGCGTTCCACCGTTGCGAAAGAATTTTCCAGCGCTTAATCGGTTCCTTGTTTAGCGATTCCGTTTATTCGGGGATTATCGGCTCTCGACGTAAGCGGCCGTAGAACGTATTCGCCCGCGGAACGAACGACTCTCGAATGACTCTCGATGACATGCGGAAGTAATATTTCGATCGTCGTGCAGCAATTAGTTCTGTGTTACGCGGGACGGTCGTGGCTCGGGAGATTTCGGAGTTGATAATCGCGGGTATTAAAACGAGAAACCGCAGGATCGCGCGGAACGCGAGTGGCTGGTTTAGCAAAATTTTCGTCGGCTTTGCAGGAAGAATCGTCGGGGGGCCAACGAGCCGCGCGCGCCCGGAGTTTGCCTTGGCGATACAAGAGCCTTACGGTGTCAACCTGTCCGTGTGTTGGTAATCCTGCGGGGTGTCAAAGCCGCTGCTCGCCCGAAACAGCAGCTCGGGCCAACTTGCGCCACGTTCCACGATTACAACGCACAGATTAGCCGAGAGACCCTGGACATTTGCTCGCATCCCGCTATTAGGGCGCTCGCCGATGCGCCGAGTCTTTTATACCGCGAACCCCCGAAATGAGAAGTCCTTCCTATCACCAGAGGATATCTTCAGAAAGGGGAGTACAGAAATAATTGCGCGCCTCTTTGAGTCTTCCCCGGCGAGAAAAGTCTTTTATACTGTTAACCCCTTGCCTTGCGATCCCTTTGCCGACTCTACCCTCGCTCGGAGCCACTCTATTTTTAACCGTTGGCATTCCGAGGCATTTTTTCTTGCCATCGGCGATTCCGACTTTCGAGGAGAATCTGCGCCGGCGAGAAGAAAAATCTTCGCTCGATTCGAAATAACGCTGTCGTTATCGCGTCTCGCTGCGATTTTAGCAGCGATTCGAAATAATGCTGTCGTTTTTTTCGTAAATCTGCCAACACCGTTATCGATTGTTTTCTCGATACGTCCACGGTTTCTATCGTCGATGAAATTCGCGACCTTGGCACAACTTTTTCTTCCTCGCGTTGTTACAAGCCGCGGCTCGGCACTGCAAGATCCAGGCTTCGCGAACGGAGTTTCAAAATTCCCCGATAACGTTGATAATCCTTAATCCGCGATTCCTCCCCTCGAATATTAACCCTTAACGGTCCGGAAGTATTTCAAGTTTACTTCTCGCCAGACTGAATTTACATGCAAATAACACAAAAGTACGCTTACATAAAAACGGTAAAAGATAACGGAACATAGATAACAAGCAGAAACCTAATTCGCAAAAATGACATGGCACAATATCTAACGCATTACTGGTACATATAACAACAGTTACAGCAATAAAAATAATAAATCGGTTCTTGCCGCCATATGCGCGCATTGGACCCAGTAAGTAAAGTAAATAGAAGGAGAGAATTGCTTCGGATCACCCGAGGAATCGTCGTCCATTCCTGGGTGCAACGGGACACCCTGTCGAGGTTTCTGTCCCGCCGAAATAGAAGGAAAGAATTGCTTCGGATCACCCCGAGGAATCATCGTCCATTCCTGGGTGCAACGGGACACCCTGTCGAGGTTTCTGTCCCGCCGAAATAGAAGGAAAGAATTGCTTCGAATCACCCCGAGGAATCGTCGTCCATTTCTGGGTGCAACGGGACAGCCACTGTCGAGGCTAGCTCTGTTATGCAAAGAGTGCTCGTTCGCGTGTGTTCGTCTTCCTATCACAGTCAGTGTATAAGTAAAAGTAGGAAAGTGAACAGAAAAAATGTGAAAGATGCGGAGATAAAGCTCGAGTTGCACAAAATAAATCGACGTTTTGCAAGTCGTACGAAAGACGTGCGTGAAATGATCGAGGACGAGCGAGTGCAAAGCATCGTAGCTGTGAAAAAAATCGTACCCGTTTACTCGTTTCGACCCGTACAGCGGAAAGCACGGTGTAGCATTTGCACGCGTTAATTTCGGTTTGGAATCCCCGTTACGAGGACTCGTGATTGCCAGGCAAGATGTAAATACCTCCGGATGCAAAATTCCGACGTTAATATCCCGGTGCGCTAAGATTCAAATTAGCTATTAAAGCTGGCGCGTTACGTTGCCGCACGCGGAATGGGCTTTTTGAAATTCCAGATTCAAACAATCTCCGTCAATTTCAACGGGACGCGAGCGCGCCAATCCTTCCTCCAAAGAAATGGGATTAGAGACAAAGGAAAGCGATTGCCACGGCTGAAAAATAACGAATTTGCGCAAGCTCGTCTCCGGGGATTATCTGCGCGAACCTCTGCTTTCGCGAGGAAATAATTAACCCGCGCGGGCGGTAAATTTAAATTGCGAGGAACGGCAGGCGCGCGTCCGCAACTACCGGATATTTATTATCCGATCCAATTATTGCGAGCAGCTGGAAATTGGAGGGAGTGTTTTGGAAGGAAACGGCGAGCCAGGACTCGTCTTTCGCCTTCTCGTTTGATAGTTTAACGCCTTGTTACGCCCCGAGGAGATCGATAAGGTAAACTAATATCTTCCGGCGAAGCCGTGACCGTGTTCGCCGGCCGGGGGAACGCGGCGGAAGAGCGAAGCTGACTCATAATTAGTTCTTAATACGACTTGCGGAGCGCGAGCCGGGCATATCGGCCCGGGGATTCGAAAGTTTCGAGCAGTCCTTGAAAATTTCCGCGAGGAGCGCGAATAGAGCGAGCGAGCGGGCGACCGAGCGAGCCAAGAGCGCAGCCAAGTTCTCCGCGTGACCCTCGCAGCCAGCCGGGAATCACGTTCAGAAGTGCATGAATGCAGAAACATACTCGGCCGCGTCACGCTATGCTATGCCATATCACGCCAGGCCACGTGAAATGGAATGCATTGATTATGCAGACTTATCTCACGCTCCGCGAAGCGTGCGCACCTTTTGCGCCGTTCTACCGATTTCGGCGTAATTGAGACGGACTCGCCGGCGAGACGCGAGAGCGGCAAATAATTTACCCTTCGAGGCTCGACGTCGCGCTTAACGGACCCTGCCCTGACCTCGATCCACCGACGAAACGGCGCCGATCGAACGATACACTGAAAGCGATCGCGTCCGGGCACTTAACTACGATATTTAGATCGCATTTTCGGACGTCTCTAAACGAGACGCGGGGTAAATTTGTACGCGCTCGTATAGTTCTTGAGAGACCGAGCAACTTTTGTTTAAAAAGTTTTTCAATATCTTCGTCGGTTCGAAAGTTATAACAGTTTCAAGTTTCCGTACCGGTGCACCGGTTCGCGTGACCGAGTCGTGACCACTCGTGACGTAGCCGTGACCACTCGCGACGTAGCCGTGACCGCGCGTGACGTCAGCATGACCGTGCAGAGAGCCCAGCCCAGAATTTCGGATCGCTGTAACTTTTGAACCATGCGGAATATCGAAAAACTGTTTAGACAAAAGTTGCTCGGTTTCGCAAGAACTATTCGAACGTTGTCAAATTTCGGACTTTTCGTACTCGCGTATATCGAAAGAATTCCCTTCGTACGACGCGAACGCCGACATAAGAGTAATTCTTCGATACATCTTCCGCGTCGTCGGAAACCGAGATTAACCGAACGCTATTTTTCCTCGCACGGCGAATATTGCGCCGCGACTGCGAAGGGGGCCGAATCCTTCGTCCAATAAATATTTAATGCCCGAGCTGCAACCCGCGAGACTGCACAACCGGTTGTTCGCGTTGCTTGATTCATGTTTTCTTGGCGCGGCAATTTCTCCGGCCGCGCGCGATGATAAATTAAACAAAAGCGTCTGTCCGCCTCGCCCGTGCGCCGCGGCATTGTCGCGTGGAACAGAAAGAAAAAAAAAGAACGAGGAACTGCAGAGCGCTCTCATCCGCGCCTCGGACGACTGCTGTCGGTTTATTTCGGCACGTTTACATTTTACATTCAGCGAATTCGGTGATACGTCGGAGAATATGGAAGCGCGGCGATATTTTTCGGGGAGCCGTCGAGACGAGGAAAACGCGTACACATCTTATAACGGCGGGCGAAGGGAAGGACGCCGGGGTGGGTGGAAATCGCGGTGAGATCGACCGAGGTCGTGGAAAGACAACATCCGAGGACTAGAGCAAGATCAACTGCGCGGAGAATCGCGACGGCGGGAAAGCCAAATATACCGAGACCCTGAGGAACAACGACGACACGCTGCCGCGAATGTTAGATATTGACTTCCAGCGCGCAAGTCGAATACTACAAAACCCGATCCGGAGCGCGGAAATAGAAGGGGCGAGCTACCTACACGTGTACGAATCCTCGGAACCATCTCTCACCTTCGATTCGTCCATGTGTAAACTTCCAAATCGAATCCCCGCTTTCGTCCTCCTCGCGACCAGAATTTTCCGTGTGAAACTGCGCCCTTTCCCGGACCCGCAAACTTCCCAAAAATTGCCCAGTTACCCAAACACGTCTCTAGCTTCTCCCGGAAATTCTGTTCGAGATGGTCCCTCGAGAACGATGACCCGATCGCCGATTTCTTTCTACACCGATCGTTTCGGTATCTCTCACAGGCATCCGTGGATTCTCGAAATCTAGCCAGGGCGTGCGAACCGGTACCTAATAATCCGTCTCCGATAAACGCGATATTCGCCAGAATCAGCGCAGGCACGTCGTCCCGGTACGGTTGAATCCGCGTAAAAAAAGTCAAGGTTTCGCAAACATTTCGCGTTATAAAGGCATCCGCGGAGATGAAAGAAACGGCCGAGATTCCGACTCGGTGCCGCGAACCGCAAAAATTTGTCTAAAATTATGCGCAAGGAATTACAATGAAAAGAATCGCGGCGTGTAGACAATGAATTTAAATGAACCAAGAGCTCTCGCTGTCTCGCGAGAGGGAAAGTTTCGTGGAGCGTGGGAGGAGCTGTAAATTCGGCCCTCTAAAAAGCAGAATAGAAGTTATTTACGAGCGGACGTAACGGCCGAACAAGCGAGCGAGGGAAGAAAGGCGGGCTCGTCGGAGGCGGAGAAAATCCGGTTGAAAAGGGAGGATATTCCTTTCGCCGTGAAATTTCGTTACTCTCGATACACACGCGATCCTCTGTGAATCCACGGACGCCGGACATTGCGCGTCCACTTTTATTTCCCTCTTAGCGCCGGCTCCCGTTTACTCTTTTCCCGAGGCGGCGCGGCGCGGCGCACCCTTTCCCCATTCGTCAACAATTCACGTTCCACCGAGCGTCGACGTCAGATTGTCCGGATGGGAACGCGTTTTTCGGGACACGTACGGAGAAACACGGATTTTTGCAGATCCCCGGGAACAACCGTCGTGCGTCCCTGGCTCCGGGCCGGATCCTTCCTGGATCTTCCCTGGACGTTTCAACATCTGTGCCTCGCGCTGTTGCGCCCGGGAATTGCGGCTGTCTTGTGCAGTTTATAATGTCCCGGCCAAGTTACCGAAGTTCTTGCAGCTGCTGGGGACGTCGTGATTTATAGTACTTTTAACAGATTTCGCGTGTGTCGGCCGAACTTTCCGCATCGCGGCCGGGCTTTCGCCCCCCGTTCGTTGCCGCCCCCCCCCCCGTCCAACCCCGCCGTGTCCAGCCGTACCGGATAACTTGCATGCTCGATTCCACCGAGAAAGATAGCGCGGGAAGAGCCGGAGAGAAATTAAGAGTTTCCCCGGAATCCCGCGGAGCATTAACCGCCGTTGTCGGGTCGAGCGGAGTCGCTTCGGTCGTTTAAGCATTAGACGACTGCCGGCACGATGCTGCACGAAGTTACCTCAGTTGTGCACCGTATCTCGGAGTAGCTTGGAAGTAGCCCTCTTCCGAGCGACTCGATTTGCGAGGGACAATCAACGCCGCGTATAATTTGTCTCGCGAATCGAGTCGGATGAAACGGAACACGGTGCGACATTAGTCGCTCCGTGCGTCGCGACGCCGGCAGCTCAAGGGTCGAAGCCGCGTGCTCGCTAATCGAAAAATTATACGGCGAAATGGATCTTCGAAGCAGCAGGAAGCGCGAACGGTTCATCAAGGATTGCCGGATTCCCCTTCGTTTGCATCCGTATCGTTCGCGCGCTAATTCTCCGCAGCCGTGGCATGCGATCTCGTACACGAATCGCAGTCGAGAGAACGGAGCGTGAACTCGCTAAAGACCGACGACGCGAGCTCGCGGCAGATTTATCGGGCAGGAGAGACGGCCGAACGAGCGACGGGACAGCGGGCCAGAAGATAAAACGAAGTAGAAGAAGATCGATCATCGCCGAGGGATCTCGTAAAGCTCGATCGCCGACAATGGTTCGGCATCGACGGGACGTTTCTCCCGCTGGATGTCTCATTTTCCCGCGGCGGAACGACGGCGAAACAACCGAATAATAGCGGCGGGTCTCGCAACGAGCGCACGCTTTATGAATTCCTCGGCGGGGCGACTTTCATAAAACATTCACGTTCGCGGAACGGTCGGGAACACAAGAGGGGGCAGAGCGAGGGCGATTCGGGGCCGCAGGTCGCAGCGAGTCGGTGCATCGCCGCCGCGCGCGGACCATAATCTTTTCTTTTCGTATTCTCGGCGGGTCCGAGCAGTCTCCGCCGTTTCGAAATTACGCGCGGCAAGAGAAACTCCGGGCTTTCGTATTCCTCGTGCTCCCTCGCCCGTAAAAACAGAGACCGGGGACGGAAAAGTGCACGCGCGCTCGCGGGACCGGAGTCGGCCCCGGCTGGGCAAACACGCGGAAGCAACAATTTTTTACGAGAGACACGCGCGGACCGAAGCGGTCCAGAGTTTTCCTCTTCACGGGAGAACCGGCGCGCCGTGGCGCACACTCTCGGCTGAAATGACAATGTTGCGCCAAAATCGAAGAACTCTTCGCGGCAACGAGACGAATCGGTGCTATCTTTTTTTCACGCTCGAGCTGAAATCTCGTAGATCAAGAAAAGAATACAGAGAATGTAATATCAACGTTTTCTTTAACCCTGATTTATATCAAACTCGAAGCGTTCCATCGATATCGTGATTTATCCGATGCCATGTACGGTTGCATTTTTTTATGACGCGTTTTTTCTCGTAGATTTTGACACGCCGATTGCAAATCCGGCCGTCAAATTTATCCACGACTTCAGAATTTAGTAAAAGAAATCGATTTAAACGAGTAAACCGACAAAGTCCTGAAGAAATCCTGAAATCGGCGAGTCAACGTCCACGGGAAACGATGCGCAACGTGTAATTGAAAAAAGTCTAAAATAATATTCCTAGTTCGACATAAATTATCAAGACTAAAAATGTCCGTACCAGATCTTTTCCCATATTTTTCCGTTATTACACAACGTTTCACCTTGAACGTGAAAAGAATAGCATCGCCTCGTCTCAATTTTCATCAAGAGTTCTTTGATTTTTATAGAACTTTGTAATTTCACTGCGCAGCGTGTGTCGTCGCGACCCGGATGATCCGCCGGAAACGATCGCCCGCGGACGCTCCAGGGAAATGCATTCGCCAGCCGGCAATCTTTTCTAAAGCGCCACCCCCGCCCTCCCCCTGGCCATGCTCAACCTCGACGCCAAGTATCTGTCCACTCTTTTCGGGAAATTGTGTATTATCTAAATTGCGTTTGCGGAGCCCGGCTGACGCGCCGCCAGAAAACCGGCTGATTCCGCCGACGACCCACCAGCTTCCCTTATGCATAGGGTGCACGAGGAAATAGGAATCTCGGCGATGGCCTGGAACTGTTCCGAGAACGGCCACGCGAACGTACTTCATGAAGATTTCCTCGACAAATTTTAGATTCCAGGAGATATCTTCGTTATTCTGAAATCCGGCAAAGTTCGCCGCCGATTTCATCGGGCAACGTTCAAAGATCGACCATTTTGGTAAAAATATAGCGTCACGGTTATGGATTCTGCATATTCTGTAGAAACGAAGCCATTCGGAGCCGACCAAAATAAAGAAACATGATAGAAGAAATATCTGTGCTTTGCACAGGAATTTCTCCTGGAAATGCCAAATTTTCGGGTTGCTCTGAATTTCCCTGTGCTAGACCTACTCTTACGTGACACTAAACATCGACGTTTGGTAAGAAAAATCGCGGAGCTATTCGAGAATAGACAATGATATTGGACCAGAAGAAATTGAGGCTATAATTTGAACATCGCAGAATATATTTCAACGAATCCTTGCCATGTAAAACTTGCGATCACGCAGACGCCAGGTTTAAACAATCTTTCACGACGAATGCCGACGCATAGACGACTTCGGAAATGCGTATCTAACACGCCAGAAATTACGTAGAAGCGAAGAGTACGATTCTCGATCGCTTAACACGATAACAAAAGATCAAGATGAATCGCTCGCTTACGCTATGATTTAAGTTTACGAACTTTCGTCGGTCCGTGTGTGTGTGTGTGTGTGTATATCGATCCTCCTCGGAGCGAACAAGATTCTGGAACGAATTACCGACGAGCCAGCGGGTCCGAGGCTCTTTTGACATTATGTTTAAACACTGTAGAAATCGAATAGACGGCGGCTAGAGTATTCCATAAATACGAGATGGTCATCACGGATCAAGGGATCCGGAGTTGGAGGGTTCGAATGCCTCCCTAGGATCCTAAAATAATACTGTGACGGGCCAGGCGTGAGCTTCGAGCCCGTATCTTAAGGTCAACGTCGAAGGTGTGCGTCGGTGTGCTATTCATTTTGCGAAGGGATCCATTCCGCTCGGCGAGGTACCGCCGAAACTTTCGGCGACGTTGAAGCACGGTTCGCAGTCGCACCGCCCGCACAGCCGCGTCCGCGCCGTCTTCGGTTTTTGTCGGGCGACTTCGCTGGTCCGGCTAGATAGCAGCTTTTCAGTGCTATGCGGCTTTTTTGCGGCGGCCTTTCGAGTCGCAAGGCCGAGCCGACGAGGACGCGGCTTTAGAAATAAGAACATTGTTCCTAGATGATCTAGCCGCGGCAGCCGGGGAGCTGCCGAATGATTTTCAATAAGCTTGGACCAGAAAAACTGCGAACGAGCAAGTCGTCGCGGTCCGACGATGTTTCCAATCAGGAACAATTCGCAATCGATCATTCGCGCGATATGAGCCGTTTATTTTGAAAGTGGCATAAGTCACTTCACCGTAATGAAAAGTGGTGATTTTTTGATGTTTGTACGAAATTATTTATACTGAGAAAAATATCATTTACACTCAGAAAAATATAAAATATAAAATATAAATAAAAATAATATCTATTATACTGAGAAAAAAATATCAAAAATATAAATATCCTGAGATGACAAATACAAGTAAATCTTCTCGAAAGTTAGCATCCATATTTTTAAACGTGTTAAAACGCAAACCTTTAATATATTATATCGACTTATAAACTATATACATATATATAAAATATAACTATATATATAAATATATAACTATATATATAATATCGACTTAAAAACAAAGTGACTTATGCCACTTTCAAAATAAACGGCTCATATATTCAGAAAGACATAGGTCGCTGCTTGGAGTGGCTAAAACGAATCTGATCGAGAGCCTCCGGATCTTCCGTGAGAAACGAGATTTTATTTTAATACTTGACCTATCGAACAATGAACGGACGGCTCGGGGGCCAATCGATGTTAATTCATTCGCCTTAAAATTTGGATAAATTTACTTGCAATATAATTTAATTTTATACAATACGATTTAACTCTTTGAGGTTAAAAATGTGCGCGGGGGGGGGGGGGGGTAAAATGTGGGGTTAAAAATGTCCCATCTTTTTGTATACTGCAATAGCTGCATGGGTTTGAGTTTCACCCTATAAGAATAAATTGAATTAAATTGTTATTATTATCTTTTTATCATTTCATACTATACGATTCCTTCGTTAATACAAATATATCAATTTTGTTTAATTTAAAAGGCAATAAAATTTCCGTGCAACACGGATCTATTTTATTTTCTGAAATCCTGCGCCCCAAAGAGTTAATAAAAATGAGAACTTCACCGAAAGACGAAATAAAAATGTACACGTTCCGTCAATAGTTTCAATGAATTCGAAATAACGTTTTCGCTATACCGCGCTTCTCTTGTTAATTTCTGCGATAAACGCACAAATCCGCGGTCCAATTATAACGTATGCTCTCGAATCGAGTTAGTTCGTTCGTTCGATCGTTTCCCATAAACGTGTCTTTGTAACCGTCGACGCTCTGCAAATGAAAGAAAGAAAAAATGTGAAACCGCTGAAAAATGACCGGCACGGTGGTAAGTTCAGCGTTAAGAAGGCTTTCGACTGATTCGCAACCCGCGACTATAATTTTCAACGGCGGAATAAACGCGGCGAAGCGACAGACGGATCAGTCGTCGGGCAAAATGGTCCACGGGGCACGGAATCCTTAATGGTTTCCGATTCAAAGCGTGCCTTTTTCATTCTACCGATTGTTTCTCTTTTACGCGGATCCGGTAGAATGATGTTTCAGGCGGACGATGACAGTGGTCGGGCGTAGCAGAGTCGGCGGCGTGTCATTTTTGAAGTGTCGGGAATGGTGAACTGAATTTTTCAGCGGCCCTGACGAGATAGATAGAGGCGTGGGGCAGCGAAAGAGCGAGAGAGAGAGAGAGAGAGAGAGAGAGAGCATAATAGGTTCGTAGATGAAAGAGAGCATCGTTTCGAATCGCGCGGCGCGGCGCGACGCGGCTTGTATTTCTACGCGCGGATCGCCGTAAACAACACGCGCAGCCCGCCAAAGACCGTTCTACCGGAGCTTTTTATTTATAAGGGGATCGATACAATGTGTTCCGTCGATTACATGGAAGGGCAAACTGCGGGAGCGGGGCTGCCGCGGAGGAATCCGTGCGCCGACCGAAATACTCTCCGCCGTCCCGTGTACATATTTCCTTAAAGAAATTCAATTTACCCTTTCTCCAGGTTGTCGCGCCCCATTCCATCCCCTTTAATACCGGGTCGGGGAAGAATATTAAATCGGATAAGCTGCATTCACCGCCGGAGAAAGAGCGGAAGCGAGAAAAGAAGAGATAGAGAGGTATATAGATATAGAGAAAGAGGAAGAGAGCAGAGAGAGAGAGAGAGAGAGAGAGAGAGAGAGAGAGTCGAATGGAAAGTCTTCCAGTTAAAAACTCGAAAGTCAACGTATCGCCGGAGAATTAGAAAGCGGGTTGTCCGGGGGAGAAAAAAATGGGACAAGGCTTCGAGGGTGCGCGCGAACTCCTCAGGGTGCGGGAGCGAGCACGCGACCGCGAGAAACCCTCTTCTCCGCCCTCGCCCTCGCCCTTGCCCCTCGTTCCTCTCCCGCGGCGGACAAAGACGAAAGGAAGACGGATGAGATGGAGGAGAGAAAAACGTAAATGCGTTGACCCGCCTCGACGGCACTCCATTGCTTTTCAACGGAACGCTGAAACGTCAGCGTTTCTCGAAAACGGTCCTCCGGCGAACGAAATTATGAGCGACTCTCTCGCAAACTGTAACACATTACGGCCGGCCCATGGGCGTCGAGCGACGATCTCTGCCCTCATCTGTCCCACGTTCTAGATTTGTCGAGTCGAGCCGCGTACAAGGCTGGCCGGCGCGATGCTTGCCATGCTCTTTTGTCCGTCCAAAGAGTTCAGACGCTAAGTATACAAAATGCACGGTGATTGCTACACCGCGGAAATTAGGTAGAACGGGAGTCGGTGAACATCGACCAGCAACGAGTACAATAGTGTTTCCCTAACTGATGCTCAAATTGTGCATAAAAATGGACAATTTGGGAACAGGAGATACGATTCTTCGAGCCTTGTGGTTTGTTTTTATAGCTACGAATTGTCAACAACAATTATTAATTACGAGGCGCAAGGCTCGCATAATCGTATCTCCTCTTCCCAAATTGTCCATTTTTGTTCACAAGTTGAAGGAAGTTTAGGGAGAATTTACTATACAGTGAATTCTCTCCAATTGTCGCTTAGCTTGCATACAAAAATGGACAATTTCGGAAGAGGTGATACGATTATTCAAGTCTCGCGGCTCGTTTTTATAGTTACGAATTATCAACAATTATAAAAACGAGGCGCAACGCTCTATTTTTGTTCACAAGCTGAAGGAAGTTTAGGGAGAATTTACTGTACAGCGAATTCTCTCCAATTGTCGCTTAGCTTGCATACAAAAATGGACAATTTCGGAAGAGGTGATACGATTATTCGTATCTATAATAATTAATATTCGTATCTATAATAATCTATAATAACCGCAAAGCTCGAATAATCGCGTCTCCTCTTCCCAAATTGTTCATGATTCTGCGCAATCTGAGCCTCAGTTAGGGAGACATTGCTGTACAGTGAATTCTCTCCAATTGTCTCTTAATTTGCACACAAAAATGGACAATTTCGGAAGAGGCGATACGATTATTCGAGCCTCGCGGCTCGTTTTTACAGTCACCGATCGTCGACAACTATAAAAACGTGCCGCGAGGCTCGAATAATCGTATCTCCATTTTCGTGCACGATCCGAGGGACGATCGTGGGAGAATTAGACATTTTCCATTAGCGACGTCATCGTGTCGGTTTGAAATTTGTCGACTAAACATTTCTGGCCGCTGCTGGCTCGCGATCGATAAATGTCCCGACGCTCACGGCTGGACATGCATGCGTTAAGATGTTAACGCGGTTCGCATCGAAGGCAAATTCGATGCCCGTGCTGTCTAAATAAGAAGAATACCGGGGCGATTCGTACGCACGATGAAAATAGCGCGACGCTCGGTGCTGCCGGCGAAACGCCTGGAAAACGAACAGGAGAACAGAAAATGAAAAACAAAGGTAACGAGCCACGTCGATCGAACAGAAGAAAATCAAACACCGATGCCGGGAAGTGGAGAACGGAATCGAAATAAAATAAAATAAAAGCGAGCATGATAAGCGAATGGCTCAATTAGTCGGCAAACAAGCGACGGGTAAATAAATCGGTCGTTGATTTTCCGACCGACCCCGATATAATTGCTGCAGGGAAAAGAACGAGGGGAAAAAATAGCATCGCGGCTATCCAAAAACTCAGATGGACGGCTGTGAAAGTTACCTCTACATAGGTAAAAGCTCGGAATCGTTCCTTCGGCGATTAAAACCGCGAGAAAAATTCCTACGAGAGGAGGCGAGCCTTCGAGAGCGCCTCGAACGCGCGCTCTCCGACGAAATTGATTCTAACGAGATTACGTTCGGTACGATTTACACGGGGACTCTCGTGTACGATCTAGCTAGGACTAATTAATTTCCCTTTCCATTTGTCGAGCGCGAGATAAGCCGTTCCGTCGGTTCTGGCATTGTTTGGTCTCTCGTGGCATTAATCCAACGCGCGTCTCGGACGATAATTTAAACTGGCCGGCGCGACGCGACGCGCCGGCTGCTCCGCGGATGCGGAGACCGTTGTTTCGTCGTGCTGGCGCGGGTGTGGCGCGATTTTGCGAGAAACGATGGTTTTTCGCGAGAGAAAAAGAGAGAGAGAGAGAGAGAGAGAGAGAATAACGCGACAAAGGTACCCGCGATCCGACACAACGCCTTAGCTCTCGCCGATCGATTCGTTAATAAAGCGACAATGAACGGCCATGTTCGCGGCGACGTTCCGGCAACCTGGCTGGCCCCCGGGTTTGTCTTTATCGCTGTGGCAATCGATAGAGCTTAATTGACTCGAACATGAGAGAGCATTCGTACGTTCCACCGTTACATCGGTTTCCTCCGGCCCTCCCACGCCGCGCGACGAACCGGGTCACGGTTTCGACTGTTCCGAAATTTTCGAGGGAAACGCTCCGTGGTAACTGGATCGTGCGCGCGGTTTCCATCACGCTCCGGGGCTTTCCCCGACGAAGGATCCACGGAAATCTGATCGTTCGTAGAAAAACGATTCGACCGAATGTAGTCCGTCATGCTTTTAACTACACGTTCGACGAATTGCTCGCCCCTTTTTCCACGTTTTTTTCCGCTCGCC
The DNA here is from genome assembly GCF_051020955.1 of Megalopta genalis. Taxonomy (NCBI): domain Eukaryota; kingdom Metazoa; phylum Arthropoda; class Insecta; order Hymenoptera; family Halictidae; genus Megalopta; species Megalopta genalis. The sequence continues at coordinate 880,917 of NC_135019.1, read as the reverse complement.
CGAAATTGCGCGCATCTATTAACAATTTAGGAAAACGACATATCTCTCTCTCTCTCTCTCCCTACGCTCTTTCTTTTTTCCCTTTCTTCATCTAGACTGCAAAAATTCGAAATTGACGAGGTACTCGAGCCAACGTCAATCTATTAGTTCATTCCGCGTATTGGGATTATGGCTTGGATTATTTCTCGAATGAATACGATATTAATTCTTTTTCTTAAAAGTTCTATTCTCGCGTAGGAGAATATCGCATAGTGTTGTGAAAGGATTGTCGTAATTTTCACACCGTGTTACATCGAACCCGGATATATATTTGCATCGAGAGAGAGAGAGAGAGAGAGAGAGAGAGAGAGAGAGAGAGAGAGAGAGAGAGAGAGAGAGAGAGAGTCCCGAAACGCTAAAGACCGCCCGGACTCGATTTAGCACTGCAGCACCGAGACCAGCTGCTTTATACAGTAATGTCTCCCTTACTGACGCTCAGATTGTGGAAAAAAATGGACAATTTGGAAAGAGGAGGCACGATTATTCGAGCCTTGCAACTCGTTTTTATAATCGTTGACAATTCGTAACTATAAAAACAAATCGCAAAGCTGGAATAATCGCATCTCCTCTTCCCAAATAGTCCATTTCTCTCCACAATCTGAGCGTCAGTGAGGGAGACATTACTGTATAAAGCTCAAATTGTCCATTTTCGTGGACAATCTGAGCGTCAATTAGACAGACATTACTGCATTATCTTATAGAAGTAACAAGCACGCGTTCGCCCAGATTTTTAGCGATTTTTATCACAACACACGTGCAATAAATTTTTACAATTATTTCACAGCGCCGATAAATTGGAAATTAAAAAATTTGCCGCGCGTCAGCTTAACCCGTCCGGTAAACCGAATTTTTGCGATCATTTTGCGCGAACGCTAGGTTTTCGGAACGCCTCCAAATCGCGTGTACCAAATTTTTTAATTTACGATCGTTGAAATTGTAAAAACGATCGCAAAAATTTATCGGTCGCATATTGCGATAAGAATCGCGAAAGATCTGAACGAGTACATTTTCATTCACATTTCATTCATTCATTCGGTTCTCATATGTAACGAAAGAGACATTGTCCAATGAGTTCGAAAGCGGCGGATATATTTCCGCCAGAATAACGTAACAAATAAGTCTGTTGAATCGTTGAGCGACTCGCATGAAAAGTCGAGCAACAACGACCGGGCACATAACGCGTTAAAGGCAAGATACAATTGGACGTTCCGCGATCCAACCGTTCGCTGTGTTCTCCTACGTCGCGTTTCGAGGGAATAACGCAGGTGTAAAGGAAGCGCTCGTTGATACACGGGAATTATTTCAATAATTCGCGTTACGTATTTTCCCGTGGAAACGCGTAGCCCTTGTTTTCTCTCCGCGGTCATTCTTTATTTGGAATATTCAGTGTCGAGGGCTTTAACGTTCCCGGCTGTTTCATTCCACGTTTACTTTTCTGCTTTGTATTCCGGGAAAATAACGCGCCTGGAAGACTTTCATTCGTTTCGTTCCATTTCATTTCGTCGTTAATTTCTCCTAGATTGCGTCGGCAGAATTTCTGAGCGTTGCGTCCGACGAACTTCTGTGTTACGAGCCGAGGAGCCAGGCAGCTTTTCGTGGCCGGAGGTTGCATGCAATTGGGATTTTTCTAAGGGAGATTCGTGGACCAGCCGATGCTTATTTCGGCACGGGTGGCTACCTTGAGATCGGGATAGGGTGCGTAGACCAGCCAATGCTTATTTCGGCGCGGGCGGCTAGCTTGAGGTCAGGATAGGATTTGGGGAAATTTGGAATTAGGCTGCCTCGTAATTTTTTGCAGGAAAGAATCGAAGATATACCTCGAGCGGTAAAGATGTATCTCCGTGGGTTGTACCAATTACTGCTTCGAAGTAGGAAGTGGAAATAATTGAATTTTCTAACCAAAGTAACTGGTAAAAGTTAGCGTATTACAAGTTTTTGGTTTTTACTACAAACGTGTATGTACAAGTGTTTCGCGGACTCTGTCGCGCTCTCAGTTTATCGCACCGAATCGGCGGGAGCTTCTGATCCGGTATCTATTACCTACTCGATCGTTTTGCTCGAAAGAGAATTAAAACTCGATCTCGCTAGAGTTTCCACGTCGACGATTGACTCGAAACTAGCCCGCTTCTGGTCGCGTTCGGGCCCTTTATATACCCAGATTTTCTTTGGAAAAATGGTAGCGGGGGTGTTCCTACGTGGTCCGATTCCAGAAACGTTCGTCGTCGTACCCCCTCGAAGGTACTCGACTCGCGATATACAAACGAACCCCTAGCTGGCTGGCGCCAGCCTGGCGTATGCCTTTAGGAAGGAATATAAAAAACTCGTGGGAAGATTCTCCGTACGTTACAAATACTTCGTAAGAGAGACAGACATCTCGCACCGCACAAATATGCGAATCGAATCTTTAGCCATGCCCTTGAACCAGGATATCCAGGATTTGTCTTATATAGTCGACCGAACCGGCCTCGGGCAATAAATGGCAGGATGCAAAAAGACGAATCCTCTTATCAGCCCTCCAAGGACCGGTATTAAAATGACTCTCTGTTGAGCGATCTAGCAGCTGATATCCAATATCTAGCCAATATCCAGGAGTATAAAAAATTCGTGGGGAAATTCTCCGTACGTTAGATCTGCAACGGCAAAACCGGTGCAACGTCTTCGGACCGACCGAATCTATGGGACACACAGTAATGTCTCTCTAATCGACGCTCAGATTGTTCACAAAAATGGACAATTTTGGAAGAGAAGATACGATTGTTCGAGCCTTGTTGCTCGTTTTTTTACGGTCATCGATTGTCAACAACTATAAAAACGAGTCGCGAGGCTCGAATAATCGTATCTCCTCTTCCCAAATCGTCCATTTCTGTACACAACCGGAGCGTCGGTAAGGGAGACATTACTGTAAAACGAGTCGAACCGGTCGGACGAGTCCGCTAAACGGTACGAAAAGTGTCGGTCGCTGCACCGGAAGCGGACACATCCGCGTCCCCGAATCGAGGAGGAACGCGCGGGCTCGAATAGACGATTGGTTGCACAATGGGCCGCGTAAACTGGTTACCGTGACGGGTGTCCCGTGATTTAAATCATCGAATATGCAACGCTCCATTATCCCGGCTAAAACTGACGAATTAAACCTCCAATTACGTGGCCGATTAATGACCGTCCGCGCGCGGTCAAGCATCAGGGGAATTTTTCAACCGGCCCCGTCGCGCCGCGCCGCAACGATTCCTCTTTCTTTTTTTTTTTCGCTGCCTCTCTCCCCGACGCGTGGCAAACATTAAACCGAGCTCCGCCGGAACGAGAAATAACTGTCGGCGATTAATCATCCGGTTTGAAAAACCCAGAAACATCGAATTCCGGCGGTCGCGCGGCCACCGACGAAAAAAAGAACAGCGAGAGAAATTGGAACATCGACGGGAATCCAGTTCGAATCGTCTCTTGAATATTTCAATTGTGCCGGCCGATTCCGCGGAATAATTTATTCGCGATCGGTGGGCCATCGCGCGCGTCCACGGCGCGGCGCGGAATCGCCGAAAACGTTATGGGATCGATAGCCTTTTCGGGCGGCGGGATCGCGCGATGCGATACGAGAAATAGAATTTTTCCGGTGGCCTGGGCCGCGCGATTCGTGACAGCCGTCGGCCGTCCGACAGCGAAATATCGGCGTCGCCGATAATGATACACGCCGTGGCCGTGTTTTAAACAGAATCTGCAACGCGATTGTAATCCTTTGATCGCGCCAAACCCCCTCGTTACATCGAATCGAACATAACAAGCCGTGCAGATTTTGCGCTGCGCTTGACAGCCGATACGCGCTGTTCGGCCGTGCTTTCGGCCGTGTTTTTGCGATTCGAAGCGCGCGGAGAGCTGCTCGCAAAACATCTTTGTTCCGGCGCGTTTATAGCCGACAGCCGCGGCGGCGACGGTATCGAATTAAAATTCAGCGACGCCGAAATCGATGGCGAAACTTTCGCGGATCGATCGCTGCTCGATCCGTGCGAAGCGAGCAGGACCGGCGAGGCGCACGAGCACGATGGAAAAAGAAACAGCGAACGTTTAATCGCGCCTGCTAATACCGTCGATTAGTTGGACGACCGGTTTTGCATATTTATGAGAAGAGGAACGCGACGGGGCGAGCTTCTCGCGTGCCGAATAAGAACGAGGCTGCCGGAAGATTGAGCGATTATCGCCGCTCGAAGATCAATCGCCTTTGACCCCTAATTTCGTTGCCGCCCCCGTAACTTCCGTCGGTTCCGATGGACTACGAATATCGTGGATTCGCGACGTTACGAGCCGAGGGGCCAGGCAGTTTGGGTGGCCGGAGGTTGCATGCAATTGGAATTTTTGGACGAGGTGCGTAGACCAGCCGATGTTTATTTCGACACGGGTGGCTACCTTTAAGGTTAGGATAAGGTGTTTGGAGAAATTGGTATTAGGGTGCCTCGTGACTTTGTTAGAAAAAGAAATAAAGATATATCTCGAGCGGTTGAGATATATCTTGGTGGAGAATTGAACTCGATCTTACTAACGTTTACGCGTCGACGAATGTCTCGAAACTAGTCCGATTTCCGGTCGCGTTTGAGCCCTTTATATAGTCAGATTTTTGTGAAAAAATGATAGCGGGGGTGTTCCTATGTGGTCCGATTCCAGAACGTTCGTCGTCGTACCCCCTCGGAGGTACTCGACTCGCGATATACAAACGAACCCCCGGCTGGCTGGCGCCAGTCTCTGGCGTATGCCTTCCGGAAGGAATATAAAAAATTCGTGGGAAGATTCTCCGTACGTTACAGCGATAAAAACTGGAACACGGATAGATCGAAATGAGAACGATGGCGTTCCTTGGTCGAATGACGGACCGAGGGTCGAAGTCGCTTAATCGAATTTCTAGCGAAGGTGCTCCGTTTCCGAAGATGCGAGAATCCGCTTTAAGCCTTTAACCCCCAATTTCGTGGCAGCCGAAACTAGACTCGATCAAATCCTACGGACTGCGGCGACGAATGTCGCGCGGATTCGCGAGGAAAATAATGTGAAACTGCTCTATTGTGAACAACTCCATAAAGAATAATAGGAGATAGGAGTTGCCACGGAAGAGTGTTACCAACGGACAACCGAGAAGTCGAGATCGGACCGTCGAACGAGCAACATCCCACTTCTGAAAGATCTAAGATATAATTGCATCGAGTTGTGTTACTGTTAATATTCTTTATTGTAAATAAAATGCCGCGACGCGAGAGAAATGGAGTAATTCGCAACAATATATTAGACTTCGGACGAACTTTGGAACGAGCGAGCGAAATAGAGTGGCGGAAAATAAAAATTCGATCATGCTTCTCGGTCGAAAACGAGCCGAGCCCGAGGATTGCCGAACGCTTTGATCGCGTTTCTAACGAAGGTAGCCTGTTTTCGAAGAAACCGTAACCTCGATCTCGCGACAAACCACAAATTGATCCAATTAAATCGGAACGGGCTCCGCGGTTTCACGCACTCGCGAGAAAAAAATGAACAAGCGTCCGGAGCGGCTGCAAATGAAAATGCGGACGGTCCTTGGTCGAAAACGGACGGACGGAGGGTTAACAGACACCAAAATGATTTCACGGCGAAGGTCGTCTATTTCTGAAGAAGAGAAGTCGAGCCTCTTGTCACCATTTGCGTAATTACAGGGAATCCAGGGACGCGGGGCCGACTGCATTTCAATATGCGTTCGCGAATCCCGCCTATCCAGTGTCGGACACTTTCTTTTCAACGGCGCGCGGAGTCTTTTCGCTGACAGGAAATCATTTCGCAGACAATACTCACGGTGAATCCAGCGTCGCGCTCTTTCAATAGTCGTCCAGTCCTCTTCTGTTCGAGCGGCGAGCGTCGCGTGTCCGCCGCGCGTCACATTTTTGGTCGTCCGTTTCCGGTAAGCGGCCCCTCGATCGGGTCAGACTTCTTGCCCCCGGCGGGTCATCAATTCCTATCGTTGATTATGTCGCCTGCGAGCACAGAAAACAGAAGAAAAGCCGTGAGAAACGAACCGTCGAACGACGGTCTCGTCGCGATCGATGGAAAATCTTTCTTCGGTGCTCCGTTTCGTCGCGTCGTTTCGCTCCCGGAACAGAAATACAGATATTTATTGTAATAAGAAATATAGATATTTACATAAATTCCTCGGATCATTTGAAGCAACTTCTTCCTTTACAACAATTTTCTCCGAGGCATCGTTAACGAGTTATCAACGAAAAACAGTGACCAATAAGAAGCGAGTACGGCGCACGAAGCCCAGTTCCGCGCATTGGCTCGGTCGCCTCGCGCCAGCCGAGCTCGCCTCTCATTGGTCACTGTTTTTCGTTGATAACTCGTTAACGGTGCCTCGGAGAACATTTTTGTAAAGGAAAAAGTTGCTTCAAATGGCCTCAGCAATCCGCCACTTTCGGATTGCGAGACATTTTTGGGACATCCTGTATAACTGTTACAGCATCGACACGATATCGCCGTTAAAAATGCCGAAACCGACATTAATCAAAACTGGTACACTTTATAATAGTTATAAATTTATTATATATATATATATATATATATATATATAAATCTCTATTATAAACTATTATAAATATATATATATATTTATAATAGTTTATAATAGAGATTTTTTCGGTTCGTCGCAACCGTTTCGATCGAAACCGATATTTTGGGAAACTTTTTAACCCCTGCATTATTTTACCGCAGGATCATCCTCCGCGGCAAAAATTATGGCAATTAAATTAAATGTAATTGAAGCCTGGAGACTTTAAAATTGATACGCGGCCGAGAAAACGTTGATTGCGCCGTTCGAAGAATTTTTCGCAGCGAGAATCGAGCTCGCGCGTCAACGATATTCCTCGTTGCAAATATTTTCTGGAACGTCGATGATTAATGCGGCACTTTGTAAAATCTAATACCGCAGCAAATATTCATCGGCCGTGTAAAAATATCGAGCTGGCACGCCGATGATATTTGTTCGCGCAAACGCTTCCTGCAATTTAAACAAATAATTCGCTACTTTGCGAGATCTAATGCCGGAGAAAAATATTCATCGGACTGCCGGAAATATTGCTCGCGGTGAAAATCGAGCTCATACATTACTGATATTTGTTGATGCACGCGTTCCATGCTGCTTGAAAAATTCATGGGTTATTTCGCGATCCCCGATGACACCGTGGAACATGTTTGCGCATTAATGTATGTACTATTTTACGAATAGTTGGATCATTTCGGATGGTTTAGTATTCGCCGTCTAAAATTCCTTCTCGCGAAACGTGGTTCGCGTTACGAACATTCGGAAATGAATTCACGTATCGTGAAAATGATCGCCGTCTTTCGAATCGAAATCAAATTCTAATCCTTCCTCACCGATATCATCGGTTATGTCAAGGTCATGTCAAGGTTATGTCAAGGTTATACCAAGGTCAAGATATCCGATCATTGGTTATGGCAAGGTTATGTCAAGGTCAAGATATCCGATCATTGCTTATGTCAAGGTTATGTCAAGTTCAAGATATCCGATCATTGCTTATGTCAAGGTTATGTCAAGGTTATATCAAGTTCAAGATATCCGATCATTGCTTATGTCAAGGTTATATCAAGTTCAAGATACCCGATCATTGGTTATGTCAAGGTTATGTCAAGGTCAAGATATCCGATCATTGGTTATGTCAAGTTTATGTCACGGTCAAGATATCCGATCATTGCTTATGTCAAGGTTATGTCAAGTTCAAGATATCAGATCATTGGTTATGTCAAGGTCAAGATATCCGATTGGCATCGAACAGATATAAACTTTCTTTTTTCTGGATGAGAAATCGTTAACGACGAAGTAATTCGAACCAACGTTGCTCGCGACACTAGATTTACGGAGCACCGGCAGCAACTGCTTCATATTATTTCATGAAAGTAACAATATTTATTTATTTATATGTTTATTCAAACGGATAGATTTAACTCGACAGTCGATCGTTATTTAAAATGTTTTGTTTAACGTTCGACTGCGATTGTCCGCAGTGCCGTTGAAACAAACAATCATGTCGACGAGTATGCCAACGAGATTAATATTATATTTAGTCGGACTATCGGCGATTTTTATTGCAATCGTTTGCTCGAAGTAACATATTTATTAAACAAATAATCCACGAACGTATCTGTACAATCACAATAATCGTAAATTAACGCACTATGTTTGGACCACGGATCGAACTTTACTCGCGTCTAACGGGAGAAAATCGGTGAATAAACTGACGATAAGATTTTGATAACAAGCATATAACGAGGATTTTCAGGATCGAAAAAGATAAAATTATAAATTACAACCCGTTGATTCAACGAGTCCCGTCGATCCAGTCGATGCTGGGAAGAAAAGCGCACGTTCTTTCGGTAGAAATTTGTCGAGAAAGTAAAAAATGTCGCGAGAGACGCGACGATTTCGTAGCAAATCGTCGCTGCGGTATTCCCGGGAAGTCGTCACGCATCGTCGGAGGAAACGAGCTCCCGAAGATTCTGTTATCGGACACAAGGTTGCAGCATCCGACCAGGGTCAAGTTTACCCAGGCGATCGGTTTAGCGTAGTTCCGTATCGGAGGACAACGTCGTCCAGCCGTTTCTACGCCAGCGGCTCGGAAATTTCGTTTCGCCTTCGGCCCCGGTGCAGCCGAATAGGATCTCGTCGCGGCCGAGACGGGACGGGCCGGGCCGGGCCGGGCCGGGTCGGGCCGGGCTGGCCCGGGTACCGGACCGAACGGGACGAAACGGGCCGAGCAGGGACGAGGGAATATTTAATTCGGGTCTTAACCCAGTTCCGGAAGAATGCTCGCCGAGTAGGATCCCGAAACGACCGTCGATACGGTTTGCATCCGGCACGAGGACGTGTCGAAGTGGCTCGTATCAGCAAACTAAAAGCACTCGAGGCAGAAGGATGGAACGCGACTGTCTCCGAGGCTGTCTCCGAGGCTGTCTCGAGGCTGCGCAATAGTCGCCGGCGAAATCTCGTCAGGCACTGTACTTTTCATTTCGCGGGGAACAGCAGCTTCCGACAAGCTATAACCGGATCGACGCGGTCGGACGAGCCGTAGAAACGGGGACCGTAGTTTCCAAACGCGGCCGCACCGATCTGCCGCTTAACCCTTTCGTGCCGAGCGCCGCATATATGCGGCATCCACTCGACGACCTGTGGGTACGGGCGCCGCGTATACAGGGTGTCCCAAAAATGTCTCGCAATCCGAAAGTAGGGGATTCCTGAGGTGATTCGAAGCAACTTTCTCCTTAGCGAAAATGCAATCCGCGGCTTCGTTTACGAGTTATCAACGAAAAACAGTGACCAATTAGAGGCGAGATCATTTGACGCGAGATGGCCGAGCCAATGAGCGGAACTGGGCTCCGCGCACTCGTTGGCTGGGTCGCGCGCCGCCTCTTATTGGTCAGTGTTTTTCGTTAATAACTCGTAAACGAAGCCTCGGAGAAAATTTTCGCAAAGGAAGAAGTCGCTTCGAATGACCCCAGGAACCTCCCATTTCTGGATTGCGAGACATTTTCGAGACACCCTGTATGCGGCGTCGAAATGAAGCGTATACAGAAGACGCTGATGTGTAATTTGCAGCAAAAATGATAAAAGAACGGATTCGCGGTACGAGTGCAAAGATCGCGATGTTGGCCTTTGTACAGATCCTTGCTTTCAAATATATCGCACAGAATTATATTATTAGTTTTTACATATTATTATCTTTTTTAATAATTTTCGTCTCGTTATCAATTATATTAAACGCTTAATCGTTAGGCTTTGTAATTATATAAATACCTATGTTACCTATAATTTTGCAAGTCTTTTTAAATTGAAAATGTAAATATACTTGTTACATCGGAGCAACGATTGTTTTATTCGGCACAGTTATTATTTAAGACTTGGAACAACATATATACAGAAACGGTACTTCGGCGGATGGAGCTGCTGATTATAAAGATTTTTATATGAAAAATATAAATATACTTTTCATATTAATATTAATTTAAATATTTTAGAAAATCAATAAAACGTTATCTTACGCGAAATTTTGTACCTGACTTTGTAATTCTAAGGTTACAAGACATTCTCCGATGATAGAAACATCTCTGCGTGTGTAAAAGTGATTCAGATTTAAAAAAAAGAAGAGATCCGAGGAATATTGTCGCCATTGCATAAAACCGATGCGCGACGAGTGATACAGATACAATTACTCCCTGCGATAATTCTAATAACTAGTAATTATCGTTTGTATTTACCAATCTACGAAAATAAATAAATACTAAATAATAACTAAAAAAAAATATGTACGCCACGCGATTCTGTCATAAAAAATTACTCGAAATTCACGAAACTGCAATCTGCTTCGTATGGGCAGCTGGATATTCCGGTTGCGCAATAACCGTATAAACAAGTTTGAAACGCGAAACTTGCTTTAAAATGTTTTTCACAAATTTGTTTCTGAAAGCGTACGTATCACGAAAGTACCTCAAACAAAAAAAAAAGAAAAAAAGAAAACGAGCATTCGAAACGATTTTGCGATATCGTGTCCGGAAAACGTAAAAAAAAAGGATAAGTAAATTAGAAACGTGTACTCGAGAACCCGGTTGTCCACAAAAGGGTTAAACATTTCCGAGTCGCTTCGAGCCAGCTTTTCCAGGAGGAAAAACATCGCGGTCACGCGTCGGAAATTTCTACGTAACGAAGACAATTTGCTCGAAAAATGCTCGGGGTGTTTTGAGTTTCAAGTTGTCCCGTTTTCTTCGCCGGCGATCCAACTTTTCCGGATGAAGAATTCAAGCGTAACTCGGGAATCTTAGCAACAACGCCTCGGGGCCCGTGCGCCGCGGACTTTTCTTACGCTTCGGGTTAATTTGTAATTTGAACGAGAACCTGCGTTTGCCCGGAGAAGAAGGTTGGTCGCTCTCGTCGCGCGACAAAAAGCTGTTGATAGTTCTCCCAGACGAAACGTATGCAAATCAGCGTAACAGCTGGCAACGCGCAGTGACAGCTGCCCTGGCAGGAGTCGGACGAGTGGTCAATACCGTCTTCGCTCGGATTTGCACAGGAGACAGCACCGCCGATGGGTCGGCGACAGCTACAATCGTCCTCGCGAGCGAGCGAAAGGATTATAAATAAGCTTCGTAAAATATTAGGTTGGGGAATAAGTTCGTAGCGTTTTTATATTTTCTTTTATTTTACAACGATTTTTTGCTGTTCGACAAAGCGTATAATATTCAGTCGATAGAGCTCTTTCTGCTCTACAAAACTGTGCTAATCGTCTGTTTGAGTAATTTAATTTTTTATTACTTTCGAGGCTTAGAAATGGAATATCCAGGAGGTAAAAGCAACATTTTCGGCAGCTTCTCTTCTTCGCTTTTCGTCGAGGCCAAAAAGCTGCCGAAGCAGTCCGGGACATTTGCAACGTATACGGAGAAGGTGTCGTAGGCGAGTCTACAGCACGGAAATGGTTTGCGAAGTTCAAAAATTGCGATTTTGACGTCGACGACGCGCCCCGCAGCGGAAGACCTTCCGAATTCAACGAAGAGCGTCTCGAAGCACTTTTGAAGGAGGACGGTCACCGAACGAGTCGTGAATTGGCCGAAAAAATGAACTGCGATCATAAAACGATTCTCGATCATCTTCGTTCAATGGGATTTGCCGAAAAATTGGGAGCCTGGGTGCCTCGCGAGCTTAACGAATACAATAAAGAAAATCGCCTTCGAATAAAAACGCAGCGAACTTATTCCCCAACCCAATAGTAAATTCTCCCGAATTTTCCTTCAGCTTGTAAACAAAAATGGACAATTTTGAAAGAGAAGATACGATTGTTAGAGCCTCGCGGCTCATTTTCACAGTCGTCGATTGTCAACGATTATAACAACGAGGGCGCAAGGCTCGAATAATGAATGGCCGAAAAAATGAACTGCGATCATAAAACGATTCTCGATCGTCTTCGTTCAATAGGATTTGCCGAAAAATTGGGAGCCTGGGTGCCTCACGAGCTTAACGAGAATAACAAAGAAAGTCGTCTTTGATACAAACGCTATGATATTATTCCCCAACCCGCGACTCCGCGCGAATCCCGGATCCCTGGGATGCGGCACTCGTCGAACAAGCGATCGCCGAACAGCGACGAGGATCGTCGATTCGAGCGTCCGTAAAAGCAGAGTGTATCGGCGATTTCACGTTTTCGAAAAGTGAAAGAAAGGATGAGTCGCGGGATACGGCGAAGCGGCGGATAAAGGATCGCGAATTAAAGAAGGCAAACAGTTCGGGAAACGAGGATCTTAAACGGAATCCTACGGGATCGCGGCTCCTCTTCTCGAAGCAAATGGATCGCGAAGGGCCGATCTTCGAAATCGTCCGCGATTACGTGCGCCGGCAGTATCTTTCTCTCGCGTTTTACAACCGTCAGGCTACGAAGGTTCTGCTCCCTTTACGAGCGGACACGCGACGATGCAGCAATCCGACGTCCGATCGGAACCTCGTAAACCGTTCAACGTCCGAGTGAATTCGACGAACGACGATGGCAAGTCAACCGTCCTCGCGAAACGTTTCGCGAAATAATTCCGCTAAGCAGAAGTCGGTCTGCTCCGGGCCCGCTCTCTCGTATAAAACGGTTTAAGAGGGTCGGACGGCCGATGATAATTTTATCGTGAAACGTGGAAGATCTTCTCTTGGCCCGTGACTTCGACGTAACCGTACGTAACTCGTAAGTAGATGGAAGTTACAGTGGCCCGCAAAAGTGTTCGTACATCTTTTAAAACGCAAAAACTTTTTCGAAACTGGACCGAGCGACTTGAATTTATTTTTTAGATGATAGAGAGACTGGTATACCAGACAATGGCCAAAATTTTTGTTATAGGCTCGGATAAAAAAGTTAAAAAACGGGAGATTTTTATTTCTTCTTTATCGTTTCAAATAATAGTAAAATTTAAAAAAAGACCTTTTGGTCATTGTTTGGTATACTAGTCTCTCCATCATCTGAAAAAAATTCAAGTCCCTCTTGGTCCAGTTTTATAGAAGTTATTGCTTTTTAAAAATTGTACGAGCACTTTTGCGAGCCACTGTACTTATTTCTGAAAAATGAAAATTGTCCGCATCGATTGCGAGGAAAAGAAACGAAAAGGTAAGTTCTTTCTTCGTTAAATAATTGTAATACATCGAAAACGATAGACGGGCATTTTTTAACGCTTCTTCTATCGCATAACATTAACGCACAGGATTCGCAGTCTGCCGATAACAACGAAAACGACGATCCACAGGGACAACTCGCGGATTGCCTAATTCGGACAACGCTTACAATAGGAATATCGGATATCCGATAGTTGGAATTATGGGACCTTGGGGTCTCTCGCGACTCCGATAAAACTTCCTTCTAGCGCTCGCCGATACCTGTTAACGCGTTGCAAAACAGTTGGAAACACGAAATCTGTTCGACTTCTCTCGAGAGTTTGGATTTCGTAGACTCGGCTGGAAAGTCTCTTGAAACCTTATGAAACTTCCGAGAAGATCCGTAGCACGACGCATCGCGGTTTAACCTTTTAGGTACGGCTGAATTCTGCGCGAGGCTATTTCTCTGGACGGCAGAGTCTGATACTGTATATACAGGGTGTCCCAAAAATGTCTCGCAATCCGAAAGTGGCGGGTTCCTCAGGCCATTTGAAGCAACTCTTTCCTTTACAAAAATGTTCTCCGAGGTACCGTTAACGAGTTATTAACGAAAAACAGTGACCAATGAGAGGCGAGCTCGACTGACGCGAGGCGATCGAGTCAATGAGCGGAACTGGGCTTCGCGCGCTGGTTGGCTGAGCCGCCACGCGTCAGCCGTACTCGATTCTTATTGGTCACTGTTTTTCGTTGATAACTCGTTAACGGTGCCTCGGAGAACATTTTTGTAAAGGAAGAAGTTGCTTCAAATGATCCGAGGAACCCGCTATTTCCGGATTGCGAAACATTTTTGGGACACCCTGTAAACTGTTGTAAATCGATGCGAAGACAAAAGAAGTGTGAAACAATGTATATGAAGACGACTATTTGGTTCAAACGATGAGCGAGTGAGCTACTAGAGCAAGCCACTATAGCAGCGCGTCGTCCAGAGAGATGACATCCGCGAAAGCCACTATAGCGGCGCGTCGTGCCTAAAAGGTTAACGTCTAAACGTTGTTTAAGGATGCTGGAAAAAAGAATCGAGAGGGAACGAACGACTCGTCTCCGTACGAAGAGATGGCAATCGGCTGGAAGGACGGTACGTCGCGCGAGCGAATAGGTCGATCGATGCGTCGCCTGGACTAATTACACGCAAATAATCCAATTTGCGGGGGTAACGGGCTGATTATTAATGCGCCCAATCGCGGACACGCGGAACGAATACGCGTTGTTCCGGCGCGGTTCGTCGCGGCAAATAAATTATCAAACGGTGACCGGCGGCGGAAGGTTTGTTTATTCGTTTTGTATCGGAAACGCGGCCGGGGTTTACGTACGAAATTTTCTATTACCGGGCGTCCTCGATTCGATTAATCAAAGCGGATCCGCGGCATGGCCATAAAACGAGCAAGCAAATGGAATTTGTTTCCCGTCGGCGGCCGCGCGCTATGGAACCGTCCCGGGATATCGACTCGATCCGACCGGATTCGACCCGGCCCGACGACTAGATTCGTCGCGACGACGATTCGCGGCGGCCGAAACGCGCCGCGGAGCTCGCGCAAACCGTCGCCACGCAGGCCGCTCGCATCGTTTTCCCCGGATAACGCAAACATCGCCGTTGTGTTTACGAATTCGTTCGGCGCGCACGCGAAACGTGCGAAATCACTGTGTTTCGACGCGAGCGAAGCGTTGTCGGCGAGAGGCGGGATCCCCGCGCGAACCGGACCCCGATATCGCTCGCCGTACGATTTGTCAATTTGCCCGGCTCGTTTTTTCCACCGTCCTTTTTTTCTGCCCGTCCACCTGCCGCGTCCCGCAATCACGATTCCCGAAATGAATGTTGAATACCCGTCGGGAATCACGGTTCCACATTTTTATGCACACGCGCGCGACCGACGACGACCTGTCGCGCGCTGGCCCGGATCGAAGAATTTACGTTCCGTCGAAAAGTCAATCGTTTTTTTTACAGATCGATCCCCATTGAATCCCTGCTCGCCGAACGTAACGTTCGTCCTGGAACGTTCGTTTCGCCGTTGCAACGCGAGCACGGCGCGCGTGCGAAGCCAGACTCTCCCGTATCTTGCCTGGTGTGTCACCATTGGAATATGACCCCAGATATAGCCCTACTAGGACTATACTACTACTACTGCTATAAATAATAATAAATAATAAATATACTAATAAATAATAAATATACTACTACTGCTATAAAGCAGTTCTAGATTAAGTGTCAACCTAGTTGTATCTACGTTATTTCGTACTTCTAGACCTCCGTCAGTATCGCCGTCATTCTACGCATTATTTTATGCTTGTATTCTCTGCGGAAAATACTTCACGTCTATTCGGAAATCTGTCCCGTGACACGCGCGACGCACAGCTGTTACACGACGATCTGTTTTTTTCCTTCCGAAAAAAGTCGTCCGCGTTGTTCGCGCTTGGTCGTGTACGACGCGTTGTTCGCGTATTTATTTATTTATTCGTTTATTTATTTATCGAATAAACGGGGAAGCTGCTCGGTGAAAGCGTTACCGAGTTTCTTGGAAGCAGGGTAAAGCCCGAGGCGGTTGCTGTTTTATTCAGCGCGAAGGATTAAAACTCTCGCATCGAATTTAAGTTGATCCGAAAACCGAGACAAGATGTTCGCCGACTTCGCGTGTTCCCGCTTCTTGTTCACAATCTTGTTCCCGAGAGAATCCACGCAGTTTCGATAGCACCAACCACCGACGCAATTAGTCGAAGTAACTGTTTTCCGACACGATGGGGAATCTCTCTCTCTCTCTCTCCCTCTCGCTCGAGGATTTTCCGGTAGCGGGATGAAATTGTCCGGCGCGTTTCCAGAACGGGACGGTTCAAAAGGGCTCGAATCCTCTTAGGCGGTCGGCGTTTCGGGCGCAAGACGTCCGCCTTATTTCGCGATTCCCTTTGATATCCGGGACGTCATCTCTCGGACCATAGCACCGGCTCACGGATGCGCGTCGACGTGCGCTCCGCAGAGACGGATCGCGGGGCTGGTTCCCGTCGGGGTTAATTTGTTCTGAATTCGTCACGGGGAGAGGAGCCGCCGATCGGCCGAGGCGAAAACCTTCGAAAAACTTCGAATTCAATTAGCTTCTTCGTAGCTGGCAACGTTCCCCTCTCTCTCTCTCTCTCTCTCTCTCTCTCTCTTCCTCTCTTTCCCTCTCTCGCTCTCCCTTTGCCGCGCTGTCTCTGTGTATTCTCTGTTCGGGCCAACATTTCCGTGCAAATGTAACGCTTTCATTGGCGCCGGGAAGCCAGACTGCAAGGGAGGCGCTGGCAGCAACACGATAAAGCTATTACGCGGAACGATGTCAACCTGACTGTGTCCCTCCGCGATGCATTTGAACCCGGTCATATTTGTCGCGCCGGGTCTCATCGCCGAATGCTAACCATCTCCCTGTGTGTGCGCAACCAGTCGGTGCCACCGGTCTCAATGGCGCTCGTGGATTATCGCTAGCAACCTGCCTGCTAGTCCGACTGCATGCCTGCTTGCCAGTCCGCCTGCATGCATGCCTGCCTGCCTGCCTGTCTGTCTGCCACCATTCCTGGCAAGACAAATTCGATAACGATTTCCACGTGAAATAGATTTTAATCGGCGCCGTGCCGCGCCGCCCCGCGCCGCGCGGATATTGAATCCCCGAGCGTGGCCACTGCGCCAAATGGAATCCTTTTGACGCTTTTAAAGCCGCGCGATTAAACCGCAAAACGCGCAGTCGCCTTCCAATACCGTGGCTAATTCACCGTGAACAGAAACAATAACGTCGACCAGCTCCCGAAACCGCGGAACGCTCCTTTCACGCTCGAACCGATCGCGCGCGCACCCATCCCACCTATCCCGTGTGCAAACTTCCACCTTCGCTGATCCCTACGTTCGCGAATCAGCAAGGCGAAATAGAAACGCGTTCTCTTCGATTCTTCGAATATTTTCACCGTGTCGAATCGCGGCCGATCGTTTTCGTCGTAATTGCATTAAATTCGAGATATAATTATTGTTCGTTACAGTAATGTCTCTCTAGTTGACGCACAGATTGTCCACGAAAATGGACAATTTAGGACGAGGAGATACGATTATTCGAGCCTTGGCGGTTCATTTTTATAGTTACCGATTTTCAACAATTATAAAAACGAGCTGCAAGGCTCGAACAATCGTATCTCCTCTTCCCAAATTGTCCATTTTTGTGCACAATCTGAGCACAGTTAGGGAGACATTACTGTATAAGAATCTCATCTAAAAAGTGCCCACTGGTTTTCGTTTCTTAACCCCTTAGCGCTCCGAAGGCTCTGTTAGGGAGACATTTGTCATTTGTTTCGTAACTCCGAAGGCTCCGCTGCGGAGCCAAATGTTTTTACCATACATTATCGTCGGCGTTAGCAATTCTTATCTGTAGTAAGAACGTGCTAAGTCTGTACCATTACGATTAAACCATATTTTGACCTTTTCTATGGTCAGCAACATGGAGGAAAATTAATATTACGATGAGAATTTAGAGCCGAGCGATACCGAAGACGTATTTGATTTTGAAGAGTTAAAAGACATTGTGGAAGACAATGTTGGTTATGATTCTGACACTTCGAGTGGTAGTAGCGAAATTATACTACCAAAGAGACGAAGAATGAGAATTATTGAAAGCGAAAGCGAAGATTCGTTACAAGACTTGGACGAATGGCGCGATGTTAAGGAAGAGTTACACATTCCAGATAGAATACCTTTTGGCGTATTGCCACAGGTCGTTGGACCACAAGTTCCTACAAACATCGAACAGCCGATGCAATATTTTAAATTATTTCTCACGGACGAATTGGTAAATGAAATTATAAAGGAAACCAACGATTACGCAGAAAATGTTCTAAACTTGAAAGAAATATCTGGTAACTCTATTTGGCAAAGCGAATACCGTGACACTTGTCCAAGTAAACCCAGAATGCACACGGGAGATTGTTACCAAAGATATCGCACCATGGTGAATTACAGAATTAAAAATAGATCTTTTATTTACAATAGGAAAGTGTATATTTATAAAATAAATAAAATCAAATGCATTCGCAAGGACGTGTAATCTTTTCCGCTGAAAATAAGACTTCCTTCATCTCGGGCGCTCCGCTCCAAAAATGTGCCGGAGTTGCTGGTAGGCGGTACTCGAGAAACGCGCGGAACGCTAAGGCTTAAATGGTTATGTCAAGTTGTTCCGTGATGAGAAAAGTATAAATAACGTAGCTCTTGTATCCAATGAAAAGCAAAGAAATAGATAAGACAAAATATTTGATTGGTCACAGGCTAATCGCTTAAATACGATCGAAGGCCGACGTTCGAGTCGTTCGATAGAACGTTCTAATATTTCCTCGGTGTTAAAGAATTGTCCGAACATTTTTGAGACCGACCGTGGAGCTCCAAGCGTCGGAGAAGTACGAAATCCTTCGAGAAAACGCAAACACCGCAGCCGCCCTCTCGTTCGACGAACCTGGTCCACGGACCATCGACGACTGGCAAGCACGAGAAGCCCTCGAACGACTGGCTCCGCCGGCCAGGGAGCCGCTAAGAAACGATAAATCACGATCCGACACAAGTACGCGCGGGAACTCGAACGCGAGTTTCGATCACTTCCGCAGCCCCTTCGGCGAAACAGCCCTAATCGCGCGGGGCAGCGTCGGAGAGGGCATGTTTTTCCGACGATTAGCGTCGGGTCGCCCGTGTTGTACCCACGCCCGCGTAATAATGTAAACGTCCCCCTTTTGTCCGCGAAAGTACCAACTCCCGAGTTCGCTAACAATGCCGGGACCGAACGCTCAAACTTTGCCATGGGAAATTACAAACAACCGCGACGATAAATTCCCCAGGAGAGAGGGGCAGGAGGTCTGGCCGCCTTTATTTACGTCCGTGCGGGGCCGAGATCAGGATCGAGCAGATATAACGGAACCAATAAAGCTGATATACAGGAGCGCGCCATGGCACACGCGAGACCCGTCGACGGAGTCTAGAACCGTCGATCGCGCAGGGTTTGCGGGGAAAGGGACGGTCGAAAGCTGACTAAAGGGTTCGACAGGTCGCGTCGTCGGTCGAACATGAAAGACAGGTGTTCGGAACTTTGTGTTTCGGAAAACTAATCGTTCTACAGGGTGTCCTATAATTATAATATATTACATATAATAATAATAATTATGTTAATACCCGGAAAGGAATGATTCCTGAGGTAATTTAAAATAACTTTTTCCTTAGCGAAAATGCAATTCGCGACTTCGTTTACGAGTTATTAACGAAAAACGGTGACCAATGAGAGGCGAGAGGCGAGGCCTAGCGCTAGGCGGCCGAGCCAATCGGCGGAACTGGGCTTTGACCGCTCGTTGGCTCGGCCGCCTCACGGTAGCCGAGCTCGCCTCTCATTGGCCAGCGTTTTTCGTTAATAACTCGTAAACGAAGTTGTGGATTGCATTTTCGCTAAGGAAAAAGTTGCTTCAAATGACCTCAGGAATCACTCCTTTCCGGATGATAACATAATTGTGGAATATTCTGTATATGGACCACGGTATAAGAAGGAGAGGTGGTCGAATCTCGCCCCTACCCATGCGATCTGAAAGGTTTACTTCCGCCGTAATCCGCTGGCTGCTCTATTCTTCCGTCGACACAGAAATTTTGTGGTCGCGCAACCGTTAGTCGGTGTACCTTTCGTTCTTGCGTGATATGGGCGACGGTTGTACGATGAAACGAGAGTGTAAGAATATTTGCCAATTTGCTTTTCAACAACGTCCGCGAGTAATACACGCTGTGAAATCGAGACGCTTCGATGGAAGCCATTAGAACTTGCGACAGGATCGTCGGAAATAATAAAACTGAAGGATTTTTTAAAGTTTGCGTCGCTGACTATTGACCGATCCATTATCGTCGCTAAACAACGCTGAGATAGCGATCAACGGGCGTTGGAACTAAGTATACTACGTCCACTAAGTATAGACGAACGTGATTACCGTCCAAGTTTAATGCTAAACCTACTGGCCGCTAAAACAGAGTAACGCGTGTTATTTTTTTATAAGAATGACAAGACTTATTTAGACTTCTCGTCACTTCTATCACGATGTGGCACGAATTAACATACTTAATCAATTATTGTTGATTATTTGCTTGCAAATAATTAAAGGCAGAGTTTTAGGTAAAAGTACATTTATTGAACACGCGGAAACACAAGATCTAATATACAGGCTTGCTCGTAAGAGCTTAGAGACAACGAGTGTACTCGTAGGCTGCTCACAGACGACTAACTAAAAAAACCGCGGAAGACGCGCAAACTGTGGTTCGGAAAATCCTTAGTAGCCATAAATAACCAATCCGCTCTCGCACCGCGTGCAACGGACTTTCGAGTCAAAATTTGCTCGACTCGAGTCGACGCTCGTTTAGCGCTCGCGTGCCCTGCGGATGGGCCGCAAGGACCGTCTTACCTGAAAAACGGACAAGGCCGTAAAACATACGAAGTACCCATTTTCAATAGCATCGAAAGTGCCAGACATTTACAATTATAAAAAAACTTTAACAGAAAAAAGTGCGAGTGAGGCTATTTCGACCAGCATGGTAGAATTAATGTCGAAGGGCGTTCATTTTTCGAACCCGGAGCTCGTTTAAGAGGCGATATCGCTGGCATCGATCGCGATCCATAGACAGCAATTTCGGTAGGATCTGCGAGACACGGCGGAAGCGATCTCCCTAATAAATCGCGTCTATCGCGGCAGGGCGGCGAACGCGTTAATCAAGACGAAATAAAAGAGCATTTTCGTATGGTAAATTCGCGGAGCGACGGAGCCCATAAATCGGACCCGCTTGACCTATGGTTTTTCCAGGGGAGAGATCTCGAAGACCGAGTGCCCGTAAGTGGTGTTAAGCCGCGGCGAGACGGGCCGCGGTTCTTCCTGGCAAGCTTCCACGGGAAAATGAAATTCTTGGCTCGCGGCACGCCGATATCGAACGGCGCTGGGTCTAATGGAAACCGGGGACCCTGCGAGAGAGAACGAATCGCCCGGCCGGGCCTCGCGATGCCTGACATCTTCCGGAAGAGACGCCGGGAGGAGCCGAAGAACCGATCGGAAACGGTCGAGGCCGCCCGGAGCGTTCGCTCGAAACTGCGGGAGCTTGCGAACCGGGGAGCGATCTGGGTGGACGAACCACGGAATCGCGCGCGACGTGTGCTCTGCATCTATTATTTGGATGCGCAGGCCGGCTGTGCTCATGGTTGCCGCGCCGGCACGGATGTTCCCGTGGTTGAACAACGGGTCGGCGGTTTCGACCGATGACTTGTAATTCGTTAACGAGAGACTCCGCCGGGGGATGAATACATTTTAATGACGGGGCTACGTGACTCGGCTTCCGGAGCGCGTCTCCAGCCCGCTGCCACAGATGCGCCGGAATAAATTGAATGCGCGAGGTGCAATCTTACCGCGACGCTGCACGCCGTGCGACGTCCCGAATGGGACGAACGTGTACCGGTCGGATTTGATTCGGACGTACGACGTGAAACGACGCCGGCTGCTCGGCAATAAAGCCACCGCCGCGGCTGTAAACCGGACCGGGGAGCCGGTACACGGAGGCTTCCGGTATCTCCGGCAGCCTTCAAAAATAGCCGCGAGTCGACCGAAAGGGAATCCAACGCGCGTAGAAGTCGCAGCACGGGAACAGGTGTTGGCTTCGCGTTGTCGCGCTGCTCTTCGTTGAACGGCGAACCGAATTCCGGGTTGATGGGATTGTCGGGTTTACTGCGGAGCCACCGTAGCTCCGACCTATTTCCTCGTTTCGCGCGAGATGCCTCTATCACGGAATGTTTACATGTCGGAGATACGCACCGGCTGTCTTGCCTACGAAAAGTGGCTTTATGGCGGCGGAAATGGCTCCCGCGGAAACAGCCGCTTCGTTGCGCGACGTGCCCTGGAACTCCCGTTGCACGAGCGACTCCGGAACTCCCGTTACATTGTGATTCCAGAGGCGATTCGAAACAACTTCTTCCTTCGCGAAAATGCTGGTTACGGCTTCGTTAACGAGCTATTAGCGAAAAACAGGGACCGATCGCGGAGCGAATATGGCTGGCGCTTCGCCCTCGTGGCCACTGCCGCTTCGAGCTTTCTGTCCCGCCGAAATATTGGGATGGCAACTAAATAATTGCCGATTTCAGTTATAGATGTCTCTCGCTCCCATTTTTATGATATCCGTAAATGTTATATTATAAAATTATTATTATTATTATTATGTTATTTTTTATTATCCGTGAATGTTAGCAACTGGACAAATTGAATGCAGCGGTCAAGGAAAAGCGACCAGAATAGGTCAATCGTAAAGGTGTCATTTTCCAGCAGAACAGTGCTAGGCCGCACACGTCTTTGTCCATTCGGCAAAAATTGATGGATATTGGTTGGGAGCTGATGTTACACCAACCACATAGCCCTGATCTCGTGCCCACGGATTACCACTTATTTCGATCCCTGGACAACTCCCTTCGTGGTAAAACTTTGAATGACGATGACGCTGTAAAATCTCACTTATCTCAGTTTTTGGCCGAAAAGGATCAGACTTTCTACGAGCGTGGAGTTTTCAAGTTGTCAGAGAGATGGCAAAAGGTCATTGAACAAAATGGTAAATACATTACAGATTAAACTGCGCTCCAAGTAAAAAAAATTTTTTATTTCATTGAACAAATCGGCAATTACTTAGTTGCCAACCCAATAGAAGGAGAGAATTGCTTCGGATCACCCGAGGAATCGTCGTCCATTTCTGGGTGCAACGGGACACCCACTGTCAAGGCTAGCTCTGTTATGCAAAGAATACTCGTTCGCGTGTGTTCGTCTTCCTATCACAGTCAGTGTATAAGTAAAAGTAGGAAAGTGAACAGAAAAAAATGTGAAAAAGGTGAGGAGATAAAGCTCGAGTTGCACAAAATAAATCGACGTTTTGCAAGATGTACGAAAGACGTGCGTAAAATGATCAAGGACGAACGAATTAGCTGTGAAAGAAATCGCGATGCATGTGGTTAATACAGGGTGTCTCAGTAACTCTATTACAAAGCGATATCTGCATCATCGTTAATGATACGCGGAAATGCTTGGGGAACAAACTGTTTGGTTCGAAGGAACACATGTTGTGGTTGGTTAATCATCTTTTTGTAAAGGTCATATTTTTCGAGATTTCAAGGTCATCGATGTTTTTTCGAATGGGATTACATATTTCTATCATTATATCACGATAGCTAAGATCAAGACGAATCTAATAACCTATAATACCATGACCTTCGTGTGATCTTGAGTACGAAAAATTAAGAAATTTGTCCCTTCGAACCAAACAATTTGTTCCTCAAGCATTTCCGCGTATCATTAACGATAATGGAGATATCGCTTTGTAACATAGTTACCGAGACACCCTGTATATCGAAGTACGTTCGACGATCCACGGTTCCATTCGCTATGTAGTAATCACCAAGCCCAGGTTTCACGATTGCTATTAAACATCATCGAGCACATTGCGATACAACGTTTAATTCTTGATCACGTTATTAAACGATTACGCGTCCGGCAAAACATCGCTTCATTTTACACAGTTAAAGCTCAATTTCAGGACTTTTTTCGTAAATTTCGCCTGCATATTTTCCCATTTTTACCAGCGCACACATCGAATGCGGTAAACGTATGGAAACTCGATCGATCGACCGTCGGTCTCCGACGGGAAGGGCTAGATCGGCTTCCCTATCAGGGGAAACGGTAGTTCCGCGATGAAAAATATCTGTTCCTCGAAGGAGAAGCGCAAGGAAAACAGCTTCCTGGCAGGGGACGGCGCGGTACTGGCTCTCTTCCGGAGAAGCAGGCTCCCTATCGCGAAAAGTATCTCTCTAAGAAAGAAAAGCAGCCGGTCAACGGCGGAAAGTATCTCTCGAGCCGGAGCCCGTTGTAATTGCAATGCTGGCAGCGATGACATGCGTAGAGGCCGGCTCGCGCAACGTCAATTAGTCAACGGCGGAGAAGAGAGGAAAAAAAAATGCCGTAACGAGATTGCACGGCAGCTCGTTAAACAGCGCGTGCCTGCGCACGAATTACCAATTAACCGAAGGACCCCGGCCCGTTAATAAATGATGATCGCCCGCCATTCGGATCCGAGCCGGGAATAAAATGCTAAACGGAGACCGAGGAACAGGTTCGAGCGAACAAGAAGAACAAGACGAAAAAGAAGAAGAGAAGGAGAAGGAAGAAGAGGAAGAAGAGGAAGAGGAGAGGAGAGGAGAGCATCGGGGGCAGCCTGTGTCGTTATTTATGCGCGGCGGAAAGACAGCCTGCCTCGCCATTCGATATCGAAGCGAGTCCGGGTCAGGGGAGGATTAAAAGCAGAGCGGGTATCGGGATTTATTACGTTCGTTCTAGATCTTGAACGAGGTCTCGGGAGCCGAGGTACTTACGGGATACCTTCGATTTCTAAACGCGACGTCCTGCCGAGCCGAAAGCCGCAGGGACAGGCGAAAGAGCGCGGCAGAAGTGGACGGAAAGGGAGAAGGGGAGGAGAAAATGGACCGCAAATGAAAATAGGAACTCGACTCGGACACCCCGAGCGAAACTTCTCCGAAAATAAGAGCGGCATAACGGCGACAGACGAACCCCCGATTTATTATTTACGGGCCGCGAAACGGCGAGAGACCCGCAGAAACGGCGGACGTCTAAGACGTTCATTTACGATTCACCGAGATACGAGAGAGAGAGAGAGAGAGAGAGAGAGAGAGAGAGTCCCGCTTTTATCCTCCCCTCTCCTCTCCTCTTCTCTCGGCTACCGAAAGTCGTCGGAAAGATCGAAGCGAGGAAAAACCGCCGGATGGAGGAGGGCAGGCGAGTTTCACGGCGGCGGGATTTCGTTAAAGAAGTTTCAGGAACACTCGTCGGTCCGCTGAAAGGTCCGTAAACACCGGAAGCCGTACGGGACACGTATGATTTCGCGCGGAGGACACTGGCTCTCGCTTCCGAAAGCTGATAAGGACACCTATCGGGCCGTCGGATAACGACGCCGCCGTACCAAAGGCTTTCCGATATCGAATCTTCCGGCTCGCGCGCGTAATGCGAGCGATAACCTTGCTACGTGTAACGAGAAAACTATCCGGGCCCGCCCGAGTCGATGGGAAAAGCGCGCGGCAGCTCCGTCCGAGGAATTCGGGCAACTTCCGGCTGATAACGGGCTTAATTCGACCGATCTAATTGAATCGTCTTCTTTGCGTTTCAATTAGCGTTATCGCGGACCCCTTTGGAGTCTTCTACCGGAAAAGGAATCGGAGGGGCGGAGCAAGAAGACGCTGGTCGAAAGTTGGTCCAACGGGCTGCTCGAATCTATTCGGCTCCCGTAAAATTCGGGAGCAGATTGGACCGGTGCGCCGAGCAGGAAAAAGACGGGAATTATGCGCGGGAAACGCCGAGCGGTCTTGGTTCGAATAAACGCAGAGAGTCGTCGGGTTTTTAACCTTTTAGGCACGACGCGCTCTAGTAGCTTACTCGCTCATCGTTGGAATCAAATAATCGTCTTCATACGCATTGTTTCACACTTCTTTTGTCTTCGCATCGATTTACAACAGTCTACAGGGTGTCCCAAAAATGTCTCGCAATCCGGAAATGGCGGGTTCCTCGGATCATTCGAAGCAACTTCTTCCTTTACAAAAATGTTCTCCGAGGCACCGTTAACGAGTTATCAACGAAAAACAGTGACCAATAAGAATCGAGTACGACTGACGCGAGGCGGCTCAGCCAACCAGAGCGCGAAGCCCAGTTCCGCTCATTGACTCGGTCGCCTCGCGCCAGCCGAGCTCGCCTCTCATTGGTCACTGTTTTTCGTTCATAACTCGTTAACGGTGCCTCGGAGAAAATTTTTGTAAATGAAAAAGTTGCTTCGAATGGCTTGTGGAACCCGCCACTTTCGGATTGCGAGACATTTTTGGGATACCCCCTGTATATACAGTATCAGACTCTGTACAGTACACATCAGACTCTGCCGTCCAGAGAAATAGCCTCGCGCAGAATTCAGCCGTACCTAAAAGGTTAAAGTGCCGTCGCGATACGCCGTGTCGCGCATCGATAGCGAAAACGCGAGCGCGCGCGCGACACGGGCTTCTAATTTCCGTGTAAAGATCGATTGCCGAATCCGCTTACACGCGATGAAGAGCGCAGCTTCGAGAACCGCGCGAAGGGTTGAGAGTCCTTAAGGGCAGCGGAGCGCGCGACGAGAGTCAGTTTCGCTCCGGAGTGTTTTGAGAGAGCTTAATGAGCGTAACAAGGGAGAAAGAGAGGGGCCGAGCGGAGCTCGCGGGCCCGCGACAGAGAGGAACGATAATAGAGACCGACGATAATAGACGTCGCGAATATCTACGATGGTCGCTATTGATCCGCCGCGTTCATTAAACCGTTCGCCCGGATTCGAAACACCTTGCGCGATTGAAAACGCCTTCGACGGTCTTAATAAAGAGCCGCGTTGCGACGCCCGCCAAGATCCAAAGGCAAGAGAGAGAGAGAGAGAGAGAGAGAGAGAGAGAGAGAGAGACGTCTCGCGCGGCTGCTGGCGAAGCGACGCGTCGCGTCGCGACGCTGCGGGATACGCGGTCGGATATTTCCATTTCCAAATATTCGCGGGATCGCGCTCGCGCCTCGAATTCATCCCCTGTTTGCCATTCGGGCGTCGCGCGCGAAGCGCGCAATCGCTACCCTCTTTCGCCCTCTCTCTCTCTCTTTCTCCCACTTTCAGTCTCTCCCGTCGACCTTCTCCCTCTTGGGGCTTGTTCTTCGAGCATATTTACCCGGGAATGTAAACGCACGCGCTGAATATCGGCGGCCGCCAATGCACTTGCCTGAAATTCTTCCCCCGAAATGCAGAGACACAAGCGGCACCGAAGTTACGCGATCGCCCGACTCGGCGCGCAAACGCGCGCAGCTTCTAAAGAACCGAGTTTACACGACTCGTTTCTACGGGCGTTGAATCATCCTCGGCTACGGAAGCTAAACTTTGCCGCGAGGGAACACGTGTAGATGAGCGACGGGAAATGCCCCACAGTTTGTCCAAATTATATGGAACATCTGACTTTGGAGCACGAAACGACGAAAGGAGATACCGAACCTGGCAGAAAGTATTCGATGAAACGGATTAACCTTCTGTCAATGCTGGACCGCGAATTTTTAGACGAAATGGAAATTGTCCGCATCGATTAATGCTTTTACGTTCTTTAAGTGTTTGTACTGTTTCGTATTTCGTCTCCTTATTTTTATCATAATTGCATCAAATTCCTAGTCTACCGATCATAATTGTTCATTTATTTCACGTGGAAATTCGATTAATTAACGATAGGTGCAAATATAATAACTCGTTATGTGTTCAGAAAATGATAATATAAATGAGCCGTTTATTTCGAAAGTGGCATAAGTCACTTTTTTTTTAATGAAAAGATACCGTTCAATCGTAATTAGTGTTACCATTAACTCGATTTTTTTGAAAAAGTGACTTATGCCACTTTCAAAATAAACTGCTCAAATAAAGAGATATGTTTTTTCATAAGCTGTAAAGAAGGGAAAATATAACCCTGGTTTGAGAAAAGGCTCGATCATCCCCAAACGATGATGTATAATATCTTTCGACAACTTCTTCGTTATTCGAGAGTGCTACAAACTATCTTAACGCTTTATTATCCTACTTAAATCCTTCGTAATTTCTCCACGTGACGATAGATGTTGCATCGTTTAATATCTGCTAAAAGATCTAGAACATTTGTCGTTTCGTCCGCGCTTCTCGCGAACATCGTACTCGTGCTTCCGTAATATTTATGCAGTCGTTGATTCCGTATCAACGCTAAAATCAATTTAATCCAAGGATCGCGTTTACGGTTTCGACGAAATATCTTCTGGACGGTGTTCGGAGCGTCGGTCGACGAGCTCTGCGATAAATGCAACAGCGAGATCGTTGCTAAAAACGTCTAGATCATTTTCTTAGCAGCAACAAGTCAGTTTCCAGACTTTTAAGCTTCTTTTCGAGTTCGCGAGCACGGCTTTTTCATTTTCCAATAAAATGATTCTCGTTTACCGGCAGGGCAGGCTGCTATAAAAGGGACACGAGCTATCGGCTCGTTTAATCCTGTCTCCGTCTCGGTCGCCGCAACGGCGCCGAGAAAATCCTCTCGACGGAAAAACCGAGCCCTCGGAAAGAATTCGCCGCGACGATATTTTCGAGGTATTCCGCGCGGCACGGGAACAACTCGGGACACTCTCGCCGGCAATTCGGAAATCTCGCTGCGAGCATAATGGATACGGAATAGTCGAACAAACAAGTTGACTCCGCGGCAGAGATCCTTTTCCATTCGGTTTCCTCCATCGAATTCCGCTCGCGAGGAACGCGGGAATACGTTGGCTGTCCTCCGCCCGCGCTCCACCCGTCGTCCCGATACGATTTTTCACTCCGCCGGTGCAATTTTTCGTCCGATCGAGCGTGCACCTTAAGAAAACAGACGTTCGGGTCCTCGCCTATCCCGTATTTCTTCCCGGCCGACCATAAAAGAGTCGGATGAGCGTCGTCGCGACCGGATATCGCGGGTTTACCAATTTTTCGGCTCCTCGCGTCTCGGCCCGTGTGCACGCGCGAGCACGCCCCTAATCCCTTCGATCCGTCTCCTCCGTATAAATATAGTTTCCGCATAGTTTATATTCATGGAACCGCCCTCTCCGAACCTCATTATTTCGTTAGCCCCCGCGCGAAACAATTTTCAAGAGGCCCTTGGGAAGATCGAAAAGCGGAAAGGAAAAACACCGGCCTCTCCTCGACTACGCTTCGACGGCAGCCTGTCAAAATGTTAATCGACCTTTCTCGAATTTATTTTTGCGACCGATCGACGCGTTCCGCGAACGGGAACGTTTCGTTCGCAGGAATGAATATTTCATTCGTCGTTTTCGCGGATCCCGGCGCCGGTGATCGCCGAACTCGGTTACGAAGATCAAGATAAAAATGGACAATTCGGGAAGAAAATATACAATTATTCGTGCCTTTTCGCTCGTTTTTATAGTTATTGGCAATCGGCAACTATAAAAACGAGTCAAAAGGCTTGAACAATCGCATCTCCCGTTCCCACACCGTACAACGAGTGCACGAGTCATTTCGAAGCATCCTACCCAAAGGCTGTTCTCCAAAAAATACATCGAAATCGATTTACTCCGATAAATTGGTTCAGCAACCTACTCGACTAAATCCTACTATCCTCCGCGATAAGTTACTAAATAACTCGGCGTTCTAGTAAATTGCTGGCCGTGTTTGAACCGGCTTTAAAGAAGTGTCCGGATTAGTGCACTTAATCCAAGGAAATGGAATTGCTCGACCGAATTGTTTTAATAACCTACTCGGCTAAATCCTAATGCTCTCCACAATAAGTTACCAAATTACTCGCCGTTCTACTAAATTACCGAACCGGCCATAACGCGACGTCTACCGGATAGTTTTGCCGACGCGTTCTCCGGCAGGCCCGGCACGAAACCCGTTCTCGTCTCTCTCTCCTCCGTCGGTTTACGGAGCCGCCAAGGCCGTTTTCGCGGCGCCGAGAACTCGAAGTCCGTCGCGAGGATAGTTCGACGATGAATTTCGGGAACGAACGTTGTCCAAGACACGGGCCGGGTGGGTCCTCCTTGAACCGGGAATGCGACTCCACGGACGGACGTTGGCGGAATTGTGCAATTACCGTCGAACCGAACGCGCGTCTCCCATTAAGTAGTCACGGTATGGCGAAGGGATTTGTCAGACGCGAGTAGTAATGGATCGTCAATGTCGGACGGCCCCGAGTTACAGCGTCGAATACGTCGGGGCGTCGTCGTGGGACGTATCCGCGCGACGTCGTTCCCGGGTTACGTCGCCGGGTTTATCGCGAAGAACCGATTCCTTTACGGACGCCGGTCGAAAATCCGGGATCCGGTGAACGGGGTCGAAACGTCGGCGAATCGTACTAATTCACTGCCGTCGCGGCGCCAAACGACCGGCCGTTCCATAGACAATTACGAAGTTGCGGCGCATCGCGCGGCGATGCAATTTCACGGGGAAGACGGACCGCGAACTCGTCGCGGGAACGGGCGATGCGATAATAATTATTGCACCGGATCCTTTGTCCGCCGGAAGCTTTTCGACCGGCGGACGGCGCGCGCTTTGAAGAGTTTATAATTCAGCGGCCGAGAGTTTCGAAATGCACTCGCGAGGGAATCGCCGGGAGAAACTTTCTTCGTTCTCTTTCGACCGACTTCTTCGTTTGTCCGCTTTCCCCCTTTTTTTCGACTCGCGAATGACTAATTAATTGGATCTATGGGGCGCGCCGGGGAAAACGCTTGTTCCGGTGGACGCGATTCCACGTCGTCGGTCGCCCCCTTCCTGGTCGCAGTCTTCCCCGAGCCATCGGCGGGAAATTGATTACGTCGGATCCATTTTTCAGACACCAATCTCCCGCTGTCTCCGCGCGACAGCGGATCCCCGAGGCTGTTGCATTCTTTAGGATCGCGCGCGGCGGGTTTCGATTATCCGAGGGTCCGCTCCTTCTCGCCAGCCTCTCCCCGTTTCATTCGTCCCGCGTCCTGCCCTAAATAACGTGCCGCGAATATTAGAGACCGTTCCGCCGCGTTTTCCACTGTCCCGCGAATGCTAATATCACAATAACGATCCCCAGGTGGCAGAGAATATAAGTCACGCGCGATCGCCGGCTGCCTGAAATCCTGCGAGCACGGTCCGTACGACGAACGGATTTTTCGAAGGGTTGAAAACAGTCGTGGTAACGGTTTCGGTTCTTGCTACCGCGACTGTTATTTTTCGAATCCGAGCTCCGGTTCTGTGCGACGAACGAAAAAACCCCGGCGATCGCGACTTCGGTTTTTCGATGATAAAAAGTATCGCGAAGATGCGATTACACGTAGAATCCATAATTTTAATATCCGACGGAGATACAATTGCGCAAGGGATGAAATACTTGTTACGTAAACTGGGTCTAGCACCGAAATGCATAACGGAAATGCATAACCGAGATGCACGAATCGAAACACGGAACCGAGAAATAACTGCCGCAGAACCGAAACCGAAATCGATATCAGCCAGCACCGATATACCTTGTGACGAAACCGCGGATCTTTATCCGAAAGAAACATTTTTTCCATCGATTATAAGACGGACGAGCCGACTATATAATTTTCATTTCTTCTTCGATCATTTTGATAAGTTGAAATTGACACGCCAACGTTCCCTTAACTTTGTGGATAGGATGGTTCGAAAGGACTCGTGCGCTCGTTGTACGGTTCTGGAATAGTTCTTTATTCTTCTGCGAACATTGTCTTCGGACGAGTCGCGGTGCAGCGATCGAGTATTCGTTTTTACACTCGCCGTTTGCCCTGGTTAAATTCCTGAACAACCCTGATTGGCTAACCCCGCGCGTCGGGCCTTCCCAATCAGCGTTGTTCGTTCGTCCTTTTTACCGCCTGTTCCTTACGCCCTTCGCGTATTTTCGGAACGGCGCGGTGATCGGAGAGGATGACGAGTTGGACGCGACAACGCGTGGAACTTTTCCTTCGGGTCGCCCGCGTCGGACCACGTGGCCCTTGGGTCGCTGGGTCCGCTTCGTGTACCCTTCGAAAACTCTCCGAATTTACGACGGTCTCCGTTCGCTATCGAGGTATTTCTAAAAAACTCTATTGCAAACATGCGTTGTCAAGGTTTGGAACTTATCGTCTCAAAAATAGCTTCTTCGTAGGAGAGTCGTGAATTACGCTGGTCCTTTGCACGAGGACTAAGGTTTCCATTGTGCGTACGACTGGACGCTACTGTTTCTTTCGATCTTTGCAACGTTTCCAATTTCGCACGCTTATTTTTGCGATAAACGTATGAAATTCGCGACATGCTGGAATCAATTATAGCATCGTTTCGGTTCTACGTACAGAAAATTCTCCCTAATTTTTCTTCGGCTTACAAACAAAAATGAACACGATTGCTCGAGCCTTGCGCCTCATTTTTATAATTATTGACGATCGGCAACTATAAAAATGAGCCGCGAGGCTCGAATAATCGTATCTCCTCTTCCCGAATTGTCCATTATTACCGAAGGAAAATTGGGGAGAATTTTCTATAATCGTTTCGGTGGGAACCGAGACACCTTGATTCTTCGTAACCGAGTTCGGCAATCACTGCGCCGGGATCCACGAAAACGCTGGTCGCTTGCACGAGGATTAAGGTTTCCGTTGTGCGTACGACTGGACGCTACAAGCCTTTCCTCGCCGCTCGTTAATAACAAATCGAACCTACAGGCTGGTTCAGGCTCGGTCGTCGATTCGACGGAGCGGCGTCGAGTAATTTAGAAAATTGTTGCGCGCGTTCGCCGTAATTTAGTCGAGCAGATTAATAAAACAATTTACTCGAGCCGAGTCGTTTCGATCGATTGCACCGATCCGTATCACCTTCTCCGTGTACCGAACCGCCCAGCGCGCGGAAAAGTGACCGGCTGCTGATCGCGTTCAACGATCGATTCGTTGAAACGGATCTGCTCGACCAAATCCCAGCGTTCGCCGCGATAAGTTGTGTTAAATTACTCGCCGCTCTACGAAATACCTCGCCGCGGCAGAATCTCCGTTTTGACGTCGAGTTTTTCGGCCGGACAAACTGCTCGCCGGCCGCCGGTCGAATTTCGGAACAAAGCCAAATTGCCAGTGAAAATTCTATCGTAAACGGATCGGCGAGGGATCGAGCAGTGGCAAGAAATTTGTTCGCTAATTAGCCGCAAGCCGCAGGGTAGAATGTCCGAATTGCTGGCGGCGCGCGATCGGGTCTCTAATTCATTGGGGCCACCTGCTCGTTCTGGCAGTCCGAAGACAAATCGATTCGCTGTCGAGGGCCGAGGAGTCGTGACAAGTTTTTCTACGAGGAGAACAGGGAGCGAGCGAGAGAGGGACGGGAATCGATCATCGGCCCTCGTTCGCTTTTCCTTTTCGGAGCCGGTCCGCCTCGGGAAAGTGGCGCTCCCGATGTCCCGTGACACGCGTAAATCAACGTTTTCGGAGTCTCTCAGGTGCGAACGGACAGAGTCGAGTTTTCGAGGCAGTCCGGCTCGCCGGAGCCATTGAAAATAATCTCGGGAGAGCCTCGTAAACCCGTCCGCCCGGCCACCCCGCGATGTTATTCGCAGTCGCGTCTCTGTTACGGTTGTCGGAGGACCTCGTAACACGAGATAATGCCGTTTTCGGGCACCCTCGTTTCTCTCGCAGGCCCGGTGCCGGCGCTACAGGCCGGAACGCGGGGACCGGGCAAGGGAACGCGCCGATCGTGACACTGAAACACGACGGCATATTATTTCCCAATGGCGATCTTGCGTCGCGCGCGATTTAATTTAATCCCTTGGACAAGGATTATAACACGTCACTCAATAATAATAATAAAATGTCTCGCAATCCGGAAATGGCGGGTTCCTCGGGTCATTCGAAGCAACTTTTTCCTTTACAAAAATGTTCTCCGAGGCACCGTTAACGAGTTATCAACGAAAAACAGTGACCAATGAGAGGCGAGCTCGGCTGGCGCAAGGCGACCGACCCATGAGCGGAACTGGGCTTCGTGCGCTGGTTGGCTGGGCCGCCTCGCGTCAGCCGTACTCGATTCTTATTGGTTTTTCGTTGATAACTCGCTAACGGTGCCTCGGAGAACATTTTTGTAAAGGAAGTAGCTGCTTCAAATGACCTGAGGAATCCAAATCAAGTCGCCGTAATGTGAAACTGCCCTGTTGTGAACAACTCCTTAAAGAATGATAGAAGCTAGGTGTTGCCACGGAAGTGTGTTACCAACGGACAATCGATGAGTCGAGATCGGACCGTCGAACGATCAACATCCCACTTCTGAAAGACCTGAATTGTAATTGTATCGAATTGTGTTATAGTTAATATTCTTTATTGTAAATAAAATGCCACGACGCGAGAGAAATGGAGTAATTCGCAACAATATGTATATTATAATAGAAGTGATACGAAGTTTAAACAAATCCAATCTTGCCTCGTTATAAAACGATATGCGTATATCAGTCGCGCTCAGGTTTCGGTAGTTTTAGCGTGGAAACACAGCGAAATATTCCAGGAGATTTTAAGCAGTCGTTTGGAACCAGAATCGAGATCGCAAGATCTACCGTGAACGTGGTTTCCGTCGATTAACCCGCAAAAGCGCGGATTCGAACAGAGATTCGTAGTACTCGTTTCCACGGACGCGGAGATTTTTCCGCGATATTCTATTTCGGGTCTCGGTCTCGGCATTTTTCCGAAAGGGAACCGGGCCGGCGCGTTTCGAAATTCAGGAGCATTACCAGTTTATTAAAAGAAATAGTGGATTAGCCGGCGGCGGGGTCGGAACTTCCGTCGACGACGGCGCGCCTTTTTCCAGGGTTGTTGCGCCGTCGTTTCGACGTTTATAAAACGTCGCGTTTCTATGCCGATATTTTATTCCATAAAAGGCACGAGGATTTTACGTCGGCCTATAAAGAAGGAGCATCCTCCTTTTATTCGCCGGCTGAAAGCGGGGACAATATTCATTGTACAGCAGACGAACGAATAAAGACAATCTCTGCTCGCTTGCTCCGCCGTGCAGACGCTTCCGGTTCACGCTGCGATTATCGCGCGACCGAAATACCGTAATTCCTTCGAAAAATTACAGGCGACGCACTCCGAAAACATTTTGCTCCGTCTGCTTTTCGTCGTCGCGCGAACGCGGATGAATACGTACGGCGCTCTCCTCGAAAGCGCTCGCGTGTCTCCGGCGACTGTAAAAGTCCGTCTGAAATTGCTTTTTATTGTTATAGACCCGATAAAATAAAGCTTTTAGCGCGCCGCGGGGCTGAACAGGTGAAACACATTAGCTCTAAGCGAACAGACTCTGCACGGTTGTCCGAAGCTGTCGCGAGCACCCTGAAAAGTCGTCGCATCGTCGACGACGGAGGCTGTCGCAGCAGCAACTGTAAACGTCCTCGAAATACTAATTCGCGTTCGACGTTCTCGCAGACGGCGAAGTTTCTCCGGGAAAAATCATACTTCTCGTTAAAATGAAAGTACGCCCGTCCTTCGATTCACGCGGCACTTTTTCACGCGAGTCTCTTTCTTGCGTCGTAAATTATGTAACGCGATTTCACGCGATCCGAATTTGCCCGACCGGTAAATCTTTGGAAAGCTCTCGAATCGGCTGAAAAGTTGGACGTAGTACCGTCGCAGACACTGATCCACAGATATTCCGCGAGCCTTCAATCTTCGATGAAATTTAATGAAACGTTCCAGCGAATATCAGCGCGGTAAAAGAAAACGTTGAGAAAATAATCGACCGAAAAGCAACAGCAAACAAAGTTTA
Source organism: Megalopta genalis (assembly GCF_051020955.1). NCBI lineage: Eukaryota > Metazoa > Arthropoda > Insecta > Hymenoptera > Halictidae > Megalopta > Megalopta genalis. The sequence goes on along the minus strand of NC_135019.1, from coordinate 845,359 downwards.
CTTTTGTTTTCCGAAACGCGATCATTATATTTTCGTTAAGCCGTGCGAGATTGATCCGCGCCTCTAAAACTTGCGCGCAAGCTTTCAGTTCCGATAGACTTTCTTTCGCACTCGCAGGATTCTATCGACGCGATTATCGTTCGCGCGAATCGGAAAGCGCGAATCGAAGGACCGACGTACCGATGTTCCTCCGTAAAAACTTCTGGGAATTTCCAGTGGATCGATCGCGTCCCATTTGCGCGTCGCATCTCGAGGAATAAATTCTGCAAAAAAAGTTCCCCCCTCGGCACTTTTTCGACGTCCTTTTCGACTTCGCGGATCTTCCACGGCGCGACGGTGCTTCAAAACGGCGGTCGCGCGGTGCTTCGACGATAAAACGCGTCGTCGAGGTAATTAGGTTCCGGAGTACTTTCGGTCGAATTTCGTGGGCTCTGTACCTTTTTACGGCTCGTCGTACGACGACTCGACGACGCTCTCTCGCCCCGACGCGGCGTCCGTCGGCATCGGCGCCGTATAGAAATCCCGCGGAAGCGAGTCCGGGATCCGTGTATTTACGAGCTGCGGCGTTTTTCTGGTCACGAAGCCCGTGAACTTTCGACTTTATAAGGCGGGGCTCGTTCATTCGTCGGAGTGCGTCCGACTTTATAGTGGCATCGACAGCGCATAAGCGGGAGAATAGAGGCGGCAGGCGCCTAGTGCATCCAGACGGCTTTAAAAATAAAAGGGGGCCGGGAAGGTTGCGAGGCTATGGCAGCGAGAGGGTGGTCTCGGCCCCGTTCTAAGTAGGGTTTGTCGGTTTTTAACCCTGGAACGGTGCTCTGTATTCCCAGCCCGCGAAGCGTTACACCTACGCTGGCTCCAGAAACTCTGTATAACTTCCAATTTACTACGAATTGTTAAAGACGAGTCGCACGACGATAAACCTGCTTTTAAAGCCTCGTCTTTCTACTCTTGTTACGCATCGTTCACTTTTTCCCACCGAATGTCCAACGTTAAAGATGGAAACGTGTTTACCGGTTGGCTGTGCTCGACGAGCATACTCGTCACGGAGAAGCGGCAGTATTTTGTGTCGACGAGTATACTCGTCGCGTGTAGAAAGCGGCGAGCATCGGCTATTTAAATTGTAATTTTAGCGAGAATAAAAATATATTCTGAAATTTCAAGATTTTTAGAACATTTCGAGAACACCTTCTACGCGAAGCTGTTTACATTGTTATAAAAATAAAATTGGAAAAGAATCACGATGTTGGTGTTCGAAAGTGGCGGGTTCCTCAGGTCATTCGAAGCAACTTTTTCCTTTACAAAAATTTTCTCCGAGGCACCGTTTACGAGTTATTAACGAAAAACGGTGACCAATGAGAGGCGAAAGGCGAGGCCTAGCGCTAGGCGGCCGACCCAATCGACGGAACTGGGCTTTGACCGCTCGTTGGCTTGGCCACCTCGCGCCAGCCGATCTCGCCTCTCATTGGTCACTGTTTTTCGTTAATAACTCGTAAACGAAGGCGCGGAGAACATTTTTGTAAAGGAAGTAGCTGCTTCAAATGATTCGAGGAACCCGTCATTTCCGGATTGCGAGACATTTTTGGGACACCGAATTTTTGCCGAATTCGCAACGACGACGCGAATTATATACTATCCGCCATTTTCATTAAAACGTGTATTTAAATTGAGAAAATAATTTAGCCATTTCTTGTCGAGAGTTTCCACAATTACGCGCGATAAATATAAATTTTCTTTCCCGTGTAGAACCTTATTAAATGCAAATAAACGCTAACAAAAAACAATGTGAAACAAGATAAAGCTTAACGATCGCGTCATTTTTCTCGCGACAAGGCGTAAATTAATCCAACGGAAGGCCGTTCGATTAAAAAGGAAAGGCTTCGTCCATTTTCGTAAAAAAATTCGAGAACCGATTTTTGTGCAAGCTCCAGTTTCAAACTGAAACGTGCAAAGGACACGAGGAGGGAGGAGCGGGCCGCGGCATAGGCGATAAAGCGGCGACCGTGCGTAACAACATGGATTTTATCGAAACGAGAATCTCCCGACGTTGCCCCCTTCCCCCGATTGTTCTCGTTTTTCGAAACGGCCGACCCGTCGTTTCACCTGCGCTCGTTTTAGCACCGTTCGCCTAAGTTCACTCCCCGTTGAATTAGTAACCGAGCAGAGCAGCCGGAGATCTTCTCGGCGGGTACGATCGGGTCGGGCCGCGAGGATCGCGAGGGTCGTTCGCGATAAGCGTCTTTGTTCGACCGAGTTTCCCAGAACGCGTTTCGCACGCGTACTCGCGCGAACACGACCGAAATCGCGCCGCGAATAAACGCTGGCCGATTCGTCGGGCAACGTTTCCGCGTGCGAGGCCCGGTTTTCGTGGAAACGAAGTTTCAAAATTCGCGGAGCACGCGCGCCGCCGAATAGCACCGCGAATTTTCAAACTCGATTTTCCCGGGAGCCGAGCCTCGGCGAAAAAATTTCATCGCGCGTTCTCGCTTCGTTTTCCGCCGGCAATTGCCCGGAGCCGTTCGATTCCCAGGTTGTTACTTTAGTCTTGAACGAGCGCGGCCGCGTTTCGCGCCGGCGATGCAATTATACTCGAAATATTTATACGATAATTAAATGTTTTCCAACGGCGACGGGCAAAATCCGGACACGCAGGCTGCGCCCCGAAAAATCGCGGCACGAAGCAGCCGGAATTTAACGAGAGCGTCGCAGTCTTTCGTGCTCGTGGAAGTACAAGACTGGATATTAACGGCATTCTATCCGGAAGCCTAATTATAGGCCTCTCGTGCCAGCATTTATCGACGGGATGGATTAATCTTTAACCCTTTCGCGCCGAGCGCCGCATATACAGGGTGTCTCAAAAATGTCTCGTAATCCGGAAATGAAGGGTTCCTGAGATCATTTGACGCAACTTTCTCCTTAGCGAAAATGCAAACCGCGGCTTCGTTTTCGAGTTATCAACGAAAATCAGTGACCAATGAGAGGCGAGATCGGTTGGCGCGAGGCGGCCGAGCCAATGTGCGGAGCTGAGCTTCGCGCGCTCGTTGGCTCGGCCGCCTCGCGTCAGCCGAGCTCGCTTCTTATTGGTTGGCGTTTTTCATTAATAACTTGTTAACGAAGCTGCGGTTTGCATTTTCGCTAAGGAAAATGTTACTTCAAATAACCTAAGGAATTTTTGTATGCGGCATCGAAACGAAGTGTATACAGAAGACGGAGATGTGTAATTTGTAGCAAAAATGATAAAAGAACGGATTCGCGGTACGAGTGCAAAGATCGCGATGTTTGCCTTTGTACAGATCCTCGCTTTCAAATATATCGCACAGAATTATATTATCAGTTTTTACATATTATTATATTTTAATAATTTTCGTCTCGTTATCAATTGTATTAAACATTTAATCGCTAGGCTTTGTAATTATATAAATACCTATGTTACCTATAATTTTGCAAGTCTTTTTAAATTAAAAATGTAAATATACTTGTCACATCGGAGCAACGATTGTCTTATTCGGCACAGTTATTATTTAACACTTGGAACAACATATATACAGAAACCACGCGCACCGTGCACATTTCCGGAGCGAGTTTCCCTTTGGCGACGGTACTTCGGCGGATGGAGCTGCCGTAGCGAAAGGGTTAATCACGCTGAATCTTATCGAGAGGATCGACCAAGATGTTGCTATCGGAGCACGCTCGTTACGCGTTCATCCGGCGTGGATGCGATGCATCGTTTCGTCGCAACGGGGGCGGATCCGCGGCTTCGCGATTCCATTAATTGGAACGTTAAACGCGAATGTTAAACGGCGCCAGAAGTGGGTCAGAGTTTTTCTTCCGAGCAATAACCACCAAGCCGCGAGCGAGTTTCAATAAATTCGTCGCCTTGTTCGGAGGAAATCCCCGAAGAGTCGTCGATCAATTCTCGCCGCGGTTTACACGATTCGCCCGTGGATCCTTGATCGTCGGTTTTCTATGGAACCCTTTGAACGACTCGCGGAACGACGATCACCGCCGATTCCCCGGCGCAAGAAGATTATTCATTTGGCACGCGTGCTCGCGCGCGCGCGCGCGCGCGCCTACGTTCCAATTAAATTGTTCGTCGCGGTTCCAGCTCTAAAGGGAGCGGAAACTGTCGCGTCGCGATGCGATGCGATGCGACGCGACGCGACGCGTTGAACAGGCTGCCACTCGTTATCGGAATTATGATTCTAATTACTGGAACGCATCGCTCTTCAATTGGACACCTACCAGCGTGTTTGCCTCGCGTTCCCTCTGCATTTTCCCCCCTCTTGCGCGAGTCTTTCAATTTTTTATTTCCCTCGCCTCGCGTTTCGCATAATTGACACGCGTTTTTCCATCGCCGCCGCCGACGTTACCGCAGCTCCCTGCACAAGGGAAGCCCGTTAACGACGTTATTGTTTGAGTTGCGGCGAACAAGTTTATCGGCGGGCGATGGTGAACCGATCGTTCGGAAGATCAACCCGCCTCGGAACTCCGTAATGGAAAGCACACGTTAACTTCGAGGCCACCGAGCCTCCCTTGTCCTGCCTATCTGTCTAACAGCGAACGGAAAAGGGCACGCCGGATCCTGCGTTTCACCGGCGAGTGCACTTTTCTGTCCCTTTGACGTTCAACGAAAATACAGAGAGATTTAACCGCGCTCTTTGATCATCTGCTCGCGTTTACAATATGAATACCGCGCGCTCTTCGAAAATCTGCCAAGAGTAAATCGTCCGTCGGGGATTTGCCGTGCCGTAACTGCCGAACGGACCCAGTTAATCCGGCGTTGCACAGAAATTTCCGTTTTTTTTCGCCGTAAATGTTCTTTCGTCGGATCGAATAAAGATTAGATCGCTCGCGAGGATGCGCCAGTGGAGAACAAGCTTTCGCTAATCCTTTTGCGTCCGGGAACGGAATAATTCGCGCGCGACGATCGTCCACCGCCATCGATTGCGGAGTAGTTCGCGCGACGCGCAATTGTTCACGACCGGACCGTGGATGTTAAAATACGTAAATGCGCGCGATATTAAATATTTTAGGTCTATCGGAAAGTTCTGTCCGATAGTGTCGCTTCAAGTTTCGATCCATATGCACATGTTGATTCGAGACATGTATGACTATCTCTCTTTATCATTGCATTTACACGCATGTACTCTCCTAAATAAACTGAAACAAAGATGTCTCGTGTCATTATTAAGAGAGACGCGATCGCGAAAACATGGCTACCGATGATAATGCCAGACCACATGCTGCTTTGGCGACTCGTCAGAAAATCGCAGAGCCAGGCTGGGGAATTCTGTCGCATCCACCATACTCCCCAACCTAGTACCCTCCGATTATCACTTGTTTCTCTCTTTGCAAAACTTTTTACAGAAACAAAAATTCAAAACCGAAGCTGATGTCGACCAAGCACTAGTTGAGTTCTTCGCCTCTAAAAATAAATCATTTTTTTTAAATGGCATTTACAAGTTGCCGTCACGCTGGCAAGAAGTCATAAGTAACGATGAGAAGTATATTCTACAATGAATATTATTAAATATATGAAAATTGTGTTATATTTCAATTCAAAAACGGACAGAACTTTCCGGTGGACCTAATATATACCGTATTATAGGTATGCGATATATTTTATTGCTTATGTTTTTAAACGTGATCGCGCGAAACACGTGCGACGTGCAAAATATTTGTGAAATAAAATATATACAGAGTGTCCCAAAAATGTCTTGCAATCCGAAAGTAGCGGGTTCCTCGGGTCATTCGAAGCAACTATTTCCTTTACAAAAATTTTCTCCGAGGCACCGTTAACGAGTTATCAACGAAAAACAGTGACCAATGACAGGCGAGCTCGGCTGGCGCGAGGCGACCGAGCCAATGAGCGGAACTGGGCTTCGCGCGCTAGTCGGCTGGGCCGCCTCGCGTCAGCCGTACTCGATTCTTATTGGTCACTATTTTTCGTTAATAACTCGTTAACGGTGCCTCGGAGAACATTTTTGTAAAGGAAGAAGCTGCTTCAAATGATCCGAGGAATCCGCCATTTCCGAATTGCGAGACATTTTTGGGACACCCTGTATATCTTTGAGATCGCTCGATCGTGAGATAAATTTTTACAAAGGTCCCATTGATATACTTATTATATAAAAAGAAACTGTGCGTTTACAGAAACATCCGCAGTCTATTCGCGACTTTGTTGCATCTAATCTAGCATATCTTACCTAATCTAGTAAGTTAAACAGTCTTAAAAATATTAGGTACAAAGTTCGAAACATCCGCCTTCGATTTCGCGCGTAGTCCAACGTCCCAGCCGAAAATGAGATCGCCGATTCGTCCGAAACGTTCTCGATACCGATAATTTCCTCGATTCCGAGACGAACGTTTTTAATCCGGGACGTGGAAGAGATCGAAGATGGGAATAACGACGCCATTCGGGTCGTCTTCTTTAGAATCAAGAAGGCGAATTCTTTGGCAGAAGACGGTCTATCACACCGGCTGGACCGTCGCTCGGCAATCGTGTTTGAAGCGGTGTTCGCGTCACATGCTTCCATTCGCCGGGGGAATTCCGAGGGCCGAGACAGCCGACAGGGCGTCGCGAATCGGGACGGTAATGAGCTCGCGCCATTGTGTTCTTAAGACAGGAGTATCTAGCTCCGCCGGTTCACGCGCTCGGGGACAGCGCAAACGAAGTTTCGCGAAGACGATTTTCGTTTCGAGTGGTCCCTCTTCGAGGATGAAAATACGAGGCCGAGAGAACCGGCGCCTCGCGGACGAAGGGAGAAACAGGGGAAAATCGCGCGGAAATTCGTCGCGTGAAAATCGGGGGACGGAGGGGGGTAAAAAAACGGGGGCGGAAAATTTCGCGCGAGTTTCGAAATTCTCGTTTGCCCGGCCGGCTCGACGGAACTCGGCATTTATCACCGTTTCACCGAGACGAGTCCCGCGGCATAATTAATTTCCGTGCCATTAATTTTACAAAGTATCCTTGTAATCTCACGCGCACGCGAGCTATTTCGTATTCCATAATTCTCCGCGGGAAAGTATTTCATAATGGCGCGCCTGCGAGCCCGGTCTTCTCGGCGTTCCTGCTCCGCTTTTTTTTCCCTCCCCCCGTCCTCCTCGTTTCGCGTCAATTTTATCGGAGACTCGTCGGATCCAGAAGGAACAAAAAAAATGGCCGAAGATCGAACCGGTGCGGAGACCCGTAAGAAGCTTACGTCTCGGACAAATAGAGAAATAGGAGAAACCGGGAGGAATCGGGGAAACCAGGCCACGGGAATCGAGATTGATAGCCGGATATAGAGTCGGGACTCTGCTCCATCGAAGACAACTTCCTGATGAAAACGAAACGACTCCGTCGACCAGCCGGCTCCGCGGCAGTAAGAAAACATTTAACGGTAACCCTCGGTGTCTCGCGGTCTTTGTCGCGGTCACAATTTCTCCAACAGAACGAGACAATTTTTGTCTCCCGCGCGACTCGTATCTCCTCTCGTCAGCTGTGTTTGACGAGATTACATAGAAAATTATTGGTATCGGGAACATTTCGGATTATTAATACCTATTATTTTTAAGATTATTATATACTAGTATACTACTATACTACTAGTCTACTAATAGTATACTAGTCTACTAATAGTATACTACTATACTATTAGTATACTAGTAGTATACTAGTATATACTATACTACTAGTAGTATACTAGTATACTACTATTATATACTACATCAGATGCAACAAAGTCGCGAATAGACTGCGGATGTTTCTATAAATGCACAGTTTCTTTTTATATAATAAATATATGAATGGGGCCTTGGTAAAAATTTATCTCACGATCGAGCGATTTCAAAGATATACAGGGTGTCCCATAAATGTCACGCAATCCGGAAATGACGGGTTCCTCGGATAATTTGAAGCAGCTTCTTCCTTTACAAAAATTTTCTCCGAGGCACCGTTAACGAGTTATTAACGAAAAACAGTGACCAATAAGAATCGAGTACGGCTGACGCGAGGCGGCCCAGCCAACCAGAGCGCGAAGCCCAGTTCCGCTTATTGGCTCGGTCGACTCGCGCCAGTCGAGCTCGCCTCTCATTGGTCACTGTTTTTCGTTAATAACTCGTTAACGGTGCCTCGGAGAAAATTTTTGTAAAGGAAAAAGTTCCTTCGAATGACTCGAGGAACTCGCCACTTTCGGATTGCGAGATATTTTTTGGACACCCTGTATAGGTGCGTGCTTTGAAAAGGAGGCGCCACAGCTAACTGGTTAAAAGAAACAAGTCTTACACGTTGTTGTGGCGCAAGAAATTAACGGCAAGTCTATCGTATCGATCAAAAAATTACCGGTTTCGCATGTTTTATTTACGAAATCGTTGAAACTATAAACAGTCTTAGAAAATGGTTGAACGCATTTCTTTCTCGAGTCAAGCACACTTTACAATACAGGGCGAGACACAGAAACCAAGTGGTTTTGGAATAATCGTAAAATTTTTAGATTTTGCTGCGGAAGAAATTTATTGGTAAACAATCTCTATGGATGCATAGAATTTCGTTTTTATCCACGTTCGGAGAATTAAATTCGGCATGCGATGACTATTTCCGTTGGACACAAGATCGTGTCACGCGAGGGAACAGTCATTTATTTCGATGAACATCGAATCTACGACGAAACGCGCGTCGAACCGCGGTAGCCAACTCGTTATTTTTAACAAAAGAATCGCACGCGAACATCCGACGTTTTAGCGTCTACGGCTCCACGATGGTAACCGACAGTGAAATGCTACGAGCCAAGGAATGCAACACCACCCAGCGCACGCTCCTCCTTTCAATAACGAAAGAGTAATACCCCGTCCGAAAGCACTTGGTTCCCGTGGCTCATCCTGTAGCAGCAGCAAGATGGCTTTTTGGGTTTCGTTAAGATGGATATTGGCTAGATATTGAATATCAGCTGCTAGATTGCTCAACAGACAGTTCTTTTAATACCTGTCCTTGGGGGGCTGATAAGAGGATTCGTCTTTTTGCATCCTGCCATTTATTGCCCGAGGCCGGTTCGGTCGACTATATAAGACAAATCCTGGATATCCTGGTTCAAGGGCATGGCTAAAGATTCGATTCGCATATTTGTGGGGTGCGAGATGTCTGTCTCTCTTACGAAGTATTTGTAACGTACGGAGATTCTTCCCACGAATTTTTTATATTCCTTCCTAAAGGCATACGCCAGGCTGGCGCCAGCCAGCCGGGGGCTCGTTTGTACATCGCGAGTCAAGTACCTTCGAGAAGGTACGACGACGAACGTTTCTGGAATCGGACCACGTAGGAACACCCCCGCTACCATTTTTCCAAAGAAAATCTGGGTATATAAAGGGCCCGAACGCGACCAGAAGCGGGCTAGTTTCGAGTCAATCGTCGACGTGGAAACTCTAGCGAGATCGAGTTTTAATTCTCTTTCGAGCAAAACGATCGAGTAGGTAATAGATACCGGATCAGAAGCTCCCGCCGATTCGGTGCGATAAACTGAGAGCGCGACAGAGTCCGCGAAACACTTGTACATACACGTTTGTAGTAAAAACCAAAAACTTGTAATACGCTAACTTTTACCAGTTACTTTGGTTAGAAAATTCAATTATTTCCACTTCCTACTTCGAAGCAGTAGTTGGTAGAACCCACGGAGATACATCTTTACCGCTCGAGGTATATCTTCGATTCTTTCCTGCAAAAAGTTACGAGGCAGCCTAACTCCAAATTTCCCCAAATCCTATCCTGACCTCAAGCTAGCCGCCCGCGCCGAAATAAGCATTGGCTGGTCTACGCACTCTATCCCGATCTCAAGGTAGCCACCCGTGCCGAAATAAGCATCGGTTGGTCTACGAATTTCCCTTAGAAAAATCCCAATTGCATACAACCTCCGACCACGCAAAGCTGCCTGGTCCTCGGCTCGTAACATATTATTGCTCGCGTTTTCTCTTCGTTTAATTTTCGATGAAAATTCTCTCGCGGAGATCGAAGAGCAGGCGTCCGATGACAAGTACGTTTCTGGGACCGACGTCGAGTGTCCCAAGCGATAAGTCCCGACCGGCGTATCCTGTTGCCGTGAGTAATCTTTTATCCAACCAACGTATCTTGCGCCCGTGACAAATCTCTTTTGGTCTATTCGAGACCGAACGGTCTTTCTATTTCCAAGAAAAGGGCTCCGCGAAGGAATTCGCAGATTTCTATTTCCGCAAGATAGCTGCGCGAAGAATTCCGCTAAAAAGGATGACACTGTTTCGTGGATCGTGACAAAGACGAAGAGGCGGGTATTGTCGACGCGCGAGCAAACGGAATAAAAGTTCCGCGACTCGGATTCCCCCGTTTGGCAGCGAGCATATCTATCCTCCCGTGGTTACGATCGAGGACACCGCGGTGTATCGACGTCCGTCCATTGTTTTGCCAGTTTTTCAATCGGGATCGAGCAGAAAATCGCCGAGGTCTCCGGCCTCGATACGGTATTCACGCCGGCGCGCCGACCGCGAACCGTTCGCCGACGGTAAACTCGTTTTTCCCCGCTGATGACTTGCCGGGCTAATGAATGAGATTGACGTAGGCGCACAAACGAACCTACGCGAAGCGACGCAACGGAACTGCGAGTTAAACTCCCACGCTGGCGCGCGCGCGCACACACACACGGCCGGGCACGTGTCCTGATCAAGTTAGAGCGCGGCGAGTTATTATCGAGGAAGTTCGGTATTTAAGTTATAACCGAGAGTTCCCGCCAAATTCTATCTGGGAAATTCGGTGCGGCCTTTAATCCGATTCGACCAAAATCTGTCCGCTCCGTCGAGATTGTAGCGTCCAGTCGTACGCACAACCTTAGTTCTCGTGCAAACGACCAGCGTTTTCGTGGATCCCGGTGCGGTGATCGCCGAACTCGGTTACGAAGAACCAAGGTGCCTCGGTTCCGACCGAAACGATTACAGAAAATACTCTCCAATTTTCCTTCGGTAAAAATGGACAATTCGGGAAGAGGAGGTACGATTATTTGAGCCTCGCGACTCATTTTTATAGTTGCCGGTCGTCAACAATTACAGAAACGAGGCGCAAGGCTCGAGCAATCGTGTTCATTTTTGTTTGCAAGCCGAAGGAAAATTGGGGAGAATTTTCTGTACGTAGAACCGAAACGATGCTGTAATTGATTCCAGCGAATTTCATACGTTTATCGCAAAAATAGGCATGCGAAATTGGAAACGTTGCAAAGATCGAAAGAAGCAGTGGCGTCCAGTCGTACGCACAATGGAAACCTTGGTCCTCGTGCGAACGACCAGCGTAATTCATGACTCTCCTTCGAAGAAGCTATTTTTGAGACGATAAGTTCCAAACCTTGACGACGCATGTTTGCAATAGAGTTTTTTAGAAATACCTCGATAGCGAACGGAGACCGTCGTAAATTCGGAGAGTTTCCGAAGGGTACTCGAAGCGGACCCAGCGACCCAAGGGCCACGTGGTCCAGCGCGGGCGACTCGAAGGAAAAGTTCCACGCGTTGTCGCGTCCAACTCGTTATCCTCTCCGATCACCGCGCCGTTCCGAAAATACGCGAAGGGCGTAAGGAACAGGCGGTAAAAAGGACGAACGAACAACGCTGATTGGGAAGGCCCGATGCGCGGGGTTAGCCAATCAGGGTTGTTCAGGAATTTAACCAGGGCAAACGGCGAGTGTAAAAACGAATACTCGGTCGCTGCACCGCGACTCGTCCGAAGACAAAGTTCGCAGAAGAATAAAGACCTGTTCCACACCGTACAACGAGTGCACGAGTCATTTCGAACCATCCTATCCAAAAGATCTAAGCGTTTTTCCGCCAAAGGGAAACGGTTTCCGAAATTTATAAGCTGCGGCTCGCCGCAGCTCGGACTCGACGCTCGATATTCAGCTCCTCGTCGAGTTTTCCACCTACACACCGTTTTGCCAGCCATCGAGGCTCGTGCAGCCGGAACGAACGCGCTTTGCCGTAGCTTGTTAGCGGATGTTTGCAGCGGCGCTGCCATTTTTTTGAAAGTTGTTGCCGGGAACGAGACTCTATTCAATAATTACCAGCACGCGTCGGACGCGCGGCAAACTTTCCCGGAGGAACGTCTCCTTAAACCGAACTCCGCCTGTCCGCGGCTCTCGCAACTCCGAGGAGCGAACTTTTCGAGCGATATGTCGTGCAAAGGCAACTCGCGAGTCGATCGGTTCCCGAACTTTCCCATTCTTCCCTCAAATTCATAACTTCTTCGCGCAATCGATACCGGTCGGACGGTTCATCTGACACGCCGTGTTACGATGTTCGAACGTGTTGGCAACGAATTGTTGCTAGAATCGTTGATCGAGAAGATCTCACGATCATAAGGAACGGATGATCGTGTTCGTCTGCCGACGGTGCATCGGATACGTTGTTAAGGTATAACCTTGATTAATTGATTCTCTGTTATCAGAACTCCCTATTGTCCAAATACGTTTCAATTAAATCAACTCGAGGCAACCCATATGCAAAACAATTTACTGTACAAATTAATGAAGACTAAATGTGGCATTGCAACCGAGTCACTGTTCTGTTATCCGATCATCCGTGTCACTCCGGTTAGCCTGGATAATAGAGCTTCCACTGTATTACGATGCTGCATTACCTGGAAAGGTCTCTTATACAGGGTGTCCCAAAAATGTCTCGCAATCCGAAAGTGGCGGGTTCCTCGGGTCATTTGAAGCAACTTCTTCCTTTACAAAAATGTTCTCCGAAGCACTGTTAACGAGTTATTAACGAAAAACAGTGACCAATGAGAGGAGAGCTCGGTGCCTCGGAGAAAATTTTTGTAAAGGAAGAAGCTGCTTCAAATGATCCGAGGAACCTGCCATTTCCGCACTCTGTATACCAGAGTGTCCCAGGATTTTTCTGCCAAACAGTATCAGCATGCTCTACGAGCGAAAGTAAGAAGAAAATATCATATGAATATAGGCTGAGAAATGATTTATTTAAGAATTATAAAAAAAGTACGAAACAACGAACTGATCGGGGATATTTATCTGCATATGTTAACTGCATATTTCGAAGCATTTTTGAGCCTACGATTATATGACATAGAATATGTTAATACCATTTGGCCGAAAGAACCTGGGCCAAGGTTTCTTGGAAAGAGGAAAGACATGATCGAGTTTAGAATTTTTCTGAGAAAACTGTAAAACGAAGCAGACGCATGAAATTTCTTCCTAAGATTCTGTATCATAAAGGATATTTAGTTGCATACATTATTTTGCAGGGAGCTGGTCCTGGATCGGTTCGAATTCGGAAGCGTTTTACCCGACGCGTCTTTCTTTTCGGGAAAATATTCCGCAGAACCTGGGGGGACGCGCGTCTCTTTCCTTACACCTGACGTGTCAAAGTTAAATCCAGTCTACCCTTTTAGCGTCGGGTGTTTATACATCGACGCTGCTTTGAACTTGAGCCCCGAGATGTTCGCGCTGGTCTCCCCCGCCCGCCCCCCTCCACGGAAGATAGCCAAAGGCCTTTACGTAATTAGAGAGCTTCGAAAACGATCCGGATGATCCGTAGCCCGCGAGGCGTCTTTTTCAGATCCGTCCGCTACCATCTTGAGGTATTTTCTTCGTGAAACCGGCCCGCTAATTAGCCGCCCACTTCAGAACAATTCAAATCTGCTCTATAGCCAACTTAATCGTTTCCATCAATTTCTCCGTCCGTTTAATAGATTCCTTTTATTTTTTTATTTTTAGTATTTCTTGCAAAGCCATTCATCGATTTCCGACGTTAGAACAGCAAAAATGAAATCTACCGCGAACGTTTAGGCGTGCAAATAAGTTTTAGTGCTTCTTTTCGAAAGTTCAAGACTTCTGTTTCTGAAAATCTACGAACAACTTTGTCCTCTTAACGCGCAAATATTTCTATTTATCCGCGTCATTTCGGAACAGTCAATTAATTTGTAAAATGTTGTCGCTCGATTGTCGGAAGAAAATTTACATCGTTCCATTCGGTCGTGATAGTAGCTCTTCTGCATGCATAAACGATGAATCACAGTTTCAAATCTAATAACGTTCGTACGATTTAAAACTGTTCTTTATTCATTTAGCGCGTCCGCGACATACGCGGCCATGAGCGCGCGCGTTCAGGGGTTAATCGTTAAAATCAACCCCGTTGCTCTCGACGATCTTCTTCCATCTATTAAACGGATCGAAGATATTGAATTTTTTAAATAAAATTTAAGACCCATAATATGCGGAAACTAACTTTTTAATTTACCGATAATGACTCGATGCGTGCCTTGATCTTGTTAAAAGACTTCAGAAACGCGTTGCAAGCGAACGTGAGAAAATACAAAAATGATGTTCTTCAAAGCAGAAGAACGAACTATCGTATTCACAAAGCTCGTTCAAATTACAAAAAAAAACGATAATATAATCAATTCCTTAAATATATTTTTTTCTTCAAGATAATTCGGTAACTGAAACAAATTTACGTCTTGCTTCGATTACGGTGCCCTGTATCTGGATTAAGTTGTCATGTCCTTTCCAAATAAACGTGAAAAAATACAGAAATAACGTTCTCCGAAGCAAAAGTATGAGTTATCGTATTCCTAAAGCTCGTTCAAATTACAAAAAAAACGATAATATAATCAGTTTCTTAAATATATTCTTTTCTTCAAGATAATTCTGTAACTGAAACAAATTTGCGTCTTGCTTCGATTACGGTGCCCTGTATCTGGATTAAGTTGTCATGTCCTTTCCAAATAAACGTGAAAAAATACAAAAATGATGTTCTTCAAAGCAAAAGAACGAACTATCGTATTCCTAAAGCTCGTCGAAATTACAGAGAAAAACTATAATATAATAAATTTCTTAAATATATTTTTTTCTTCAAGATAATTCAGTAAACGAAACAAATTTACATGTTGCTTCGATCACGGTGCCCTGTAACTGGATTATGTTGTCATGTTCTTTCCAATGCGCGCGTTCGATTGCCGAAACGGTGATCTCGTGCCAAACCACGGGTTGAAATGTTTTAGGAAACGCGATACGGGTAAAAAACTGTTTAATTCGTCGAAAACTCCGGACTCCGCTACAACGAACTACGTTCGATTTTTCCGTGCAAACGAATATACTTTATTTATCGCGAATAACTCGATTTGTCCCTTGGTTCGTACGGAAAAAATTCCTTCCGCAGACACGGACGCGCACGGTCCGTTTTCCCTCGCCGAGCGAGCAGAGAGCGCGCCTGGAAAAATATAAATATCTATAACACGGAGGTATAACTTCGTGCAATTCGCGTATAATTCAGTGCACTATCTGCTTTTTCCTGCATTTTAATTAAAGCGTCGCGGCAACGATATCAAACCCGTCAACTACGTGCAAACGTTAACCCTGTAAAAACTGCGGAAAAATATCAAAACAGGGGGAGAAGCTTGCACGGTGCGATCGTCGCGTCGTTGGTCGTTAGCTCGCGACGAACTCTCTCGTCGGTGGCTCGTTTTATCGGACCGAATCGACGAGTGCCGGCCCTTCTCGACGGTGACGCAATTAGATTATCTTGTAGATGCATCTGACAATCAAGGGAGAGCCAGACCGCAGCGCGCGCGAGCGATATCTCGCCCGAAGCGATCGAGATCGCCGCTGAAACGCCGTGTCCGTGTCATCGAGAGCGTCCGATTTCTAAAATTCCAGCGGTTAGCTTATTGGGCGCTCTTTTACAGATCGTTAAAAAATTTCGGTCGCTGCGTTCCGAACTAACGATTGAAAAAGTTCAAATAATTCCGAGCTACTCAAATTTTGATAATCGTGTTTCCATTCCATCGAGACGAGCTCGCTCTCAATTTTTTCAAAACTGATCACGTGGTTTCAAAGTATTATTATAATAGAAGAATTAGTCATGCAGGGAGTCCCAAAATTATTGTACAATCGGGAAATGAGGGATTCCTCGGGTCATTTGAAGTAACCTTTTCCTCAGCGAAAACTTTCTCCGAGGCATCGTTAACGAGTTATTAACGAAAAACAGTGAGCAATGAGAGGCGAGCCAACAGCGCGCGAAGCCCAGTTCCGCCGTCTCGCAATAGCCGATCTCGCCTCTCATTGGTCACTGTTTTTCGCGAATAACACGCAAACGAAGCCGCGGATTGCATTTTCGCTAAGGAAAAAGTTACTCGAAATGACCTCAGGAAGCCCTCATATCCCGCTTGTAGAATAATTCTGGAAGTACTGTTCGAGTGCCGGTACGAAACTTCTGTTGGAATCGAATCTGTTGGAACGTATTCTTTCTTGTGGCGTATAATGCGATACTTATTTCTGCAACCGCAAATTGTAAAAATAGAGAAAGTATGCAGGAACGTGAGAATATTGTCCGAAAGCCATAAGCAATCTTAAGACTTGCGTAACATCTATTACTTTTTTACTAATAATTTTTATTAACTTTTATTTATAATAAAAACGTGGAAATCGATGACGTTACATGATCGTTCGCAGAAACGATGCCGCGCATTTATGTCGTACATAGGGCCGTAAGCAGGTTATCGAGACGCAACGATTCGTTGTCCCGTTCGAAGAAGGAATCGACCGCCGTGCCTCGTTATCTCAAGAGTTCGGAACAATTGGCAGGATATCGAACGTTGAATCCAGTGCAAATTGCATTTCGATATCTTCGATGATCTACTTCTTTCGCGATCGGGCCGCATTTTCGTATTTATGGACGAGGAGATTGTTTCCGGTCGAAACGAATAAAAATCGCGGGATATGGGGGGCTAGGAATTGAATGGTGGGATCATTATCGCGTCCATCGGCACAGTATAATTCGGTAATCTTTAAATCCGTCGATCGACCGGTACAGATTGAATATCGCGATTCATTTCCGGCCGATTAAACACTCGGGAGAATGGAAGGCGAGCCGCGCGGGCGGTTCAATGCGAGAGGCCGGGAGGAGAGCTTTTTCGCGAATAACGACTCCTACAGACGCCGATCCCGACGTTCCTTCGTTCGATCGGGGGATAATGACGAGCCTCGGACCCGCCGAAAACAGTTTCGAGTCTCTTCAACCGCCGGGAATCGATCCGGTCGCGATCCACCGCCGCCGCGTCGTGCGCCGCACAGAGCATCGCGATGTAATTTCCCAGCGTATTATCATAACCGACAGTTCTCGTAAATCGGTTTACCAGATTTCGCGGCGAGCAGCTGCGGGAATTCCTGGCCTCCCGCAGAGGCTCGCGGTTCCAGCAATATTTCAGAAAAGAAACGCGCGACGGTTCCTCGCGGCAGTTATCTGATCGGTAAGCGGAAGAACCGGGGCCGGCCGCGTTGCCATTTTCGGGACGCGCGATATACACGTTTCCTATTGTAGTTCCGATTGCGGGGGATATTTATGGGGCCGTGTTTCAAAAATTTTGTCCACAGGAAACGCGTCCTCGGAACCGTGGTAAATATTCGCTCCGTGCCAGCTGCAGTTCGACGCGGCCCGCCGCGGCCCGCCGGGGCCAAAAGCGGTAACTACATGGCTCCGAGCGCTTCTAACACGTTCGGCGAATAACCGTAATTTTATGCATGGAAATATTAATGCAATAAACACCTTCGAGGTTATATTCTTCCGATCGGGACAAGTTTCGGCGTTCGCTGTACAACCTGCGCACGGTAGTCGATTCGCCGACGAGAAGCTGACCGAACTATGAAAACGATCCGTGATTGGCACGAAACTTGCTATTTAACCCTTAGCGCTTCGAAGACTCCGCTACGGAGACATTTGTCATTTGTTCCGTAACTCCGAAGGCTCCACTGCGGAGCCAAATGTTTTTACCATACGTTATCGTCAGCGTTAGCAAGTGTTATCTGTAGTTAAAACGTGCTAAGTCTGTACCATTACGATTGAACCATTTTTTGACCTTTTCTATGGTTAGCAACATGGAGAAAAATGAATATTACGACGAGAATTTAGAGCCGAGCGATACCGAAGACGTATTTGATTTTGAAGAGTTAAAAGACGTTGTGGAAGACAATGTTGGTTATGATTCTGACGCTTCGAGTAGTAGTAGCGAAATTATACTACCAAAGAGACGAAGAATATTGAGCCGTTTATTTTGAAAGTGGCATAAGTCACTTTTTCTTTTTAATGAAAAGATACCGTTCAATTGTAATTAGTGTTACCATTAACTCGATTTTTTTGAAAAAGTGACTTATGCCACTTTCAAAATAAACGGCTCAATTATTGAAAGTGAAAGCGAAGATTCGTTTCAAGACTTGGACGAATGGCGCGATGTTACGGAAGAATTACATATTCCAGATAGAATACCTTTTAGCGTATTGCCACAGGTCGTTGGACCACAAGTTCCTACAAACATCGAACAGCCGATACAATATTTTAAATTATTTCTCACGGACGAATTGGTAAACGAAATTATAAAGGAAACCAACGATTACGCAGAAAATGTTCTAAACTTGAAAGAAATATCTGGTAACTCTATTTGGCAAAGCGAATACCGTTACACTTGTCCAAGTAAACCCAGAATGCACACGGGAGATTGTTACCAAAGATATCGCACCATGGTGAATTACAGCATTAAAAATAGATCTTTTATTTACAATAGGAAAGTGTATATTTATAAAATAAATAAAATCAAATGCATTCGCAAGGACGTGTAATCTTTCCCGCTGAAAATAAGACTTCCTTTATCTCGGGCGCTCCGCTCCAAAAATGTGCCGGAGTTGCTGGTAGACGGTACTCGAGAAACGCGCGGAGCGCTAAGGGTTGAAATTTGCAGAAAACAAAATTATGGGCAAGAAGACGCGGAATTCATGTTTATAAAATATGTTTTGCTCGTACATAACATTTTACAGGCAATATAGTAATATAGTAATATAGTAATATATATATTAGTGGTATATATATTAGTAGTATATATATAGTAATATAGTAATATAGTAATCGACGCTTAGATTGTGCACAAAAATGGACAATTTGGAAAAAGGAGATGCGATTATTCGTGTCTTGCATCTCGTTGTTATAGTTCTTGACAATTCGTAACTATAAAAAACGAATCGCAAGGCTCGAATAATCGTATCTCCTCTTCCCAAATTGTCCACTTTTGTGGAAAATCTGAGCGTCGATTAGAGAGACATTACCGTACATCGATTCAGCCCGATGATTAAGAAGCCCTAAATACCTGCAATTCGGGGCAGTATTTCGAGGCACGCGACGGCGTTTCGTATAAGAAAAGGGAGAAAATAGTTCGTAAATTAGATTTTGGCCCGCCTTTGACGACGGCGGAGCTTCTTGCTTAATCGATGCAACACGGGAATGGAACCGAAAAGTCGAGATACGTTTTAGCCGGCTAACTGGGACCCGGGATTCATATTTATTTCATGGCGCTATTTCGGCTGCGGCCAACTGTGTAAATAGATTTTATATATATATACATTATGAACGAATCGCGAATTGAATTCGCACGGATACATTGGAATAACAATCAACTTTTGAAATTGGACACGGAATTGTGTCGTTCGGGTGCTCTCGACACCGCAGTCGAATAGCTACTAATTGAACGCACCCTTAGGCGAGATTTCGCAACACGTAAACGGGGAAATTAATTTGCGGAACCGGCCGATATACGAGTCCGCGAAATAATTGCCGGCCGCGCGCGTAAAATCGCGAGACACCGGAACCATCCGGAATCGTTGATTTCGGGAATATAGGGCACTTTCGCCTCAAAGGCTGGAATTCGCGCGCGTTCGGATTTCATTTCCCCGGGGCGAATTATCGCGGCGTTGTTGTTAGAGCAACGGAGGGTGAGATTCTCTGGCTCGGGGCTCGGGAAAAGCCCGGAGAAATGGATATTCAACAATCGACGAGAGATTTTTCACGGGAGAAAAAGCGTCCCGGGATTACAATAGACGGCTCACTTCCAGCCAATCAGCCGCCATCGGCGCACACGGTTACCGCCGCCGGCAAATTTTGAAGAGGGTGTTATCAGCAGCCGAGCACATGCTTCCGCGTTTGCATAAAATTACGCAGAAGTTCTCGCCCCCTGTTCTCCGCGCCGCGCCGTTCCGCGCCGCGACGCGCCCGCGAAAAGAGTTTAATGAAAATTCGACCGGCTTCTTGGGGATCCGGCCAAAGGAAGAGAGGCGAACGCGAGAGGTTCGTCGGGTCTCGCTCGACAAAAGGAACGAGAAAGCGAAACGGGGGGGCGAACAGGGGGGAGGAACCGGCGCGACGTCGGCGCGACGGCGCGACGGCCTCTCGCTCCTCGAGGTTCGGTCTGGGACCCGGCGGAAGATTAAACAACAGAAGGATAATTTTAATTACTGGAAGTACGATTAAATGCAACAAAGCGAGGAGAGACAATCCGGATTAACCGGTCGCCGACGCTGCCGCGCGCGCACGTATGCTTTCATTTAATTGAAACAAGACCGAGCGGCGATTTTGATTTACCTCCGGCAGATTTAAAGCTCCCGCGCGAAATTCCGGATTGTCCGGAGCCTTTTTTCTTTTTTATTTTTACATTTTCCATCGACGGGAAACGCTGTCCATCGGCGATTGGTATCGGCGCGGCCGTGACTCTGAATTTAACCATCGCGCGATGTTCAGAAATAATTGTCGGAAAAATCCTGGCAAGCGGCGCGCGTCCCCCGGTTTCTCGCATTTTAATCGGATAGGGGACGAGGTTGTTTAATATTTTACCATCGAGCGATTCTTTGTCGCGCATTACCTCGCATCTTCCACTGTTTCGTCTGCTCGTTGGCGTTCAGATCGGTCTAGAATATTTTTAGTAAAAGCGTTTTCAATCGGAGATTGTAATTTAAGGAAAGAAATTAGTTTCGCGTTAGGCACTCATACTCTACACCAGGGGTGTCAAACTCCCGGGCCGCGGGCCGCATACGGCCCGAGATGAACATTTTTGCGGCCCAGTCAATATATCCGACGCAAAGTAAAAATAAAATAGAAATGTGAATTAGAAATTTTCAAAGTAGTCTCGGCCAATCAAATTTCTCCCGAAATAGGAAAGATAGTATCGGAGAAGAGAGATGTCAAGTATCAGGACGTAAACAATAATTTAACTTTATATATGTTTATTAGAGGCGAGCTCGTCTAGCGCTTGTCGGCCGAGCCAACGAGCGCACGAAGCCCAGTTCCGCTCATTGGCTCGGCCGCCTTGCGCCAGCATATCTCGCCTCTCATTGGTCACTCTTTTTCCTTAATAATTCGTAAACGAAGCCGTCGATTGCATTTTCGCCAAGGACAAACTTGCTTCAAATTACCTCGAGAACCTCCCGTTCTCGGATCGCGAGACATTTTTGGGACAACCTGTACACCTATCCGAAAGAAAATATATGAATTTTCATCGCCGGAGAATCGTACGTTAATGTAGCTGTGTAAACAGAAATTGCGAACGGTGTTTATTGAAGCAATCTCTCCATCGGGCATCCGAGTTGTATTTTTCGCGAACTAAATATTCGTAAAATTATGAGTTTGCGCGGCAGTCCGAGCTCGGGGCAACCGGCTGTAATCTGTTTATTAATTAAAGGTGGACAGCGCCTGAAAAATCGTGATATTTTCGTGTTTACAAGACAAGACAAATGAAGCGGACAAAGATTAATAAACAGCTGGCAGGGATACGCGAGCGGGTATAAGATGATTTATCGCGGTGATCTTCTCGCGACGTTCGACGATTCGTAGTTTCCTTTGGACTCGAAAAAAAGACAAGAAAACGCAACGCAACGCTTTTCTTCGCTGATCAGGATCGCACGGGATAGCTCGGGATCGGACGATTTCGGCCGGGCTTTTGGCGCGATCAAACGCGAAACGGGGCAGGAAGTGAACAGGCGAATTAACCGGACCGTGTACGCGCGGTTTTTTAATTAAAAGAAACATCCCCGTGACAGCGCGATCCTGTGAGCTCGCTCCTTGCACTCTAATTAATCATTTCACGTACAGCCGCATCACGCTCGATTGAAACTCCAAAGCGACGCGACGGGATTATGGTCGCAAAGCAAGCCGGGAGATCTCGCATCGGGGTGCACCGCGCCGCATTCGCTATCGTGCGATCGCAAAACAGACGCGAAACCGAGCCGGCCGCGTGGCCTGGAGAAAAAGGGGAACAAATGAAAATTGACAAACGACTTTTAACACGTTCCGTGCCGAGCCGTTTTTACTCGACTCTCTTCGCGCCGGTTGTTTTATATTCTACCGAAACTTGATATATTGTGCGCAATTATTAATTGTCGTGTATACAACAACGAAACGAACTTATTACAAGAGGATATTAGATTATTTTCAGCTCGTTCCAAATGTTACGAACGATAGTCAATTTTCATCTAATTCCTGTTTGTCGCAACCACGACCCGCGGTCCCATTAAAATTGCATATTTATACGTATATATTTTTACTCGACTCTCTTCGCGCTGGTTGTTCCATATTCTACCGAAACTTGATGTATTATACGTAATTATTAATTGTCATGTATACAACAACAAAACGAACTTATTACAAGAGGATATTAGATTATTTTCAGCTCGTTCGAAATATTACGAACGAGAGTCAAATTTCATCTAATTCCTGTTTGTCGCAACCACGACCCGCGGTCCCATTATAATTGCATATTTACACGTACATCAGAATATATTACAGAATATACAATAATATCGTTTCCCGCGAAATGCGATACACGCGTCGAATTACAGTCACTTTTCGAAAAGCCGTATTTATTCGAATTACAGGAAACACGTGTGCGCGAAGTAAATTCAAATAAAAATCATTTCTCTCGGCTAATGTCGCGTTCGAGGCTCTCGGCGCCACTGTGTACGAAAATAATTTCGCATTGATTTCGAGCAAGTTCGAGCGAGCGAAAAATTTGCAGACAAGTTCCCGGAGCACCTTTGGGAACGCGTCTCGCGTTCGATTCGCGCGGAAGTTGAGACCGTGCCGCGGCGCGGTGAAAAATTCGCGAGGCTTTCGAAAGTTCCATTTACCATGAGTGAAGCGAAATGGAAGTGCAACGAGGTTGTCAGGTTTCCTCGAGGAGGGTGGAAAACGGCGACGAGGAGCTACGAACGAGTTCTCCTCGGCCGAGCGCAGGAAGACGGGGCGCGCTCGTTGTTAAATGGTCGCGCGCGCGCGCGCGCACGCCCGCGCGATGGATTTTAACTCGCCACTTAATTTTCGGAAGACTAAATTTTCTTAACCGTGTAATCACGCGTTCCACGCGGCGGCGGAGATCGCGCGCGCGCCCCGGGAGAGCCGGGCGCGAACGCGCTATTATCCTGTAATTGGCTGCCATTACCGGGAATTTATGCGACCGCTTGTTGAGTTAGGGAAAGCCGCGTCGACCCCGGGGCCGTTTGCATATCCGACGACGCCGGCCGATTGATAAGAGTATAGTAATCGGCCGTGTCCCGGGGCCGCCAACTTCGCCGACTAATAAACGAACTTTCGGCGGCCCGAATGTCCCGGGCTTAACGAAACTTCCCCGAGCAGCACCCCGTCATCTTTTCTCCGCTGTCTCCCGCCTTAAATATTAATGCCTGCTCTCCCGCATTACCATTCCACGCGGCCGCGGACCCAAAACGATTCCCAAACCGGAAACGCGTTTCGAATGACGCGACGGTCGGGCAACTCCGACACACCGAGTGTCGTTCAAAGAATTCCGAGACGCGACTAACCCTTGTTATCGAATTTGCCTTATAAATATAGCGAGGAACTTGCGCATTCGTGATCGAAGTTTCTAGATCAGATACCGAAGCGCAAACGCGTTGGAAAAATTGCTGTCTTCTGTTCGCTTTATTACGATTTCTGCTTCTTATAATTGAGTACGATTGTTTTTATTTTGTTTGAAAATTCGACGAGCCTGCTGATCTTTATGCAAAGTTTCATTCTCGTTAGTCCTGCAGATCTTTATGCAAAGTTTCATTCTCGTTAGTCCTGTGCGTACCCAAAGAGGGAAACGTTTTTTTACATCGGCTAAGAAATTTCTTGCAACGGGCATCGCGCAATCTTTATTAAAATTTGTCAAGAAAGGAAGAAATTTTTGGTTAATTCCTGCTTCTTAGAATTGAATACGATTGTTTTTATTTTGTTTGAAAGTTCGACAAGTCTGCAGATCTTTATGCAAAGTTTCATTCTCATTAGACCTGTGCGTAGCCAAAAATTTCGGCTAGAAATTTCTTGCAACGGGCATCGCACAATCGTACAACTAACATTCGTTAATGCAAAAGCGTATTCTCGAAATTTCGAAGAAGATCCACAGACAAACCCTGATTTAACCGGAACAGCGTTCTATCGTTTCATACTGCGAACCTTAATTTTCTCTCTCGTTTAGAAGATTTCTAACGGCGACTCGGTTCCAATCGGCTTTGCCGCGAAATCAAAAAATCACCTCCGATCACCATCTCCGAGTTATCGATTCCTTACAGTTCTCCAGACATCGATCCCCGACAGATTTAGCGAAGGGAAGAACCAACGTCGATGTTTAACAGGTGTTTTCGCCTGCGCGACGAGCAGCAGGAGAGATTCCGATAAATAATGCAGCTGGTCGGTGCAAAGAAAATTAACTCCGAGCCAAGAGGAAGTCTCGTATTAATATTTAAGCGGCGTTTCCACTTAACGCGACAACGAAGGGGTGACCGCTAAGTAAAATCAACGCAACGGGTTAAACGTATTCGAAAACGATCGAAGCCGAGAATCGGTTCGGTCCGCGGGAAAATAAATTTCGCTCGACTCGACGCTTCCCTTCGCCTCTCGACGCTCTTCGATCTCCGCGAATTTCTCCGCGAGCCGTTCCCGAACGATTTAAGTAACACCGAAACGAGCACTGCGGAATCGATCGGAACGAGGAAACGGGATTACAGTTATTCGCAACAAATAGCCAAGGGTGCAGAGAGAGCTGTTTGCCTCTGGGAAACAGATGGTCGCCGGGCGAAAAGGAGAAGTCGGTCGGAGGGCGTCCGAAACGGCCGGCGATACGTTATCCTTGAAATTTCAATCGGCGCCCCGGCCAACTGATTTGTCAATTTGGATAGTCCTTTTCCGCGTTAACGAACGCGGAGGAGAGCGTTCGCCGCGAATCGATCG
Organism: Megalopta genalis; assembly: GCF_051020955.1. Taxonomy (NCBI): domain Eukaryota; kingdom Metazoa; phylum Arthropoda; class Insecta; order Hymenoptera; family Halictidae; genus Megalopta; species Megalopta genalis. Next base: position 820,321 of record NC_135019.1, on the reverse strand, counting down.
ATCGTCGAAGCGTCGGATACGTCGACGCGATGTTACGTCGTTCTTTCATTCGCAGCTTTTCGTCGGGCCGCGCTCTCGATCTTTCGCCGTTGGAAGAAGAAGATCATTTTTTGATAATCCTGTTTCACGAGCTGTTACCGCCGATCTTCCGGCGATCGAACAACCGTGCAAACTGCCGCGGAACCCGTCTGCCCGTAAATAAAAAGCCGTCGAGCGTTACGCGCGCGTTCTTTCCGCTACACGGATTACTTCTGCTAATACGATATTAGTACACGGAACACACTCGGCCGTAACAAGACCCTCCGGTAAAACCGGCTACGTTAACGACCCGAGACATACAAATTGCCGCGGAATTCTCCTCATTTATAATCGAGCGGAACGACTCTCGCGCGCTGTTTACGCCCGGCATCGCATAATTCCTGTCCTGCTCGCGTCGTCCTTTAAGCCACTGCCCTTCGTCTCCATTATGCGCGCAAACGCCATCCGAGACTGTCGCGCGAACTCCATTGTCTTCCGCGTTCAAAACGTCGCGTTTACCAAATGGAGAAAAATGCGACGGTCGTGGTCGAAAATCGGCGACGGCTCGCGACGCGTCGCGAAACGGTTTTCGAAACGGTTTAATCGCCGAAAATGGGCCGTTTATTTCGAAAGTGGCATAAGTCGCTTTACCGTGATGAAAAGTGGTGATTTTTTCATGTTTATACGAAATTAATTATACCGAGAAAAATATCGGTATCCTGGGATAAAGAATACAAGTAAATCTTCTCGAAAGTTAGCATCCATATTTTTAAACGTGTTGAAACGTAAACCCTTATATATTAGGGGGACCGAAAAGTAATCTCGTTTCTGCGCATATTTATCTGTTTGAATTTCATGTAAACAAACGACATAACTTTCCGGTCCTCCTAATATATCGACTTAAAAACAAAGTGACTTATGCCACTCTCAAAATAAACGGCTCAAATCGGAACACGCATCTTCGAGCCTCTTTTCTCCGATTGCTGAAATCTTCCTAAACGCACGGCTTTTTCGGAAATACTTCTAGACGTGCGTACAGATTAACGCTATTTTTAGCAATTTTTTGTACGCGTACATCTATTTCTATCTCAATTTTATAATTATCACAGTAAAAGCGAGTAAGTCGATCGAAGTGACGAAACCGAGGAAATAATTTTCAGTTAAAATCTTCGATGCCTTTGGATCTCGCTGGTAAAAATAGTGCCAGCGTTATAGATTCTGTACATTCGGAAGAAACGATCCTTTTCAGTGCAGACTACAAAAGTATAATAGAAGAGATATCTGTCGTTTATATTACAATACTTTTATGACTTTACACTGTATACGTATGGTACGAATGCCATCAAGATTATATTACTTGTATTTACATTTTATTCGTGTTATAAATTGTATAAAGTTGATGAAATTTTCTATAAATAATAAAAATTAAACGGGGCTCTCGCCTGAATCACGCACGAACTATACATCGAAAGGGTCCTTTCTGCTAAATCAAAACGAAGCTGAACAATTCCGTTTCAAATAAAATAAATTAAATTCTCCCCAATCGACGCTCAGCTTGGAAACAAAAATAAACAATTTGGGAAGAGGAGGCACGATTGATCGAGCCTCGCGGCTCGTTTTTATAATCACCGATTGCCAATAACTATAAAAATGAGCTGAATAATTGCACCTCCTTTTCCCAAATTGTCCATTTTTGTGCATAATCTGAACGTCGATTGGGGAGAATTTACTGTATACAGAAATAGATAATTTGGGAAGAGGAAACACGATTATTCGAGCCTTCCGCCTCGTTTTTATAGTTATAAATATAGTTATAATAATCTTCTCAAAGTGTCCATTTTTGTTTTCTAGCTTTGCGTGAATCGAGGAGAATTTTCTGTAATCCCAAATTTGACTAATCGACGCTCAGCTTGGAAACAAAAATGGACAATTTGGGAAGAGGAGGTACGATTGATCGAGCCTTGCGGCTCGTTTTTTACAGTTGTTGACTTCTTCCCAAATTGTCCATTTTTGTTTTCTAGCTTCGCGTCGATCGAGGAGAATTTTCTGTAATCCCAAATTTGTCTATTCGACGCTCAGCTTGGAAACAAAAATGGACAATTTGGGAAGAGGAGGCACGATTGATCGAGCCCCGCGGCTCGTTTTTTATAGACGTTGATTTCTTCCCAAATTGTCCATTTTTGTTTTCTAGCTTCGCGTCGATCGAGAAGAATTTTCTGTAATCCCAAATTTGTCTAATCGAGGTTCATTAAAATCTTGCCAACTTTTAGGAAGGTTAACGAAACGTCGCATTTGCAAACGTCTTACGATAGATCGGTATAATACGAACTATCTTGTCGGGGTCGCGGAAGACCCGAAGGCGCCGTCGTCGAGTTAATTAATATCTCGTGGTCCGAGTTCGCCGGGAAAAGCGGCCCGGCCCGCGTTCTTCGGGGTCTGGAAATAGTTTTATTTGACTTGGAACGAATTAATTAAATTAATCGATCTCTAGCGAAATTAATTTTCCTCCTTTGACGGGTCCGATCGGCTGCGGTGTCAAAAGTATTTCCTTCTCCCGTTCATCGGGGACACGGCACACCAATTACTTCGGCCGGATTGTTCGAGGACTCCGCGGGCTTTCTCGTTGAAAAATGTCCGTCGGTCTACCTTCTCGGCGGCTCCCTTTTATAAATTAGCCCGCGTATAATCGAAATAATGAACCATCCTCGAAAGTAATTCGTTTCTTTCGTTGGACACAACGATTTCGCTCGAGGAACTTTAGCAAACTCGCCCGGAAGAAGACAAAGGCAACAAGGAAAACGACGAATAAAGACGCGCGTTTCATTCACGAGCAGATATTTAATGCAGAGTTACGTCTGCTCTTTCCTACCCCGTCCCCGAGACATTCTTTAACAAAGGGAGGAGAAAAAAAAATATATGAAACCCGATTCGCCTTTTGTTACCGCCGGCTCGGGATCGCGACTTCGCTCATTCACGGATCTTACCGTCGCGTCGGAGAGATCCGTCCACCCGGAGGTTCCGCCTCCTCGCGCGATTGATCTTAGGCTCCGCTCCGCTCCGCTCGCGTTCTCTCGATCGTTCCTTCCAGCGACGAGCCCCGTGTTCGCCGTTTCAACGCGAGCGAACGCTCCGAACATCGAGCGGCCGCGGCTAATCTTTCGATCGGCGGCGAGCGTCGGGTCGAAACGCGATTAAACCGCAAATCCGAGCGGAACCGCGGAACCGAAAGACGCTCGCTTTTCTTTCTGTTCGCGCGAAATGCGTGGCGGCAAACGCGTCGGTCGCACAATGCCGCCTCGAAAACATTTTATCACCTGTCCGCCGAACAACGACCTCCGCTTTTGTCTTCGCAAAAAGCACGCAAATGGATGCTGCAGCTTTTATACATACCGTTATAATTATTAAACGCGGCTAAAGAGGAACGGGTAATGCCGGCGGAACGGCAGAGAAAACACGCGCGCAAAACGAGAGCCGCCCGCCCCCTCCGAACGAACGAACGACGAACGGTGTAAGTCGGCGATGAACGAGCCATCCCAATTGTCGATAACAATGGGAGAACAAACAATGTCCTCCTACAAATTAGCGATATCGAACCAAGCTAAATTAATCCGTTCGCAGCTTGTTCGGCCGTGAACAATCTCGCGATAAAATGTCCCCCATTAATTTCAGCCCGACGCCGAGTACGCTTCGATTAACTTTTTTACATCTTTCTCGACGGCGATCCGTGCGAAGACGGCGAAAGCTACGCGCTACAACGATATTTCGACGGCGATTCGTCGACCGTTCGTCGCGGGGCGCGTCGCTGCGAACGCGGTAAAACCTCGTTTATACGAACGAATTAATGTTCCACCACGGCTACGCGTTCACATAATTGAGCCTTTATTATCCGAACTACTGTCGAGCACACTCGCGATTATGCGAAAGCGTATTCTCGGCCGTGAGTACACGATTAAATTGCACAACAGAAATAATTAACAACACAATTGATTCTTGGTAAGATAGAACAAGAATTTCGGAGAACAACGCGCGAAATAACGAACTCTTACCGATGATGTTAAAAGTTCTGCTAATCGTTTCGTATTTTGATCGATGTTCGATTACAACGCCGTCCTTAGTTGAAACGTCTTATGTACTTTTAAACTGCCACTTTTCAGGGTATTTGAAAATGTTTGAAATATCTAAAATATTCCCTGCACACTTCACAGAGTGTTTTGACATACTGAAAAATGATTTTATTAATTTAACTCCGGCACATTTTTGGAGCGGAGCGCCCGAGATGAAGGAAGTCTTATTTTCAGCGGAAAAGATTACACGTCCTTGCCAATGCATTTGATTTTATTTATTTTATAAATATACACTTTCCTATTGTAAATAAAAGATCTATTTTTAATGCTGTAATTCACCATGGTGCGATATCTTTGGTAACAATCTCCCGTGTGCATTCTGGGTTTACTTGGACAAGTGTCACAGTGTTCGCTTTGCCAAATAGAGTTACGAGATATTCTTTCAAGTTTAGAACATTTTCTGCGTAATCGTTGGTTTCCTTTATAATTTCGTTTACCAATTCGTCCGTGAAAAATAATTTAAAATATTGTATCGGCTGTTCGATGTTTGTAGGAACTCGTGGTCCAACGCGACCTGTGACAATACGCTGAAAGGTATTCTATCTGGAATATGTAATTCTTCCTTAACATCGCGCCATTCGTCCAAGTCTTGTAACGAATCTTCGCTTTCGCTTTCAATAATTCTCATCCTTCGTCTCTTTGGTAGTATAATTTCGCTACTACTACTCGAAGTGTCAGAATCATAACCAACATTGTCTTCCACAATGTCTTTTAACTCTTCAAAATCAAATACGTCTTCGGTATCGCTCGGCTCTAAATTCTAATCGTAATATTTATTTTTCTCCATGTTGCTAACCATAGAAAAGGTCGAAAAATGGTTTAATCGTAATGATACAGACTTGGCACGTTTTAACTACAGATAAGAATTGCTAACGCCGACGATAACGTATGGTAAAAACATTTGGTTCCGCAGCGGAGCCTTCGGAGTTACGGAACAAATGACAAATGTCTCTGTAGCGGAGCCTTCGGGGCGCTAAGGGTTGAAGCTTCAGTTTTTGGACGATCAGAAATGTTAGGACAATTTACCTAATAAGGAAGGCATATGTTTTCTCGCGTCGCCGGTCATTTGCCGGCGAACCTTTATTATCGCACCCCTTCGATTATCCAAACTGCCTCGTCCCCCGACGCGTTCGTATAAACGAGATTCTACCGCATTAGCCCGCGATTGGAAAACGCATATGAAAAGTAAACGAGCTTGAAAATTGGGAATGAAAACACACTCTCGTTCGAAGACGGTGCAACGGAAATGAATTGCCGGCCGCGAATATGACCGACGAGGTATTCAACGCGTTAACGAGCGACCATAGCGATGCGGGTCGAATAGAATTGCGCGGTCATAGCCGAAAATCTGGTCGCATCGTCGAAATGCGGCGGACACCTCTGGTGGAAATCGCCTTCGGTAATTGCAGGGGTGTGCTGGCCGGTGGCTGGGAACAACACGCATTTGTTTTTCGCTATTTACGCGGCCTGAATGAAAATCACTGGCACGGAAGTGGTTGTGCCTCGAGTACAATCGACGATCTACCGGCTGCCGATGAGACACTCGAGTTACCACTTGCCTTGTTAAAGCTATTTTAACCGATGCAAAACATGCCACTATTTACGTCCTTATTTCTCGACGAGCCGCACAGAGCTGGCCGACTCGTTACGTAAATAACGACGGATAGCTGTCGAGTGCCCGAAGCCGCTTCAACCCTCCTCCTCCCTCCCCCCTTCAAGTAAAAACGTCCCGACGGAAATCCCCCCCGCCTCGCTCTCGAACCAGGCCTTTAATCAATTTTTTTCATAACCTTCGTCCAACAGATTCATTCATTTTCTTGTATAGGACGCGGCCGCGCAAAGGAGAGCCTTTATTGCCAATCGGAGCGATTGGACTTTCAATTTTCAAATTAACCCCTTTCCGTGCAATTTCATTTCGACGCTGGGAAATCAAATAATATAGCTCGCGGCGAGAGAAGGCGAGGAGCGAGAAGCGAGAAACAGTCCGTCCGGGGGACGTTTAAGCGTTTTCGATGTAAAATACATCGTCCTGTTCGGGAGAGCGGACGAACGTCCTCGCGCATCTTCCACGGGTTTGAAGCGGAGACGATTCTTAAAGCGGAAAATTTGCCTTTCCGGCCCTTCGGACGGGAGCGTGGAGGAACTCGGGGGCTGAAATTTAATATCGCGGTTGGCCAGCTAATCCCGCGCGGCTTAAAGGGCGCGAGGAAAAAAAAAGGGAAACAACCCCTGCGAACCCAAGGATCTTTACCACCGGATTTACGGTGGTGTTGGCCAAACGAATAGCCGACGAACACACGAAGGAGTTCGGGGTCGAAAACGCGGTCGGACAGTGGTCGCCGAACACTCCCGACATCTTTTTTTTTCTTCTTTCGCGTGATCCCCTCGTTGGAAAGAATGGGACGGAACAGAACCGCGCGTACGGAACGGCGCGACGCGGGGGAGGCGGGATCCACGGTTGACCTGCTTACGGCTAAACGCTGCTCTCTCCGTCGAAACAGCGAGCTAATTCTATGTGATCAGCGAAGTCCGAGCTTCGCGATCCGACCGTAAATCAGGTTCCCACGGATTTATGCCCGCCGAGTAGTCGGCTTTTAAATATCAAAATCGTAAATTACTTCTATTCTCGTGTTTGTGCGCCAAGCTTTGCCGTATCGATTTATCAGCGACCGGTGAAATTATAGCCGGCCGCGGTTACCGTTATTCGATCTCCGGCCTCCTAATTGCTGGTTAACGATGCCGCTCCTCTGAATCTGATTCGGGCAAATACAAATCTTAAATGGACACGTGCTTTGCTAACGATGTCACGCGTTTCCGGTCGCTGAAATTTGACGCCTCGCCAGGACGGAATCGAATGAACTCTCTGTGCGCGTCGGTGCTGAAAATTATGATTACACGAGCTGCGGATTTTATGCGTTTATAAGAAAAATCGGGAATTGGCGAAACAGCGGATAAATTGCAAGAACCGACGCACGCCATCGCGTCGAGGTCTCGTATAGGTGACACTAATTTTTAATTAGGCTTCGAAATTTATTTTTATTCTAACATATGCGAACGAATTGTATGGAACTAGCATTTTTAGGATGCAAAAGAATTAAACTGATAACAGCTATGGTAAATTTTAACTATCTATTTTCTGTTTCATTGATAAAATGACTTTGACATCGTGCGAATTTTAGGGGTTGATTCGGCGTGTAACGAGCGCGTTAAGAGACAAGATTCATTTTTATTTCGCATAAGGATCCGCGGTTAATTTATCGAGCACACTCGAGGGATGCCGTGCTTTTCGGTGACACAATATTTTAGTTTATATCTCGCAAACGGCTACGTTGCATTTAGCAAAATGTTACACCTATAAAAGCTACCGCTGAAATGAACGCTGTCAGCCGACCCGTTAAACTGAAATGTAGTTTTAAAAAGAAATTATGAACTGAGATTATGATATATTATATATTTTATGAAAATCTTGCCGCGTGAAATTCGATTACGATTACTTCTCTGTTCAACCATATTGTATTACGATAGAAGATCGGGATTGATTTTCTTCACATTTTGTTTAAACGCAGCACATTTAAAAATATATACAGGGTGTCCCAGATTTTAATGTTCAAACTTTGTCAATATATTCTATGGCACAAAGTGAGAAAAAAATGTTATGTAAACATAGGTCATATAGAGCTTTATTAAGAAGTTATAACAAAAATTCAGAATAGGAATAGTAATCAACTTGCTGTTACTGCGAGCATTGGCTCGAATAGATCAGCACATGCCGTGTGTTTATGTAAGCTGTGTTTATGAATACATTTCGAAACGTATTAATAACCGTTGTTGACAATACATGATTGACATCGATCGAAGATTTTTTTTAATTTTTATTTTTTTTTTAGTTGATTACTATTCCTATTCTGAATTTTTGTTACAACTTCTTCATAAAGCTCTATATGACCTATGTTTACATAACATTTTTTTCTCACTTTGTGCCATAGAATATATTGACAAAGTTTGAACATTAAAACCTGGGACACCCTGTATATAACTTAATGAACAATACGAAAGTATGTATCCTTTCTGACCAGTTAGCTGTTTTTAACGTAACGCAAAATGTTGTCATTCCTTCATGACGAGTATAGTCGACAAAAATAGCTAACTGGTTAAAGAGTGTCCACATCCACAGGGTACCCCAAAAATGTGTCGCAATCCGGAAATGGGGGTTTCCTGAGGTCATTTCAAGTTACTTTGTCCTTTGCGAAAATGCAATCCGCGGCCTCGTTTACGAGTTATTAACGAAAAACAGTGGCCAATCAGAGACGAGCTCGGCTGGCGCGTGGCGGCCGAGCCAACGATCGGTTAAAGCCCAATTCCGCTGATTGGCTCGGCCGCCTAGCGCTAGGCCTCGCCTCTCGCCTCTCATTGGTCACTGCTTTTCGTTAATAACTCGCAAATAAAGCCGCGGATTGCATTTTCGCTGAGGAAAGAGTTGCTTCAAATGACCTCGGGAACCTGCCATTCCCGGATTGCGAGACATTTTTGGGACACCCCGTATTTGTCCCACGCCGTATTGCAATAAGAAGGTGTACGAACTGCGAGCAACCCTAACTTCTCATTGTCATAAACCAATATACACGAGCCATGTTCACGTTTCGTTAATTCTATCGTTAAGAAAGTTTCGATTCCAGATTGTTGCAAGCGATTATTCCACGATTATTCCTTAGAGGCAAGAATAACGCGAATGGATTCGTGCTTACTCGAAGCTCGCATGAAGGCTCGTGCGAAAAGGTTGTTGCGACGAGACGCGCGTTACCCGACCGATTTACAGGCGTCAGGGCCGAATAACACGGTCCCCGGAAGAATAGGAAGGGAAATATATCGACGATGATGACACGCAAAATGTGCGGAGTCAGGCAAAAGCGAAGCTCTACTCACATTTTCCGCTGCCTTTGACTACGAGGACCTGATTCCCAGCTTGGCGGTGCGGCGTGTGTCGCAAAAACTGTGACCTTTCGGCTGCAGCCTCTTGATGATTTTCCTATGCGGCCTACCGGCGGGCCTATCCGCGCGACCGTCCCCGAATAATAGAACGAAAATGAGAATTCGTGGCGTATTACGAAGGCATCGATCAAACGCGGCCGGATTTCATCAGAGAGCGGCGGCCCAGAGACATATACACGCGCGGGCGGTTGACAGGATCGGAGAGGAAAAAAAAATAGGAGACAGAGAGTGAGAGAGTGGGAGAGAGAGAAAGAGAAAGAGAACGAGAAAGAGAGAGTAAGTGAGAGAGAGAGAGAGAGAGAGAGAGAGAGGGTGAAGGACAGAGAGGAAGAGAGAGAGAGGAGAGCCGGCGATTTTTAAAGAATCGCACCAGCGAGCGATATTTACGCGTCTCCGACGGCTGCTCCTACACGATCGGTTATTTATAAAGCCATTCACGATAATCAATAACCTATGCCGTTCTCCCTTGCACGGCGAAAATTCACCAACACCTCGAACACTTGCAAAACCCTCTCTCGAACGGTTGAACCGGGGAATATTTCATCGACGAGCCTGTGCTCTCGGTCCGCGCTCGCCGAGGGGCCGAACGAGAGAGATACGTACACGGAGAGAAAGAAAGACAGTGTATGTCTATGAGTGCGTGAGAATGTATGCGTGCGAGAGAGAGGGGAAGAGAGAGAGAGAGAGAGAGAGAGAGAGAGAGACGAAGAGAGAATGGGAAATGTAAACCGCGTAAATTCGTTCGAAGATTCACGAAGCGTGCCCGTCCGAGAAACGATATCGAAAGTTCCGCGTCGTAGATCGCGAAATCCCGGTTCACGCCTGGTTAACCTGCCGCTCCCAGGGGAGGGAATGTTTATTAAATACTAACGCGCAGGATGCACCGCGACTCGTGCAAGTCCTGCGGCCCCTTCCCCGAACGGTGGTTCGAACAGTGGGGGATGAAAACGGTTAATTATTAGCCGGTGGGATTCGCCGGCCGGATTACGCCGAATAATGAACAGGAATCGCGTTAAACCGAGAGACCGGGCTATCAATGCGGTGGCGCGCGGCAGCGGGACGGAGGGTGCAGATAAAAGGCGATAAAAGAAGGCGGGGGACGCGAGACACCCCCTCGAGTGTTGCACAGAAAAGTTTCACCAGGAAGAGTTATATACTTCGCGGCAATAAAACGTGCTGCAATGGCCTGTAAAGAAATTTCGATGGCTTAGAAATCTATTCTCCCGTCGCGACGGGGGCTGTTTCCCGGGCCCGTCGTCCGATTCGAAACGATTACAGCAATGTCTCTCTAATCGACGCCCAGATTGCGCACAAAAATAGACAATTTGGGAAGAGGAGATTATTCGCGAGCCTCGCAGTTTATTTTTATAGTTATAAATTGTCCACAATTATAAAGACGAGCCGCGAGGCTCGAATAATTGTATCTCGTCTTCCCAAGTTGTCCATTTTTGTTTCCAAGCTGAGGATTTTTAAGCTCAGGATTCCAAGCTCAGGATTCCAAGCTGAGGATTCCAAGCTCAGAATTCCAAGCTCAGGATTCCAAGCTGAGGAATCCAAGCTGAGGAATCCAAGCTGAGGATTCCAAGCTCAGAATTCCAAGCTCAGGATTCCAAGCTGAGGATTCCAAGCTCAAGATTCCAAGCTGAGGATTCCAAGCTCAGAATTCCAAGCTGAGGATTCCAAGCTCAGAATTCCAAGCTGAGGATTCCAAGCTCAGAATTCCAAGCTGAGGATTCCAAGCTCAGAATTCCAAGCTGAGGATTCCAAGCTGAGGATTCCAAGCTCAGAATTCCAAACTCAGAATTCCAAGCTCAGAATTGCAAGCTGAGGATTCCAAGCTCAAAATTCCAAGCTCAGGATTCCAAGCTTAAGATTCCAAGCTGAGGATTCCAATCTCTGAGGATCCTCTTCCCAAGGAGGAGATCTCTTCCCAAATTATCCAATTTAGTGGACAATCCGAGCGTCAGTAAGGAAGACATTACTGTATAGCGGTAAGCGAAAAGTATTTAGAAATATCGATCTATCGAACGGTAGTTTAAATGTGCAACAATAACGCTTTCCAAGTTGTAATAAAACCGATGCTGATCTTGTGCACCCTGAAAAGCGTTCCATAATAGGTAGACGGTCGAGGAGGTCTGTGTTGCAACTAATTTTGAATTTTTCTTCCATTAACCCTTTGCACTCGAAGCTATTTTAACTAAATAAATAAATATAAAATCATTTTTCTAACTTATAGCATTTCTATTATACGCGACAAAACGCATTTTATGCGCATGAAATTGACTCTTGGGACTCGCGCGATAATTGCACTCTTAGCAATCTTTTAAATCTAAACATTGTTAATATAAACATTATCTTGAAACGTGATATAACAAATTTCAGTGGTGCCTCAGAGTCACCATTCGAGAGCAAAGGGTCAACCCGACCAAAGTGTCGGTAGGCTCCCCCGGGATTGTCCTGCGTTGAAAGGCAGCTCGGTAATTTTCTTTTTAATGGCGACCAAGGAAGAAAGTTTTATTGGATCACTTTGCTCGTTAACTGTCTTCTCGATCGACGATCGACACCGCTATCGATGAAGAAAGACGGTCGGACGGTAATTAAATCTTTGCCCTCGAATATCGCCGATACGGTGACGGTAAATTATCATTTGTTTAAGCTACTCGTGTAAAATACATGAATAAAAATACAAAATCTTTTATTCGTTGAATCCTAACAGTGCAACGATGTTTATTTCGATTCAACTTTCCATAGAAAAATCAGAATGTTTGCAAAATTTGCTTTCAGCTGCCGATAGGTGTATCGGAAAAATCTTTCCGAGTGCTAAGGGTTAAAGGGTAGCTGCTGTTGCAGCCTGAAGTTGAAAGTAACGCACCGATGGAATAAATCGTAAACCAAGAAAGCCGTTAATTACGCGCGGAAAAGTTTCGCGAGGCGAGAATCGGTTGATACGTAAACTTGCCGTAGGATATGCACGAAATACAGGTAACGAAAATCCGACAAGAAACCCTGAGAAAAGTTGGCTTGGTAAACGTCCAAAAATCGCACGACCCCTCTATTGTGTTCGGCTCGATGGCTGATACGAGATCCCGTCCGAAAAGGAAAAATGGCTGTGAAATTGACGGATACAGGAAAAAAGAGTCGTGTAAAAATACGAGCTTCCGCAGTGCGCGGGACGACGTTCTCGAATTTCGGAGAATCATCGGCAACGATTCGTAATGTTACGTACCGATCGAATCGGAAGAACGACTCGACGATTCGGCCTTTCTCGGGCCGCGATGTGCCGCAGAAGGTTCGCGCGGATCGCGACTCCGAGCAAAGTCGCGCGAACAATTGGTTCGAATCACCGAGTCGTCGAACAACTGGAGAACAATTTTTTATTTTTTGCTGCTCGCGTTCCGTTACGGTGGAATTTTCTTCGATTGCCCGGACAAACGAGATCGCACACCGCGTAAAAAAGAAACCGAGCACGCAGGAACCGCGCGTAACGATCGCCGTAGAATCACACTCGCCGGTCGAATCTTTCGGCGAATTTGTCGGAGAGGACGCCGCATTTTGCGCGGGAGAGAGAGAGAGAGAGAGAGAGAGAGAGAGAGAGAAGGGGTTGCGTGCACGAGTTGGAAGAAATAAGCGCGACTCACCCCCGAACAATAAGATTCCCGCGGCTTTCACAGCGCGACGTCCAAGCGTTCCCGTTAGCCGACGATGGAACATCCACACGTCGACGGAGCGAAACGGCGCGACGCGAGGTGCGCGACCGGAAGTCCGCCGAGCGACTATCGCCGCCGATACAATAGTTATTTCGCCGCTAGACCCGGCCGCGCTTTCTTGGTGGGGGATGAAAATTCCAGAGGGGAGAGACTGGCGACGGGACGAGGTGCAAAACGGGGGTAGGGGGTTGCCGGTTTTCACGAAACTGGTCCCTCGTAACGAACCGACGGCGCGCAACTGAACTTTGTTTCGCGGACTGCGGAATGCGGGGCCTGCCGCCGACCGGCCAACCGAAAAGTATCCCTCTCAACCTACCCCTCCCCCCTCTCCCCCCGAGTTTCTGTGCCATTAATTCGGGGCGGCGCGGAGTGGGCGGCATAAAGCGCGCGCGTGCAACAGCGAGCGGACGAGCGAGCCGGCGCTACATGCAAGAATGGCTACAGGAATCCTCCTAACGAGACAAGACGGGACGAGCATTATTTCCTGTCAGCGAAAAATATTCCAGCCCGTAACAATGAAATATCTATTCTGTACCGTGCCCGAGATACTCGTGCAAGCTCTGGCATGTATCGCTGTTCAACCGTAACGAAGCGAAAAAAAAGAAAAACAGCAAGACGTTATTTTCTAGACATTTGTTGTGCCTCGACCTCCCTGCCTCCCTCTCCCCCCTCACTCTCTCTCTCTCTCTCTCTCTCTCTCTCTCTCTCTCTCTCACCGTGCTCCTCGCTCTTCATCCCTCGCCAGCCTCCGAAACCCGTTTTTCCGACGTCCGCGACGCCTCCGACCGATAAACTCGACCTTCCTTTTCTGCTCGTTTTAACCGTGAACAGGGCGGACTGGTTTAATTGCCAATTGATAGCCGTGTTTTCGTTTTTCCGAATCGGAACCTCCCCTCCTCCTCTCTCTCTCTCACTCTCGCGCCCTGTCTATCTTTCTACATCCGGCCAAGTGGTGCTCGAATTGCGGAAAAGATCAAGGTCGGGTCGAAACACTCGAGATAGTTTTGCAGCAACAGTGACGAACACGCTCGCCGCTCCAGAATTCTCTGCTGTCCGCGTCGTTTCGCCCCGGAACGGGAAACCGTGCGTTTTATTTCGACCGTCGTCGACTGTCGCGAGACCGAACTTCGCCAACAGAATAGTTCTCGTCCGAGCACGCGAGGCCGTTTAGGAGGAAGGCCGATTCCATGTTTCAGAAATCGTCGAGCACGCTGCCGCGACGCGTCCGCCGGACGATTCGCCCTTCTCGCGAACGCTAATTCATCAGCCGGGTATCCCTGCGAACCGCGAAATAAAGAAGACCGCACGAGAATCTCGATCAATTCTCGCTGGAGGAAACGGGACGCGCCATCCATTTCCGCCGGCGACCGGCGGCGGGCACACTAAATTTCCCGGGCACCCATCGGAATTCGACCGAAGGAGCAACCGCCGTAACAAAGTTTCCATTCCGTCGAACAAACCCTTTCGATTCCGCGGAAGTTTTACGATCACTGTTAAAGAGAGAGAGAGAGAGAGAGAGAGAGAGAGAGAGAAGAGGGCGAGCGGACCGCGAAAGTTGAATCGGTGAAAAGCGTCGGACCGTCGAGGGAGCCGCGCGGTCGTAAGAAGCGGGACGCTCGGGATAAATACGATTCTGGTGAATAGAGTAGAGCTGGATATACACAGAGAGAGAGAGAGAGGAGGGACGAGCACATATTTGAAACGTGGCCGCGCGTGGCCTCGCGTTAATTAACGCGAGCGACCGAGCCAGCGGTGCGCCGGTTCGAGAAGCCGGTTCTGAAACCACGCGGCGCCGCGCAGCTTAAACAAGCCACCTTTAAGTCTTTAAGCGAGGAGAAAATCGGCGGTGGCCGTCGAGTAGGCAAGGTTCCCCATTATCAAACCTCGTCCCCCGCCGAATCCGTTGGATATCCGGCGTTCGCCGCGCGCGCCCCCGCGATATTATCCTCTCCGTGCCGCTTTGATCCGCGACGCGCGACGAACGAAGAACGACCGAGCGAAGGGTTCGCGAGCCGCCGAGCGGAACTGTTTTAATCGTTTCACACCGGCACGCTCACGGGACATACACAAAACGCCTCTAACGAGGAGAGGGTAAACGAAGACCGGCGGAGACCGGCCGAGGACCCTCTCCGCGCACTCGAAAACCAAACAGCCATTCTCTCGCACCATGAAAACCCTCGACAGGAAGGGACGAAGACAGGGACAGAGACAAAGGGAGGGAGGGAGGGAGAGAGAGAGAGAGAGAAAACTAGCGCGGCGACCGGCGGCGTGTTCCCAATCTTCGAGTGCGAATCGCGATCCATCGATCCATCGCGATCGAGCGGCTCTATGGGAAAGGAGGACACCGGAATAGCGTCCCACGGTAATAACTTGCTCCCCCGAGTCCCGGTTTTCTTTCCTCTCGGTCGGCGCGCCGTCGCTTTTTATAATTAATCGATAACCGGTCGATCGACGCGATCCAGTTTCAATCTAGAGGTCCTGGGGGGCGGGGGTCGGTCGGACTCGGCGAGCCACGTCTTTCTCCGTGTCTCTCGCGATCGCTGACAGATAGAGGCGCGCGGACAAGAGGGATAGAGGACTGTGGAGACCGCTCGAGCTCTGCCGGCGCGTTCTTCCGACTTCCGTCGCGATAGATCGGGTACGGTCCCGGTGACCGGAAGAGGGTACACGCGAGATTCGCGTCGGTCCCGCGAGACGGGACGCGCCGCGTCGCGCGACCGGGCCCGCCGGAAGACGCGTCGCGTTCGAAGCGTGACAACGCGCGGCGCGGCGCGGCGTGACGCGACGAGGAACCGGGGTCACCGTGGCCGGCCCGAGCGTAAATCGGGGGGATCGGCCGGCGCCGATTATCTCGGGGAATGATAGTGAATCTCGCGTACCTGAGATCGTTGGATCGGTGGTGCAGGGCGCGGCGGCATGGTCCCGTCGCAACACAGCGCCGTTCGACGAGCACTGAGCAGCTATTCTGCGCCAACGGGGTTGCGTCGACGTCGAAAAGACGTGAACGGTCGCCCCGCGCCCCTTCCAACCCCCTCCCAGCCCCGTCTCACCCCCAGTCGAGACTCGGCTCGCCACGCCGCGCCGACCCACCACCCCCCACGGTACTACCGACGCCACTCTTCAGGGTACTCTCACACGTATCTCACCCGACGACCGTCCTTCTTCCTCTCGCACTCTCTCTCTCTCTCTCTCTCTCTCTCTCTCTTCCTCTCCCGCTCTCTCACTCTCTTACTCTCTCTTTCGTCCCGTCTCGCTCGCCCTCTGCTTCTCGCGGTCTCTCTCGTTCCCACCCGCTGTCTCCGGCGCTGTTACCGTCCTCGAGGCTGCCACCCCTGTGGCACATGCGCGAATCCCCCCTGTCCAACAAAACTCTCTTCGTAGAGCTGCCAGAATTGGGAAAAACGGGCCGAGGGAAAAGGAGGAAGAGGCCACCAGAGGGGGCACTGGAACGGTCGCGATGCGTTTTCGAGAAAACGTATGTTCACCCGCTCCCTGCGATCCCTTTCCGCCCTACCAATCTCTCTCTCTCTCTCTCTCTCTCTCTCTCTCTCTCTCTCTCTTTCGCGTCGCTTTCTTTCATCGTCGTTTCCCCGCGCAACGCTCGCGGTGGTTCTTTGGGAAACCTATACCCCGACAATATCGATGACCTTGAAGCCTGTTGGAAATGTCAATGGCCTGGGTAACTTTGCTCGCGTACCGCCGCGGCGGTTTCGATGCAGCCCTTTCGGCACGGTGCACCGAGAAACTATGGACGTTGCGACTAACCGGTATCGATGGACCCATCGCGTTATTATGCGAGGACTGGCGCGAGGGAAAGATCGAATCCGATTGTTCTTGCCGAGCATTGTTGCCGCGAGGACGTGTGTAACTGTCCCGACAATCCGCGGATGTGACGCGAGCAAATTCGCGCTTCCCGGTCGACGAATCTCGATTGGAAAGCTCGATGGTACTAGTCCCGTCTTCGCAGCGTCGCTCCTTTGAAACTGTTCCACGCGTGCCACATGCGCTCTGTTGCTCGAATACAACGGAGCGGTCGAGCGCGATACCGTCGTCGCTTAACGGCAGCAAACGCGCCGGTTATCTTTGAGCGGTTCTCATGGAAATTCGATGTTTTTATTATTCAAAGCGAAACGATCTCCGAGCCGATAATTCGAGCAGCCGTCGAGTGCCGCGTAGGTGGACCACGCGACGCGAGCCGCGGCTTTCTCCGCTTCCGTTCGCACCCCTAGCAGCATGCGCGCGCGCTCGACCCTCGAACGAAACTTTTCCCGCGCCTCCGGACCTTAATCCTTTCGGTACGAGCGCGCTGTCAGCCGTGATACTCGCACTGTACGGGGTGCCGCGCCGAAAATGCGCACATAGCACAGTGGGTCGGTCCACTTTTGTACGAAGATTTTCTTAAGTAACAACTGTGCTTGATCCGTTTCTAAATCTTTCGTTTCCTGCAAACATTCTGTAAAGGGCCTACAATATGTTCAAATCTATGAACAAGTTTCGAACAAAAATGTAACTTCAAATTTTGTAAATCAATTCGGATCAAACGACGGTTATACCTGTAGCTGTTTTTTCGGAATCCTTGTAAGAAAAGACTTTATTAGAATAATTTCTAATATGTCAGAAATATGGCTCGCACGAATGCCAGATGTATTCGGCGCTTGTCCATACCGGTCGTCGGATGGATGCCGATATACAGGGTATCCCAAAATTATGGTATTTCCGGGAAATGAGGGGTTCCTGGGGTCGTTTGTAGCTACTTTTTCCTTCGCGAAAATGTTCTACGATGCTTCGTTCACGAGTTATTAACGAGAAACACTGACCAATCAAAGACGAGCTCGGTTGGCGCAAGGCAGCCGAGCCAATCAGCGGATCCGGGCTTCGCGCGCTCGTTGGCTCGACCGCCTCGCACCAATCGAGCTCGCCTCTGATTGGTCACTGTTTTTCGTCGATAACTCGTGAACGAAGCCTCGTAGAATATTTTCGCTGAGGAAAAAGTTGCTTCAAACGATCTCGGAAACCCCTCGTTTCCCGGAAATATCATAATTTTGGAACACCCTGTGTATCCGGCGCTCGGCTGCACAGGTGATCAGATGGATGCCGAAAGGGTTGAACCAGTCGATCGGAGTTGTTCCTCGTGGAGCACCGGGCCTCTCGCGAGCACGATTCGGCTTGGAACCGATTTCCAGGATCGTTCCCGGCGGGAGCTTCGGTCAGCCGCAGAAACGGTATAAAAGTTTTACGCTCCGGGTTTCGGCGGACACACAGAGAATTCGGGTGGGCCGAATCGGTCAAAGTTTCAGCACGCGCGCGGCGTAAAACTTCCATCGGAGGTACTTTTACGAGCGGCGTGCGCGACTGGCCGGGGCTACAAGGGCTGTAAAAAAATTTACTCGCGCGAACGATCGCAACCCGGAGCGCGCCGATGCTCTGATTTCTATTGTAGCCTGTATTAATCAATCGTCCCTTCCAGGCCACCGGGGGACTATTACCGCCGCGTCGCTTAGCCACCCCGTCGCTCTATCGCCGCTCCCATAAATCCGCTGCGACAAGACGCGATCTTTCGGAACACCGAGGACCGAATCGTAGCCGATGTAGCTGCAGCCGATAGCGGTTCGATCGGCGCGATCTTTTCCTCCAAAGGAAATCTCGAACCTCTCGAATCCCGACGGTGCTCGCGCGCGCTCGGAATAACGAAACGCGTTCGCGAATCGTTGCTTTTACGCGCCGCCTAGGCGTCTACTTGCGTCGTTACCTACGACGCGGAAGTCTAATCTCGCCGGGATTGCACGATATTTTGGAAGAGGATCCGCGGTTCCAGTCGGCAAAGGTGCCATTTCACGGTCAGCCGAGCTCGAATCCGGCAGACTTTGATCGGCGACAAACGTCCGAGCACGGCAATCTCTCTCTCTTATCGACGCAAGACCGACTCTCTAATCTCTCTCGCCGAAAATACACTCCCGATAAGCGTTGTTCCTTCGGAATCTCGTAATTGTAATAATAATCGTCCCGTTTCGAGACGCGGCGCAGCGAACCGCGGAGAAGCAGTCGGATTTTCGCGGATACAGCAATGTCTCCGTAATTGACGCTCGGATTGTACACGAAAATGCGACAATTTGGCAAGTGGAGATACGATTGTTATTGGAGCCTTGCGGTTCGTTTTTATAATCGTTAACGATCGGTAATTATATAAATGAATCGTAAGGCTCTAATGATCGTATCTCCTCTTCCTAAATTGTCCATTTTTGTGGACAATCCGGCGTTAAATACTTGTATTCCATTTTTAAGTTTGTAACAGTAAATTCTCTCAAATTGTACCTCGACTTGTAAACAAAAATGGACGATTTGGGGAGAGGAGATATGATTATTCGAGCCTTCCGCCTCGTTTTTATAGTTATAAATATAGTTATAATAATCTTTCCAAATTGTACATTTTTGTGTACAATCTGAACGTTGATTAGGGAGAATTTACTGTACTCTGTAATCGACGTTAAAATTGTCCACAAAAATGAACAATTTGGGAAGAGGAGATACGATTATTAGAGCCTTGCGGATCAGTTATATAATTACTGATTGTCAACAATTAGAAAAATCTGCACAAGCAGAGCGTCAATTAGAGAGACATTACTGTACTACGCGATACGAGAAGAAAGCAATACCTTCGCTGAAAACGTTGGACCTTTGAACGTTTATTCCAACGAGAATTTTTAGCAACTTTTATTAATACGATTGTTTTCAAACGTTAATGGACGTTTGAAAAGCATTGTAACACGTTCGTCAAACATCGATACCAGACGTTTGATCTTTTGGCCCGTGAACAGCGAGCGCTTCGACGTGGCCCGCTGCGCGCAGAACCGATAACGCCGAATCGAGCTGCCGCGATAAGATGTTTTCGAGGGGTAATGGTAAACATACTCAGCATAATGGAAGTTATTGCGAATTGTTTATCTCCAAATAATTCGTTGCAAATACAATGACACATGTTTCAGATAGAACGAAGGCGAGAGAACGTATAAATATCGTAACGATATTTTTGTCGACGGCCGAAAGAAATATATATTTTTAAACGGTTTCAAACATTTAAACGTGCCCGTCGAATTCGAGTTCGCGAGAGAAAATTTTTACCGGGCGAGACTCGTCGTTTCCACTCGAGGATTTACGATCGAGGAAAAAGATTTTTATTTCCCATAAAAATCCGGCACCCGGCGATAAGTACAGCATCCCATGGTCGACAACTGGATTTGGAATATACAGGGTGTCCCAAAAATGTCTCGCAATCCGAAAGTGGCGGGTTCCCGTGGTCGTTTGAAGCAACTTTTTCCTTTACAAAAATGTTCTCCGAGGCACCGTTAACGAGTTATCAACGAAAAACAGTGACCAATGAGAGACGAGCTCGGCTGGCGCGAGGCGACCGAGTTAATGAGCGGAACTGGGCTTCGCGCGCTGGTTGGCTGGGACGCCTCGCGTCAGCCGTACTCGATTCTTATTGGTCACAGTTTTTCGTTGATAACTCGTTAACGGTGCCTCGGAGAACATTTTTGTAAAGGAAGAAGTTGCTTCAAATGAACCGAGGTACCCGCCATTTCTGGATTGCGAGACATTTTTGGGACACCCTGTACAGTAATGTCTCTCTAACTGACTACAGTTGTTGACAATCGATAATGATAAAAACGAGCAGCAAAGCTCTAATAATCGTATCTCCTCTTCCCAAATTGTCCATTTCTGTGGACAATCTGAGCGTCAATTAGAGAGACATTACTGTATTCCGGCTGCTATCGGCTGCGTGTTTCTATAACACGTCGCTTACACGTCCGTCCGTCGAGCATCTTGGACCGCGTTCGCCTGCTTGTCCGTGGGAATAAGGAAATCGTGTCATGGGGAAAAAGGTCGCGTTTAACAACGTCGCGTCACGCAGGGTTTTTTTCTGGGTTGCACCGAGGCGGCCGAGAGGAGAGCAAAGTTCGTTTCCCTGTATCGCGCGGGGTGATTATGCTGCCGGAAGTATTGTTCTCCGCGACGGTTCCGCTGTTCTTTTCGGTAATAATTATTACATTGTGACGCGGTGCGGCAGTTGCGCGAATTAAAGGCGCGGCCGGCGAGCGTGCGAGCGAGCGAGCGGCGAGGAATAAAGTGCTCGGCTGGAGCGGAAAATGAAAAGGTTTTGCTCCGGGAGCACCGGGCGAGCCCGAGCCTCCTTTTTCGCCCCGTAATCACTCGACGCGCCCTTTGTGTTTCACGAGGTCGTCTAACCAGACGCGGTTCCAGGCTCTCTTCTTGGCGAGCACAGCAAACAATACGGATCAAGATAGAATTTACCAGGAGCGAAGGTGCGCGCAGCTCTCACCCCTTTCCAACTTCCGCTCCCTCCACCCTTTCTCTCTCTCCCTTTCTCTCTCTCTCTCTCTCTCTCGCCTTCGCTTGCTCGTTTCACCTGTAGACTGCACGAAGGATCGGAATATCATCGGGCGTTCTTCTCCCGCGCGTTGCGCCCGGCGCGTCTCGCAAGCGGCAACCGGAGCGGACGCGATCGCCGCCGCGAGTTCCTCGCCTATCAACGGCCGACGTTTCCTTAATTTTAAGTGATTCGAACGGCGGAAGGCGGACGGAATAACAAACGACCCCCGGGCAACTTTAAATGGCTTTCGAAAGTTTTTTCGCCCGCTACGCCCGGAATTACTGTGCCTTAAATGCCGGGCATCCCCGCGACGCGCCTCTCCCCCTCGCCTTTCCTACCAGATTGATCGGTTTTTGAGGTCGGCGGCGGACATCGGGCCGAAACAGCCGGCCCGAACTAGAAGAGTCAACCGTTTCAACCAATCGAACTTCTGTCCGCCGGTTACCGCGCGGCTCTCGTTGGTCCTGGAGCACCCACGTACGGACGGCCGCGTGTCCTCCGACCGCTGTTTACAGCTTTCGACGTCGCGCAACGAGTTTGTCCATAGAAAAAGGAAAATAAATTCCGAACACAAAGGAAACCTTGCAGTTTGAAACAAAACAAGATTCGTGACGGATCGGACGCGTAGCCGCCGCGGGAACGAATTCGGAAAAGCTCGGGTCGGAAATTTTCGGTGGGTATTGCAAAATTCAACCTTGTTTTATAAACAAGCTCGCAACAACAGTGATCCCTGGCCTTCCATCGCGCGCGCGACACCGTATTTCATTTTGCAAAAGAGGGGAAAAAAAACGCTGACACCGGCCGCGGAAAGTGGTCGATTCAGCGCGTGCAGCGTAGCTTTTTCTTTCTTTTTTTTCCACCCCCTCTGACCGCTTCTTTCGCGGCCGCGGCCGCGGCCACGGCACCTCTTCGCTTCCCACGCGGCCGATCGAACGCAACGCACGCACGGCGCGGACTCGGGTTGTTGCGCGAGTATCGGCCAACTCGAGCGGAGGCTCGGATTAACCGTGAAACAGCCCTGTAACCGGTAGCAACGACTGGTCGATGGGTTCCGGTCTGGGTAACGCCGCGTATTACCAGCCCGCGGATGTTTATGTGGTGAAATATGCGAAAGTACGGGAGACCGTCGTACTCGCGGCGAACGCAATTAGAGCGGCCCGACGCATCCAGCTGTCCGGCCCGATCCGCGCGGGTTATTATTTAAACGTTACAACCAATAATTATGATCCCGAGCGCGCGGAGCAAGAGAAGAGATTGCAGTCCCCCCACCCCTCCCCTTGCCGATATTGTTCGCCGATCGAATATCCAATAACATTCGAACGACCGCGCGCCGCTCGAGTTCTCTTTATGATTCTTTCGAAAAGGCTCGCGTGCGCTAGCATCGCCTCGATCGTTTCGAGCTTAAGCAGCGTTTCGAAACGAGTGGAAATTGTGTATCGGTCGCCGGGGCTTTTCAATTTATCGGTACGTGTGACCCAATTTTTGACCGATTCGCTTCAAACTTCAAAGCGCTCGAGCCGCGTACGAATTTACACGGGACGGAGTTTAATGCCGCTGCATTCTGTGAATGGAAGTGTAGCGGGTATACCTTGGCTCGCGGCGGTAATGAATTTTCATCGAACGCGCGGGAATTATCAACGGCCGAAAAAAGACAAAGTTTCCCGAGCCGCGTCCGGACCGAGATCGCCTGTACGCGCCGCGCGATAAATCCGGCGATACAACGAGATTGAATCGCATCAAAGGAAACGCGAATACTCCATTTCGTATTACTTCAATACAGGAAAGAAAATGTTACGAGCCGCGGCCCGAGGCAGCACTTCGTGTCCGAGGATCGCATGTTTCGGGTATACGGTAAATTCTCTTCAATTGTCCCTCAGTAATTTCTCCCAGAAATGTTCGGAGATCGGAATCGAAACCGGCAGATCTTAGAACACCAAGTCGCGATTCTTCGCGTGTTTCGGGTATACGGTAAATTCTCTTCAATTGTCCCTCAGTAATTTCTCCCAGAAATGTTCGGAGATCGGAATCGAAATCGGCAGATCTTAGAACATCAAGTCGCGATTCTTCGAGCCTCGCGGCTCGTTCGCATAGAAACTCGGGGTAACTTTTAACCAGTTAGCTGTGGCGCCTTCTTTTTAGAACGCGCACCTATATGTGTCGCGAGAATCAAGCGACGAGTATACTCGTCAAATACAATGTAAGTGTCGCTGTTAAAATATTGGATCGAAAAGACGGTTCTATTTGATAAAATTAACAATTTTATTACTAATATTTACTTATTCGCTTGACGTTAACATGTACCATATACATAATAAACGAAAAATTCAGGGATAATCGAATACTTGTAAAAGTTAAAAATTCAAATTGCTGCTGTAGAGAGAGCGGTATTTAGCAAAGCAAGGAACAATGTATAATGACACTTTGCACGTCGAACACCGATACCGTGATTCTATTCTAATTTTATTTTTATAACAATGTAAACAACTTTGCGCAGGATTCGCCTCAAAATATTTTGAACATCTTGAAATTTCAGAATATGTTTTCGTTTTCCTTAAAATTACAATTTAAATAGCCAATGGTCGCTACATCTTACGCGCGACGAGTATACTCGTCGTATCACAAAATATTGCCATTTCTCCATAACAAGTATACTCGTCGAACACAGCTAACTGATTAAAAGACAATTAGGTACGCTTCGAGCGGTGAAAGCGGGTCTGGGGGGACCAGGGGGGTCTGTAGTATTTGACGAAGTCGATTGGCTACGATGCGAAAGGTCGTGAGTTTCGGTCCCGTGAGCGGTTTCCTCTTTTGTCTCCAAAATTTGTTTAACCTAATACTATATATATGAGATGGACCGTCCTGCTTATGTCAAGAAAAACTGTGACGCTCGATGGAAACATTCCTTCTACCAATATTAGCTGTGCCAGAAAAAATCGCGTTATAAGAATATCGCGTTGGAGAATATCGCATAGTGTTGTGAAAGGATTGTTGCAATTTTCACATCGTGTTACATAGAAACCAGGTTCCCAAAGAACCGTATTATAGGAGGCTCGACTGTTACAAATTGGTTCAAGTGTTAAATTGCATCGCGGATTCTAAGTTCCGAGGTCTCGTTTTTTCACGCACCGAGAAATTAATATTGATTCCAATATACGCACTGACGGGAAACAGAAAAACCCTACATTCGTACATTTCTATCTTCTCTTACCTCGGATATAGAGATATAGAAGCGCGGCGTTTTATTAATATTGGGATTATGGCTTGGATTATTTCTCAAATGAATACGATATTAATTCTTTTTCTTAAAAGTTTTATTTTTACTTTTATTCGAGAGAAGGTATATGCACGAAATGACCGAGCGACCAAATTCAACCGAGAGACCGGCGACTGAAAATCGCCTGCTTATATACCCTTTTTGGTGCGGTCTTCTCCACCGATCAAAGACGGTCATTCGTCGCGATTTACATTGTATACGCGATACTGGGATCGCTAACAGTCGGAGCACGATGTGCTCTAACGACACCGGCGATGATATATCGCGGTATCTATAATATACAGTTTGCATCACCATTTGTGCGCGCTGACGGAACCGACGGAAATGTAAACTGATATTTTCGAATCTCAGTCCTAAGTAAACTATAGATTAATTTTTGTCCGAGGCTAAAGTTCCTTTTTCAACAATTAACCGTTTGCACTCGAGTGATGACTCCGAGGCACCGCGAAGACTGTTACACCACGTTCCAAGATAATTTTTGTAACAACAAGGCTTACGTATAAAGAATTGTCAAAAGTCTGACTGTTGTATGAGTCACAAGAGTCAATTTCATATGCATAAAATGCACTTCGTCGTTTAAAATGAAAATACCATAAATCGGGAAAGTTAATTTAAAGTTACAGTTAATACAGCTTCGAGTGCAAAGGGTTAAGTTTTCGTTGAAATATCGCTAAAAATGTAAAAGTTACTTCGAGTCTATAATTATTCGCACCGTGATCGTAAGATCCTGCTCGATGAAGAACAAATCCGTGGCCTCTTTATACCATAAAATTCTGACTACAACTGTTTGTAGGTATATGCCGGCGCGCATTATTCGGCCGACCGTAAGTATTCCGGACGTCTTCCCTGTTGCACTTTCGTTGGAGAGAGTTAGATTTTTGGGCCTAAAAGATAGGCTCCCTCGGAACAATGGAGGCGCTTTGAACAAAAGATCGCGCAGGAAAAGTCTCCGTACGTAACAAAAGGAACACATGTTTTCGTTATACTTTTCGAATACGAGGAACAACGATGCCTAACTGCTTGCACCGTAACGAGTCGGACTCTTCGCGAAGATTGCACGCACGATCTACCAAATACGAACGTTATTCGTTGAAATTCGAAACGAAATTTGATTCTTCCGTCACGAAAATCTAGAAACGAAAGGAGGACGAACAGAAAAATGAAAAAAAGAAATAAACGAAGGCGTGGGAGAAACAAAAATCGATTCGTTCTACCGGGAAAATTATTGTCAAAGGAAAAAAGAGCCGATCGACGCAGGTGCGAAAGGAATCGTAGCGCGAGAGGTCGGAGGTCGCGGCCGTAAAGATCGTCGGCCCGGTGAAAAGACTGATTTTATTAATTCGCTATGAAATTTTCCCGTCGCCCTGTGCGCGCCGTACGTTGGAATCAAGCGCGAACCGGCAACCGAGTAACGTAATTACGTGCGGCGATGGTGGCTAACGAACAAACAGAGCCGCGCGGACTGCGAGAGACCGAAGACGCGTGTGACATTTGCGTCGAATATAATTCACCGCGGTTGTCGCCGTTGTCCGTCGAAAGATATTGTTGCATTGTCGGTGAACGGTTTTTCTTCGGCGCGACAAACGAATCCGCGCGCGCGTGTCGCGACGGCAACGTTGAAAGGGTTTCTGATCGGACCGTCGCCCTTAAGAATCGTCGTCGGCCCTAAATCACCGTCACCGGGCAACGCCGGGCCGATTCGTGGCCGTTCGTCATTCCCTCTGTCGAATCCATTGTTCCTGGCGGACTACTTATTCGTCATTGTGAACGACGATTCGACTAGATTGATCGGCCGCGCATCCCGTGACGGAGATTTATCCGCGCGACACGCGCAACCAGCCGATACAACAGAATTTAATTAGCCGGTTTAATTCACCCCCGGGCGGTAATGAGCCGTCGCGGTCTTCAATATTTTCGAACACCATCGATCGGGGGACGGTTCCCATGCGTCAACGCGGCCGTCGCCCGATAAAAATAATTACTGCGCGCCGTTGTCCGCGAGCGTGAAACGGTGCGACGTTTACGACGGGAAATTCGACGCGGGGCTGATTAAAAATCAATCGCGGCACGACGCTGAATTGTTTAAACGGTTCCGGATCGAACGCGATTGGGGCAGCGTTACGCGAATTCGGTTACGAGTTATGAAGAGCGTCTCGTCGGCGTTACGGCAACCTACGAATTGGCCCTAGGGTGGAAACACGATTTCGGGGGTTGACGCATCCCCGGTGCCGCTTCTATTTCGTGCGCAACTTTATCTCGAAAATAAACTTTGTCGCGTGTACGAATTCTGCGTCGTTTCAAAGTTCTAACTCTTCCGTCTCCGAACGCGTTCGGAACACTCGAATCCTCCAATTAAAAGTTACTCGGCCGCCGGCTTGAAAATTAGCCGGCGTCGCGGTCCGAAAGAAACGAACGCGTTCGACGCGTTGTCTCCGCAACGCGCGTGGAAATCCGAGGACGACGGGGTGCTGCTCGTCCCATATTCCTTCCAGCTTCGGCGATAGTTTAAGTCGCGAGTTACGGAAAGAAAATAATTGCTCGACCGCCAGGAAATATTTCTCGCGGATACGAGAAACAGAATTTGCAGACACTGGAAACATCCAGACGTTTTTACGAGGAAGATCCGGGAACACCTTCTTCGCCAATGGACCACCTACCCCCTCCCCCCTCATACCCCATGGTCCATGGAGATCCTCCGCGTCTGCGAACGCTACGGAACGCGATCGCGGAACTTCTTCTCGGTCGGATATTCTCTCGGAATATCGATAAACGATTCGGTCCCGCTTCATCCCGACCCGAATCTATATTCGGAAGCTGCCGAAACAACGAAAAAATTCAATTCGCGCGACGCGAAACCGCGGATAGACCGAGCAACTTTCATCCGAAACGAAGCTTACCGCGTACGCTCCGCGATAGGAATACCTTGCCGGCGAATAAACGGAAGAAAAAGAGATTCAATTTCTCTCGAGAGATTATTCCTCGAGTTTTGCTAATCGAGTTGAATTGTTCGCCGATCGAATTCAATTTTCAATTGCAGTAATATCTCTCGGAAATGCCAAATTTGGGATTGCTGTGAATTTCCCCGTGCCAGTCCTACGCCTGTGTAATTTATGGCTGCGTCGAAAAACCGCGGAGATACAAGGTATGTGACCAATCTTCGATGAATCGTGGCACGTGGCCTCTGAATTGCCTTCGAATTGTGTCACGTGGCCTCCGAATTGCCTTCGAATCGTGTTAAGTGGTCTCCGAATTGCCTTCGAATAATGATAGCACGTGTCCGCCGAATTGCCTTCCAAAATGCCTCCAAATTATTTTCAAATTGCCTTTGAATTGCCTTCGAATCTTGTCACGTGACTTCCGAATTGCTTTCGAATCGTGTCACATGGCCTCCGAATTGCCTTCGAATCGCCTCCGAATCGTGTCACGTGGCCTCCGAATTGCCTTCGAATAATGATGACACGTGCCCTCCGAATTGCCTTCGAATCGTGATAAAAAATTAGAAACAAAAGAGTTAAGCGATCGTTTTTATTCTAGCATTGCTGCGAATTTCGACGAAGTCTGGAAGAGTAAAAAACGATTTGACTTTGGACTACGAGTCCCGTTGTATTTTACGAACAAAATTACGCATTAATTACGGAATACGATATTGCTCAACACTTAATGGACGGATCACGCGAATTTACATCTACCATTCAGACTTTCTAAGACGGGCCAGAAAGAAGAAGCAACTCGTCCGTTAAGCGTTAAGCTGCCGGTTGCTTTCGGCAACCTGGTGGTCTCCTCTATAGCCGAGTCAAATTGTCCCGAGTTTCGCCACCCGAGGTCGTAAGATCGGCCACGGTGCCCCTGAAATGCGAGTCACGGAAGGGGAACGTGTACGCGCCGGAGAGTATGAAATACGACGTCGTTGCGCGGTCGCGAGTAGGTGTGCGGCTTTCCGCTCGCGCGTCTCTATGCGGTAATTAAAATTCGCGCGAGCACCGGGAAACACTGGCCGGGTGGGAACCGTGATGCCAGCTAGATTTCCCGGCGTTCGTAATTCAACGCGATCGCTGCTGTTGCTGCGACGACGTTCAATGAAACAGAAGCGAGCGGAACCGACGCGGCGACGACGACGACGACGACTCGCCTTTCGCGATGCACGGCCGCGCGCTCCGGTTCCCGCTACCACCCCCGCGGAAACTTTCGTCGCCGGATAATCCAACGGGACAGGGAACGAATGCGACACTGTTTGCTTCTGACCATTGATGACGTTTCGCGACGTCTTGAGCGGAATATTCTGATTTATCGCCGAGATGCCGGGCTCAATTTATTTCCCGGCATTACTCCGCTTCGTAAAATAACGTCCGCGGCACCGCGCGGCCTCCGCGCCATTGAAACGTCCTCCTCGATAATTTTCTTCGCTCCCCCGGGTTGCTTGCGCGATTTCTAATTAACGGACCGTTATTTGGTACAACGCGGCAGAGTTTCCCAAGAAATGCGAGGGTACTTGTTCCGATCGCAGAATTTAGCGAGACTCGTTCTGGTTTCGGTTCCTTTTATTTTCTCAAACCGTTGACACGCCATTTTCTTCGCGATAATTTCTTGGAAGCGAAAGGTTAAATTGATGCTTGTCGCGTGCCTAAATTTACTCGAATGCTTAAACATTGATGACAAGAGATCAGAACTTTATTCCAATGTTAAAGGACGGAATAACGTTTATACTCGATAAAGTATTACTAGAAATTTTCATGACGAGTCGAGTCGGATTCGTCGGAGTACGGCAAGGGGTTATGTCAAGCTTATTCGCGACGATGATGCGAATAGTTCCGAGTAGACGCGCGTTTTGAAGGAATCTGAACTGGTGCACGTGTTCGAAAAGAAGCTCAGCGGAGAAAAAAGTGCGGCAAGGACAGTGATCGAGGATGAGGCAGGATTTGAGAATGAGTCAAGGGTGAAATCATGGCTTGCAGAAGATTCTGGGATCTTCTCTTCGACGAGAAGATAATGGAATGACGTTGGTATACAATGATAAATGATCGCGGATTGACGTTGGCATACGATATAACGTTAACAATAATAAGTGATGTAACAACAATAATAGTAATAATAATAACAGTAATAATAATAATAATAATAAGAAGAAGAAGAAGAAGAAGAAGAAGAAGAAGAAGAAATCTAATTAGAATTAAAGTAGTGGAGTAAGATGTAACGCAAACTGCAGATTTCCGTGCAGATTTCCGATGTTGGAAGAGTCGACATAGTTTTACAGTAATGTCTCTCTAATTGACGCTCAGATTGTCCACAAAAATGGACAATTTTGGAAGAGGAGATACAATTATTCGAGCCTTGGCGGTTAGTTTTTATAGTTACCGATTGTCAACAATTATAAAAAGGCTCGAGTAATCGTATTTTCTCTTCCCAAATTGTCCATTTTTCTGCACAATTTCGGCGTCAATTAGGGAGATATTACTGTACTTCTCGAACCAAGAGACCCGAGACTTTGCGATCGCTGGAAAGCGAGCCGTCACGGAGCACAGGAAGCTGTTTCTCGGCTGCTACGATTGACCAGCGACCGGTGGATCGCGAAATAGCGAAGGGATATACGCGACGCGGCGGAGGAATCTCCGTTCTCGAGGGTTAACGGTCGCGCGCGATGGATCCCGGGAGCCGATAACTGGCTATCTGGCGACCCATTCCAGGGTTTAGGCTATTATGCACCCATTGACAGGGCCCGGATCTCCGGTAATCCTGGTCGCAGGGCTCACGGGCCGATAGTCGTTTTGTTATTCGCGAAGAATGCCACCGTCGGGCGCGGCGCGGCGCGACGTCTCAGCCGAAGACAAAGGGTCGAGATGCGAAGCGTCATTTTTTCTCTCCGTTATTATTCTTTTATCCGTCCATCCGTCTCCGTCTATCCCTATCGCTTGCCGGCGGTGTACTTTTCCCGGGGAGCTCGCACGCTATCGGACGGCGCGATGGAGAGCGGTTGAGAAATCTCGCGTTATCAACGGCATTTTGTCTCCTCGCCTACCTAGCGCGCCAAGCCGGCACAGGGGAAACGCGTGCCCGATGCGACGGAGGCTCCCGGAGATAGATCGGAACGACGCCGTGTTCCTCGCAGCGCGTAAACAACCGCCGACGGTAATATCGAAATTGCGCCGCGGAGTTCGCCTCGCGTGCGCAACGTTTTCCCGGCTAATACGTTCTAATACGTTCGGGGAATGTAGATTGCGTAAAACAGATAACCGAGTGCTCTCGTTCTCCAAGTCCCGCGATCGATGCGTGGAAACAATTTTTTGTACGCGAGCAATAACGAAAGTAACGGAGGAAAGTACGCGGCGTCGCTGTAACCCAGTCGCGACGCTGAATTCGATAGCGATCCGCGAACCGTTGCGTTCGCAACAGCTGTTCGCGACGCGCTGGCCGTCTCGAGTTTGTTCCGCGATTCTTACCGATCGAATAAAAGAATTTCCGAGCAAAAGAATTTCTCGCGATTCTTGCATTCTCGACGAAATTTCTCGCGCCGATTTCTAGCGACTTTTTTAGCGATTTTTCTAGCGGCCACGAATCGCGTCGTAACCGGCGATGAAACAAATTCGCGGGAGAAATTACTTTCTGCAACGTTCGAACGATATGTACATATATTGAAGAGACTGGGAGAAGGGTTGGGATACGCGCGTTTGCGTTTGCGTTTGATAAGGCCTACTTTGATGGCTTCGATATAAATTTCGACGAATAAACGGAGGTCGCATTTCGCTTAGAAATACCGGGTACAGTAATGTCTCCCTTACCGACGCTCAGATTGTCCACTAAAATGGATAATTTGGGAAGAGATCTTCTCCTTAGGAAGAGAATCCTCCGCTTAGAATCCTCAGCTTGGAATCCTCAGCTTGGAATTCTTAGCTTGGAATCCTGAGCTTGAAATCTTGAGCTTGGAATCCTGAGCTTAGAATCCTGAGCTTGGAATCCTGAGCTTGGAATCCTGAGCTTGGAATCCTGAGCTTGGAATTCTCAGCTCGGAATCCTGAGCTTGGAATTCTGAGCTTGGAATCCTGAGCTTGGAAACAAAAATGGACAACTTGGGAAGGCGAGGTACAATTATTCGAGCCTTGCGGCTCGTTTTTGTAATTGTGGACAATTTATAACTATAAAAATGAACCGGAAGGCTCGAACGATCGTATCTCCTCTTCCCAAATTGTCCATTTTCGTGGTCAATCTGGGCGTCAATTAGAGAGATATTACTGTAATTCGGGTCTCGGTCGTCGACGCTCACGAAAAACAATGTATTCGGCCGATCGCGCGACGCGCTTCAATTAGAGAGACATTACTATACCTTGTTCGAATAAAGCATTTTTTTTGTTTTTTTTTAAAACGAGACTCGGAGGGGTCGAAGTTACAGCGTGTGGATACACAGGGGCTGTTGGCGGAGCGTGACGGCAAATGAAGGCCGGTGAACCGCGGGAATCGGGCAGGAAACAGTCCAGAATCCGGCAGCATTTCCGATTGTCCGCTGGCAACTCAAGTTGGCGAAGTCAAACACGAAGACGGTTTAACCTCGTATCGGCTCGAGTAACCCGTCTGACGCACGCGGGACGGCACGAGTCAAACAGGAGGAGAAGACGATAGCGATTCTGTTTGCTCCGGGGTCACAGTTCAGCGACACGAACTGCACCGCTGCCGCTGCCACCGCCGCGCCGCGTCCTTTGTGCAAAGACGCGTCGCGGCGCGGCGCGGACTTTGCGTGGCCTTGGATCTCCATACGGAGGATCCCGAAGCGCCGCGAAAGGTCGAGCATCGCCGAGAAGCGAAACCTCCATCGCTCCCGCGCGTCCCTCGCGTCGCGCGGCTCGTCTTGTCTCGGCGAACAGTTTACCCGAGGATCGACTTTTAATCTCGCGACGATAACGTCGACTTTTCTGCGTTGATTCCGGCGAGCCCGAAGCAGCAGTGCGTCGTTGACCATCGCGGCGTCCGCTGAGCCTCGGTGTCGAGGTCCACGTACCGATCCACTCCCAGCCCTCCGTTCCGATTCCCTCGATTCGGTCGAACCTCTTCGAATCGCGCACAGATTCCCCGGCAATTCCCGCGGCGCCCGGCCGACCACTTATCAGATTCCCACCGCGGAGCGGGGACGTCTCTTTCCAATCGGTAATTAACTTCGCCCCCTTCCGATCCAACGCCGCGAGAGCCAGCGGGTGGTAGAGAGCGATCGTCGCGCGGCGTTCGTTCAATTAGGAAAATCGTGATTTGTGTGTTGTACACGGCGAACAGCGTGGCCAGCCGAGGAACTCCGACAACCAACAGCCAACAACCATGTACTCGGCACTGTTACTACTGAGATCCACCAAACTTGGACGCTATCCAAGGAGATTGGCTTCGTCCACCTCGGGACTAAGGAATCCCGACCCGGCGGTACGTGCTTCCTCTCACCGTCTTCTATTATTCTCTCTCTCTCTCGCTCTCTCTTTCTTTCTCTTTCTCTCTCTCTCTCTCTCTCTCTCTCTCTCTCTCTCTCTCTCTCTCTCTCTCTCTCTGTTCCTCGTCCCCGAGAAATCGTAGGACGATCGATCGATCGCAGGGTCGCGACCGACGATTGGGTACTCCGGCGCCCGATTCAATTTTTAACGCGTTCGCAAGGCGCGGCGGCGCAGCCTTTTTTAATCGACTGTCGCCACTCGAGGAACGCTTTTCTCCTGTCCCTCTTTTCTTCTTCTTCTTCTTCCTCTTCTTCCTCTTCTTCTACCTCCTCCTCCTTCTCTTCGTCTTCTCCTCCTTTTCTCTCTTTGATTTTTCGTTCGACGTCGCTCGCCGACGCAATTAATAAATGTTCGAGACGAAGCTGTCCGAGCCGGCCGGCCCGGCTGATCGATTCTTATTTCTTCCGCTTTTGTCCGCGATTAACCAGCCAAATGTTTGCCTACCGGCAAAGAAAAAGAGAGGAAGAGAGAGAGAGAGTAGCGATCCGGGACACTGCGACGTCGACCGAACTTCCGTTTGAATAATTTAACCCGGTACCCCCCTTCGTTCTTTCCGCGAGGAATTTTCATCTCGCGTCGCGACCCGAACGACGACGGACCCGACCGTAAAATATTCACGCTGTCCCTGCGATTCGACGGGGGTGGCAACCTCGTCCAGACAATCGCTGAGAAAAAAAAAAGTTGCACCGAAGTCTCCTCGCCGTTTTCCAGCCGTCGCTGCTTTC
The DNA here is from genome assembly GCF_051020955.1 of Megalopta genalis. NCBI lineage: Eukaryota > Metazoa > Arthropoda > Insecta > Hymenoptera > Halictidae > Megalopta > Megalopta genalis. The sequence continues at coordinate 786,636 of NC_135019.1, read as the reverse complement.
GCGTTCCGAATTTCGACTCTTCGATTTCCCGTCGCTTCCTCGTCTCGATCGATCGCCGACCCGTCGCGAAATTTCGTCGCGGTTCCTCCCGTGTCTCGCACGCGTAGAAACGCGGCGAGTGCAACCGCGATCGAGCCGTCCTCCGTCCGACGATTCTAAACGCGAACGATCACGATTGCTCCAATTGATCCTGAAGTTCATCGTTTCGCGTTTAATTCGCTTCGCTCGAGAACGCGTTCAAAGGTATTATTTCATCGTTGAGTGAAAAATTGCACCGCGACGCGTTCTGCGATAGCGCGTCGCGCGATCGACCGAATATGTACCGTAATGTCTCCCTTACTGACGCTCGGATTGTCCACAATTTGGAAAGAGGGGATGCGATTGTCGGAGCCTTGCAGCTCGTTTTTATAGTTACCAATTGCCAATAGATGTAAAAACGAGCCACAAGGCTCGAATAATCGCATCTCCTCTTCCCAAGTTGTCCATTTTTGTGGTCAATTCGAGCGTCAATTAGAGAGACATTGCTGTGCATTGTTTTTCGCGAGCGACGACGCCCGGGGCCCGAATTAGATCGAGGGACCGGTAAATTCCCGATCGCGCCGTGCATCAATAATTTTCTAGTCGCGCCGCGGGTCGCCGATGATTGCCGGCTTAATTGGCTGCGCCGCAATAAATGTAACGCGACGTTATCGCGGGGCCGCGTAACGCGACTGATACCGTCCGTGCGTGTGTGCAAACGCGGAACGAAATAAATATCGCTGGCTCGCGCGCTATCTTGGCCCGGTTTGCGTCTCCCGGCTGCGTCCCGTCGTTCCCTCGTGGCCCGCATTCCGTTGCGTTCCGTCGGGATGAACTTTCCGTCGACGTCAACGTCGACGTCGACGCGAGAAATCATCTCGGACAGCCAATACGAAGCGTTCCGTCGTGCCAGCGCGATCGATGGATCGGCTCGTTCGTCGCTCGGAAAATAACCCGCGGGGTTGACGGATCGACCTTGATCGCGCGTCCTTCGATCCCGGCCCCCCTCCCCTTTAAACGCGGCAGGCTTTTGCCGAACCCTTCGATCGCAGCCGGCGATAAACAAATGCCAGCAGACGGTTCTCGTTGCCGAACGAGGCGAAAATCGTCGATGACGGATCGACGCTGCGAGAACGCTCGACGGATCGCGGTTTACGTCTGTCGAGCGAGAATCGTCTTCTTCGATCTGCCGAAGAAGAGGCAAAAATCTGGCGAAGAAATTCTGCGAACAGCTCCGAATATCGGCCGAGCGTAACGTTCTCCGTTTAATCGTCGCCCGATCTCCCGAAACCGTGTTTCGAACCGTTTATGGCTTCTCTAGCCTATTCGCGGAGCGCATTTTCGAGCAAACTCGTTCCCGCTGCTCCTAACGAGCGCCACGAGCTAGAAACTGTGCTAGAAGTTAAACGAGGATTTTCAACGGAACATCGAGCCGCGAGGATCGCTTCGTTTGTTTACGCGCTCGGCACGGGCTGGTGGCATGCGCGACTGCAATAACGATCGCGATTGCGCCGCGCGTTAGAATTCGGAACCGATACGGCCCGGAGCGTACTGCGACTTAGACGAGCAGATAAGAGCCGTGCTGTGTGATTTATAACGCGCAATCGGTAACCTTCGGGTTTGCGAAACCGCTCGGATCCGCGTCGAAGCGGACGCAGAATCGGCGCTGTCGATCGCGTCTTGGAAAAAAAACCGCGCGTAATCCGCCCGGTATCACGAAAATACGGTTCGTCCTTGCCGCGACGTAACAATATAATCCCGGCTGTCGCTCGCCTCTGACGGATCGATGACGAACGGATCGCCGATCGTCGTTCCGACGATAACTCTGTGAGATGTCACTGGAGACCGCGAGCGCGCGCGTTGCCCGTCGATCGAGAGCCGACTCTTTCAACGAACGAGCCGTCGACGACCCGTTGTTGTCGGTGAAACAAACATTGGGAAAGCTTCTCCGAACGACCTCGAAAATCGTTGGTACTCGATTCGGTTAGCTCGAGGGCTGCGCGAATCGGAGACGCGTCTTCCGTCGCACTTCATTTAATTTCTCCGATTCCGCGAGCTCTTTAAAACCGCTCACGGTTCGAGGGACGCTCGTAAACGGGTTCCGCGGCGGAACAGCGGAAACTTTTCCGATCGTTACAGAAATAAAGCTCGAGGTGCTCGAGGGATTCTTGTCCCAGCGGTTTCTGTCGAACCCGCGCCGAGCAGCCTCGTCCTCGTGGTTCTCGAATTTTGAAGCCCGTCGCAAACACTCTCGAGCCCTCGAAGAAAGACCGGCGAGCTTCGTAAACTTTAAACACAAAAACGCGCCGAGTTGCCCCGGCGATCGGCTATTTCGAGAGAACGAGGAAAATCGGCACCGAGAGATTCCCTCGCGCAGCCATCGAAGCGATCGAGGGGTCGATTTTGCCGCGGCGATCGGCTATTTCGAGAGAACGGGGGAAGTCGGCACCGAGAGATTCTCCCTCGCACAGCCGGCGATAGCGTTTCGCGCAATTACGTATCCGCGATTTTTCCGGCAGAGCTCCCTTTCCCTCGGCCGCGCCGCGACTCCGACGCGCGAATTAATCTCCCTCGCGCCATTCGGCCCGATAGTGACCGCGGCCGCCGCGGACTTATCTGCGGCCTTTATGTAACCGATAGCTCGCGCGCAGGAGCCACACGTGGCCGTTCTCGAACTGTGTCGAGTGGCGATCCAGAATCGAGCGAGCGCAAATTGGCCCGCGGCAATTTTTCCCAGGTCGAGTGTCGCGCCGAGATAACGAGCATCGTCTCGAGGGCACGCCGATAAACGGCCGCGCGTCTAATTGTCTTCGGATCGTCTCGCCGGCAAACTTTCCTTCTCCCGCGAGCACGTTGGGACCATTGGGACCGTTGGGACCGTTCGAATACTGTTCGGACACTGTTCGGCCGACTCGCAGTCGCGACAGATAGAAGCAAACGGCGGCCCGCTTATCCCGCGAGGTTTGAACGCCGCGGAAGACGTTGAAACTTGTTCGAGCTTTTTCATCCGCGAATGGAGAGGCGACGCCGCGTTAAATTTTAACGACTGTACTCCGTTGAATGCGGCCGCGTCTTGCCTCCCGATGGACAAAGTTACACCTTGGCAAAGCGAGCCTCCGGTTTCGTGCACAAACGACCCGCGCCGGTAACGTTCGAATGCGTAAATTAACGCGTTTCCCGGCGCTTGAATGGGAAGAAACCGGCGTTTCGACGAACCGTTTCGCGCTCGCTCGTTTCCTCTCCGCGTCCAAACGAAGGAAATTATTCCGTTGGTTTTCGTGGAATTTTCTTCGAATTCTTTGGCTAACCGTTGCTAAACTCTCTCTTTCTTCGCAGGCAGCTTTGCACGGGCAAAGTGGCCATCTTGTTGCGCCGGAAAAGGCTGTTTCATCGGTCCCCTCTTGTCGTACTAATTTCTCCGTTTAATAATTTCGTGAAAGAAAACGAAAAATTCTATTTATCGCGTGCATTAAATAATAACATTAATATTGCGGCATTATGAAACGGACGTTGAACGATGCAAATCGCGTTTTGTTCCCATCTGGTTTCGGAGAAAAATAAAGTCAAAGTGGGATACAAACGCGAAAACAATTTTACGAAATGAGCAAGAAGAATACCTTTAAAATTTATAAGTAAACATATCGAGCGCACATTACAATGAACACAGTCGCAGCTGAACACAGTCTAAACGAAAACGTCCGTTTCATAGTTTCCAACCTAATATTATAATATTAACGCAACACTATTATCGTATAAATGCGTCAAGAAAACAAAATTACGAGAGATGCGTTTATTATCGTATGGTATGTATCGGGGTGCATACCTTATTTGGGTGCAACTACCTTACTTTCTGCGTCGTGAAAACTTGAATAAGATCGAACTATTTTGTTCGGCCGAATCAAAATTGAAAACTTACGTTCCACGACACAGAATTTTATTTTCAAATTTGAGTAAATACAGTAATCCTTTGTAAATCCAATCCTCTGTTCCTCAGCTCGTAAACAAAAATGCTCGATTTGGAAAGATTATTCGTCGATCGTTCGAGCTTCGCGGCCCGTTTTTGTATTTGCCGATCGTCGACAACTTTAAAAACGAGTCGCGAGGCTCGAATAATCATCGAATAATCTTCCCGAATCGATCATTTTTGTTTACAAGCAATTGCCGTACTTCCGTCAGCAATGTATCAACATAGTTCATCGCTGGAAATCTTCGTCGCGAGTCGGACTCGTCGAAGTATGGCAAAGGGTTGAATTTGTAAGCGAGCGGGAAACCGCTTCGAAAGGACGAACCGGCTCCTCGAGCGGCGAATTCGTCCGGACGGTGAATTTAACGGTGGGCGGTTACGTTTTTAGGGAACCAGAGTGGACCTGCGGAGGGATCTGCAAACGGCGGAACGGCCTAGAACGTCGACGACATTCAGCGAGAGGAGTCAGCTGAAGTACGCGCGTCGTTTGGTGGTGAAGATGGGCAGCGCCGTGATCACGAGGGAGGACGGCCACGGGCTGGCCTTGGGACGGCTGGCCTCGATCGTCGAGCAGGTCGCCGAATGCCAGAACGAGGGCCGAGAGTGCATTATGGTGAGCAGCGGGGCGGTCGCGTTCGGCAAACAGAAGCTCACGCAGGAGCTCCTGATGTCCCTGTCGATGAGAGAGACCCTGAGCCCCGCGGATCACACCAGGGAACACGCAGGTATCCGAACTCGAATCAATACCGACCGCGACGTCGAACGAGCCGCGATATCTCCCTCTTCTCCGCGCGCGTCCCCGTTCCCCTCAAGGCCGTGGCGATTATCTTTCGAAAGTCGTATTTACTCGGCAGGCATCAAGGTCCCCGATATTTTTCAGGCACAGCTGATAAAGCAACGCTCTCGAACGGACGCGATGCTCGATCGTTCGGAAACTATGGGAAACGATCGCCCGTTTTCCACGCTTTCGTTAGCGCGTTCGCTGCTCGTAAAATTCGTGGAAAACCCGAGCGATTCCTTTTTAACGCGATGGAAGAATAAGGAAGACAAGATTTATCATAGAAACATCGTTGGAAATCGCTTCCGTAACCGTCGCGGACGCTGATCGAGTTCGTTTCCCTCGCCAGACTCGAGTGAAAATCGAATTCGCGACGCGATGAACGATGAATTCCGATCGCGGGAAATTTTAACCCTTTCGTTACGAGCGCGCTGTCAGCCGTGACACTCTCAGTGTACGGGGTGCCGCGCCGAAAACGCGCACATAGCACCACTTTTGTACGAAGATTTTCTTAAGTGACAACTGTGCTTAATCCGTTTCAAAATCTTTCGTTTCCTGCAAACATTTTGTAAAGGGCCTACAATATGTTCAAATCTATGAAGAAGTTTCGAATGGAAAGAAGTTACAAAAATGTAACCTCAAATTTTGTAAATCAATTCGGATCAAACGACGATTATACCTGTAGCTGTTTTTTCGGAATCCTTGTAAAAAAAGACTTCATTAGAATAATTTCTAATATGTCAGAAATATGGCTCGCACGAATGCCAGATGTATTCGGCGCTTGTCCATACCGGTCGTCGGATGGATGCCGATATACAGGGTATCCCAAAATTATGGTATTTCCGGGAAACGAGGGGTTCCTGGGGTCGTTTGTAGCAACTTTTTCCTTAGCGAAAATGTTCTACGATGCTTCGTTCACGAGTTATTAACGAAAAACACTGACCAATCAAAGACGAGCTCGGTTGGCGCAAGGCAGCCGAGCCAATCAGCGGATCCGGGCTTCGCGCGCTCGCAGGCTCGGCCGTCTCGCGCCAATCGAGCTCGCCTCTCATTGGTCACCGTTTTTCGTCGATAACTCGTGAACGAAGCCTCGTAGAATATTTTCGCTGAGGAAAAAGTTGCTTCAAACGATCTCGGGAATCCCTCATTTCCCGGAAATACCATAATTTTGGAACACCCTGTGTATCCGGCGCTCGGCTGCACAGGTGATCAGATGGATGCCGAAAGGGTTGAACCAGTCGATCGGAGTTGTTCCTCGTGGAGCACCGGGCCTCTCGCGAGCACGATTCGGCTTGGAACCGATTTCCAGGATCGTTCCCAGCGGTAGCGGATATATCCGGCGCTCGTATCGAAAGGGCGAAACAACGAGTCGCGGTTCCAGCAAGTCGAGATCCGATCGTTCGCTCCCGTCGCTCAAAAGATTCTCGAGTTCTCGAGATTCCCCCGGTTTCCCCGAGTCTCGCGCGTCCTTCCAGCCGTTCTTCGTTCCATCCTCCGCTTCGACGGACTAACGATCGAGTCTTCGAGTCGTTGTCACCGCGGCTCGCACACAAGGGAAATATTTCCGGGGGTGTTGTTCGCGGATTACGACACAGGGAACAAGCTGTTTCGTGGTGGGATTCCTCTTATTTCACGGCCGGTGGATGGCGCGAGCCAGATAGCCGACAGTAATCCTAGGCTTTCAGCATTTCACCGTGAATTTCATTTTTGGTATATTATCAGCTAACTGCAAATTGGAGTACACGATCCCCGGGCGGTTGTGCCGCACCCTCGTCTCGCTCCGCCTCGCCTCGCCTCGCTCGCTCGCTCGCGAGCGATCTTCGCTTCTTTATACGCCTCGCACGCTAATGAGTTTCGAGGATGGCGCGCGAGCGCTGCTCGAGTTTACCATTTGCCGGCCCCGCCGCACCCTTTCATTATTTCCGCAGATTCATCCCGGAGCCTCGGTGCTCCATTAATTAATCATAATTACGTGTCGCAAGGCCGACCGGCGACCACGCGAAACACCAGGAATTTATTTCAACCGAGCCTCTACCCGGCCGCCTACCGCGACCCATCGTATTTTAATTGTCCGCGACGAATCAATTTATCGAGCAATTTCAGAAAGTTACCGCGATTAGCCTCCCCCTCGCTTTCTCTATCTCTCTTTCCCTCTCTCTCTCTGCCCGTCCTCCGCGGCTCGGGTAAATTATCCAAATTAAAACACGCTACAGCTGGCCGACCGAAACCGGCAAATCAGCGGGATTTCATCGGAACGGGGAAGAAACAATAATCGCGTCGATCGACGCGCCGGTTTATCAGCGCGCGCTCCGCGTTTATCGCAGTTTAATCGGCGCGCGCGCGTCACTTCGCAGCTTCGGGAGCGAAACGTGGATTTGCACCGATTCCCGTCGGTTGATCCGGTCATTTCAATTGCGGCCGATCAACGGGCTGTTGCAACGAGTCGCGATTCGGGGGTTCGCCATTTTTATCAATTGTTTATCGACGCTGGTATTTCGCTCGCAACGGAGCGCGCTTTTCGACGATATCGGCGCGGCGGAAATATTGGGTTGTCCGGAAAGTTCGTGCCGATTTTCGGCAAGTAGCGTGAGAGACCTGACCGAATATATCACAATTATTGAAAACAAATGACATGTGTACATATTCTAAAAGAGATAACTTCAGCCATATTTGGAAAAAAGCTTGGTCACGATTCGTTCATTTTTATCAGTTTTGTACGCCTTAGAATATGGTGGCAAACAAAGTGCATCATAGGCATTTAATGCTTTCCTTTTTCCGAAAGGGCAAAAATACCACACAAGCGGCAAACAAGATATGCGTTGTTTATGGCGAGGTTGCTGTAGCCGAAAGAACTGCGCGGAAGTGGTTTGCTCGGTTTAAAGCTGGAAATTTCGACCTTGAAGATCAAGAACGCCCAGGTAGGCCGTCCACCACAGACGAAGATACGATTAGAACAGAAATCGAGAATAACTCACGCTCAACATCACGTCAATTAGCAGGAATGCTAAATAAATCAATGCGAAGCTTGGCTCCAATATTTAAATGAGCTGCGTTTTAATTTTCCTAAAAAATCGGCACGAACTTTCCGGACAACCCAATATCATCTGCGATTCGCGGAGACGTCGAATCGCGGCCGACCGAAAAGAATTCGGAAACGAACGCGGGATATAACCGCGTCCGGAAATTGTCGACGACGCAGACGGTTCGTCGCGCGGAACGCTTAGGAAACCCGAGACAAAGCGGGGGAATCATAATCGACCGAACTCGGACGGAGAACGAGGAGAAGTTGGCGGACACGGATGATGAGTTAACTCGACTGCCGGCGGTCGAAAGGTTAAAGTAACTTCGGCGAACGTTTCCGGAGCAGCGGGTTTTCGGTGGAATCCGCGGCGCGGGGAGTCGCGCGAAATGAAAGGATAAAAAGATCCGAAAGTATTTACGACGCGCGGTCGCCGAACGGAGGACGGAGGACGAAGGACGAAGGACGAAGGACGAGGCCGGCCTGCGCTCGCTCCGAGATAAAGGGCCGGCAAATTGCCGACATTCCGCGGGAACAATCATGCTGCTCGCGCGAGAGGACGAACGAGCGTTTTGTAGCGCGCGCGAACGGCGCAGTTTCCGGGTTTTATTATTATTCCCGCGTATTAACGAGGAAACGGTGTATCCTTTCGTTTTTATCAGCGGCTCGCCGGTTGCGGCCGCGTAAACCCTGATCGATGCGGCCGATCGTAAACGCGACCGCGTTCGATTCGAACGATCGAGACTGCGTCCGCGCGGGCAGGGCGGGCGGCCCCGAGCTTTCCCCGGCTTCCGGTTATCCGCGACGGCTTCCTCGGCAGCTCGACGATGTCCGGCCGGCGTCCTTTCCCATGTAGGTTAAACCAACAAGCCGCGAGCCGGCCAATTCTTTTAGCCGGCAATTCCTTCGAGATTCTATTTGCTCGGGAAAACATCCGCGGTAATTCTCGTTTCGGGACGAGGCAGCGGGACGATGCAGCGATCGACAGACATCCTCCGGAAAATACTGCGGTCCTCTCCGCCGGTCCTGTTTCTTATCGTTCCCCGGAAACCATTTACGCGACGTTCCAAGGCGCGCGGCGCGCGGCCCGCCTGCCATTTCCCGGCCCCGTCCGACCAGAGAGGCAAAGCGTCGACGGGACCTCGAGTATCGCTCCCAGTCGAGTCGTTCGTTCTTCCTCATCGATTATACCCGGCTTTTAATTCTCTCGAACGCGCCGCCGCCGCCGCCGCTGCTGGAAGTTGCCGGGCAAAATCGGTCGGATCGTTTCCGTTTTACGATCGCGGCTCCAACTTCGTCGGCCGACGCCGTCCGTTCGAGTCGAGGGGGTGGCTCGGAAAGCTCCCGCGGCGTTCGGAAACTAACGCGGTGTTCGGATCGTGCACGGACCATTCTAAAACGATACGGAAGAAAGAGGACGCGAATAACAGGAAGGAAGTCGAAATTATTCCGCGGAACGGCTAAAACGCGTAATCATCGGCGTGTCCTACTTCGGAGCAACCAGGTTTTACCCGGCTCGTTCGCCGATTCTACGCCGAGTACGAACGTCTTTTGAAATTCCACGCGCAATCTCGGCGCATCGATTTTTAATCATTTATTTATACGTATTTGTTCCGTTCTTCCCGACGAATCTCGTCCGACGCTGTTCCATTCCCAACGTCGTGGATACGACGATAACGATCTCTATTCTACGCTCGTGCGATCGATTCTGCAGAAAAATCGTCGACTGTTTTAAAACAGGCATGAAACAAAGACGATGGATTTGACTCCGTTAGGGTGGCAATGAAAGATGTTGCGCAAGCTCGATGCACTTGTCTAGGTCGCGTAGACTCGAGAAACGTAGGATCAAAAGCGCGGAAGCGAATCGTTCGCGATTACAGTAATGTCTCCCTAATTGACGCTCAGATTGTCCACAAAAGTGGACAATTTGGGAAGAGAAGCCTTGCGAATTCGAGCCTCGCGACTCGTTTTTATAGTTACCGATTTTCAACAATTATAAAAACGAGCTGCAAGGCTCGAATAATCGTATCTCCTCTTCCGAAATTGTCCACTTTTGTGCACAATTAGGGAGACATTACTGTAGACCGCGGATCTTTGCGCGTTTACGGTGAAAATGGGCCGATAAAATCGAACACAGCGAAAAGACTGAAAGAAACTAAAAATTTTGAAACCAACTTCAACCAATTAAAACGATTAAAAACAGAAATAAGATTATTCTTGGCACCTGTGTCTTTTTTATTTAACCCATTGACTGCCACGCAAATTTAGCGCGTCTTGCCCTGGGTGCCACGGTTTTATTTAAAAGAAAAAAAACATGAAGTTTTACGAAATATAACAATATTAAGTTACCGATATAATATTGCAGTGGCATTTAGAATATTTTTATTGAAAAAAAAATCAATATGTTCTCTACACTATATACATTTTTCATTGATCCTTTCTAATAGTTCCTAACTCAAACAGCCATTTGTAGCCAATCTAAACTCGCAGCACCCACTACGAGATATCTCGTAGCTGGCAGTTTTGATACAGACGCTTACTACGAGATATCTCGCAGTTGGCAGTTAATGGATTAACCGGCGCAGACAATCTTTATTTCGCGCAAAGATCCACGACGTTAGATCGCGACACACCGGACCCGAACGTCGCCTCTCGGTCCACCAGAAAAAGGCGGTCCCGTAATATCGATTCGATGTTTTCGCACCCAGGCACCATGTTGGAACCTAGAGCAGCGGCAGCGGTGGGCCAGTCGGGCCTGATGTCCCTGTACGACGCGATGTTCGCGCAGTACGGCGTGAAGCTGGCCCAAGTGCTGGTCACCAAGCCGGATTTCTACAACGAGGAGACTCGCAAGAATCTGTTCAGCACGCTCAGCGAGCTGATCAGCTTGAACGTCGTGCCGATCATCAACACCAACGACGCGGTGTCCCCGCCGTGGCAAACGAACGAGGAGCACGCCGGCGGAGGCGGGAGAAGAGGCATCCCGATCAACGACAACGACTCCTTGGCCGCGATGCTGGCCGCGGAGGTGCAGGCCGACCTGCTGATCCTGATGAGCGACGTGGACGGGATCTACAACCTGCCGCCGTGGCAGGACGGCGCGAAGATGCTGCACACTTTCAGCTCCGACCTGCGGGGCACCATCAAGTTCGGGCAGAAGTCGAAGGTCGGCACCGGAGGCATGGACTCCAAGGTGAACGCTGCCCTCTGGGCGCTCGACCGAGGCGTCTCCGTCGTCATCTGCAACGGCATGCAAGAGAAGGCCGTGAAGAGCATCCTGGCCGGCAGGAAGATCGGCACCCTTTTCACCGAGACCACCGGCTCCAGCACTCCCGTCGAGGTCGTCGCCGAAAACGGTAACACGACGGCTCGTTTCGAGCATTCTATTTTTTCATTTGTCGCACAGGGTGTCGCAAAAATGCCTCGCGATCTGGAAGTGAGAGCTTCTCGAGGTCATTTCCAGTAACTTTGTCCTTTGCGAAAACGCAATCCGCGGCTTCGTTTACGAGTTATTAACGAAAAACACCGACCAATCGGAGATCGACTGCGGCCGGCGCTCCGTCCTTGCGGCCAATGCCGCGTCGCGCCGGCCGTCTGACGCAGCGGCAGTGGTCGCGAGGGCGGAGCGTCAGCCGTACGCTATCTCTCATTGGTCAGTGTTTTTCGTTGATAACTCGTAAACGAAGCCTCGTAGAACATTTTCGCTAAGGAAAAAGTTACTTCGAGCGACCTCGGGAATCCGTCATTTCCAGATTGAGCGACATTTTGGGACACCCTGTATATTCATTATTTATTTAAACGGTGGCCAATCTTCTCGATAAACCCGAGGATGTTCGAGTACTTGGAAGAACTTGCTAGAAAGATGAAATACGCTCGAAGATTGCAACACTTGTTCGTTAATTCGTTATTCAAGATATTTGTCGACAGCTTGTTAACAGTTTCAATTTGTGCTTTATAAAGTTTTTACGGTGCGGTGGTTTTCGAAACAATCCCGTATCCGTACAAATAACCAACATCACGCGCGACACGGGCTTTCGATAGTTGTTCTATTCGACGCACTTGTACAATATGCAGTTGCTGCAAGCATTTCGGAACTCCGATAAATAATATTCTCCACCACCTGTTCGATTTTCGCGCGAAGCTGTACGCATTCCTTATAATTAATTACTGCTATCGAACGTGTCCATCGCACTCTTTATATTTTGCGTTGCACTTGCATACCCAAGTACTCGACATAGTCGCAATGCCTTCAGCTTTCCAAAAAGCGGCGCAAATATTTTTGAGACGTCGGAAGGATTTATGTTTTTTATGTTATTTCCGAGGGAATTATGTTTTTTCCCAACTTTTTCGTTCGAGCCTGTAACGAAAAATTGAAAAAAAATGCATTTCGTACGCGCATTTTTACACACGAAAGGCATTTTTTAAATGTTTGTTGCAAGCTCGGATAAAAAGAGATAAAAAAAGGCTCTCGTTTTTCACGTTTTTCGTCATTTCGATCGATCGCAAGTTTTAAAAACATCTTTCCAGCCGTAGTCGAGCAAACCGATCTCTCCAACGTCTCGAAAAAGATTTGCAGCGGTTGGCCCGATTATAAAAAAATTTGTTCCGTTTTAACCCTTTGCGGACGAAGCCGCTCGACGGGTGAGCGTCGCTGTGGACGACAGGTATTGGATATAAAATAAAAATGTTATAAGATATGATATAAGATATAATAAGATATAATAAATATAATAATAATATAATAATAATAATAATAATATAATATAATAATATAATAATAATATAATATAATATAATAATATATATATAATAATATAATAAGATATAATACCTACGGTTAAATTAATAAATTTATATTAACAATTAATAAATTAATAAGTAAAAAGATTTAAGCGGCTATTTGCCGACACTCGTCCGCAAAAGGTTAAAAGCCCTTCGAACGCTTTCGGCGGATCGGCGTCCGCGAGGAGTTCGCGTTGGATTGCGGCTGCTCGCGAGCCGAGAAACAACCGCGCGTCTCGCGGCGGTGAATGGAAGGCGATCGCTCCGAAGCTCCGTTGACCGGAGCCACCCCTGCGATTGCGGAGGGAGGACGCGGTCTCTCTTTTTACTCGCGACGGAGTATCGACGGAGCTCGCCGTAGAAATGGTCGGGAGCCGAAGAAAAAAAGTGAGGCTCGCCGTGGCGTACGCGGCGCGGTTTTTGTCGACGAGGGTTCGGTCTCCCGCGTCATTTTGTTCTACCGACCATAGGAATATAGGTCATCGATTATCGAAGGTAGAAATTAAACGGCTTACGGTTGCCGTATCGTCGCCGTTGTACAATTATCCGCGACGCGTACCACCCGGCTCTCCGTGTCATAGAAAGACTCGCATTATTCGGCGCCATATTTAATTCAGCCCGGCCGTCACCGCCGCCGCGTCGTCATCGTCGTCGTCGTCGGTTCGCATTCAGAGCTAAGTGAAAAGAAAAGTAGTTGAATATTCTCAAGCGGAGAAGTTCTCCGCGAAAACATCTTCCTCCCCGCCAGTGTTCCGCACCGCACAATTCCGATCCGGTTTCATTAAAACTTCTTCTTCGACGGCAAAACAAGCCTCGGCCACCCGTAATCTCGCCCGACGATTCCAAAAACGCATCCTCGTACAAAAAAAAAGAAACGCACCTCGGCTCCGTTGAACCGCGACGGTCGCAACTTTCAGCTCGCGTGGGCAGCAGAACTCTTCAGGCTCTGCGGCCCGAGGAGCGAGCGGGCTGCATCAACGCTCTGGCCGATCTGCTCGAGTCCCGGCAAGCCGGGATCCTGGACGCGAACGCGAAGGACCTCGAAGAGGCGAAGAAGAGCGGCCTGGCGGACGTCCTGCTCTCCCGGCTCTCCTTGACGCCCGCGAAGCTGAAGTCGCTGAGCTCCGGGCTGCGGCAGATCGCGGACGATTCTCTGACGAACGTGGGCCGCGTGATCCGCAGGACCATGCTGGCCGAGGGCCTGGAACTGAAGCAGATCACGGTGCCCATCGGCGTGCTGCTCGTCATCTTCGAGTCGAGGCCCGACAGCCTGCCGCAGGTGGCGGCCCTGGCCATGTCCAGCGCCAACGGTCTGCTCCTGAAAGGCGGCAAGGAAGCTGCTCACAGTAACAAGTACGTCGCCAAACTTCGTTCCCGAATTTGTCCCGGAACGCGTTTCTCCGTTGCTTTAGCTTTCAGATGCTCGAGTATAAAAACGGAGATCCATTAATCTATTGGGTCGAAGAATAAGTTCGTAGCGTTTTTATATTTTCTTTTATTTTGCAACGATTTTTTGCTGTTCGACAAAGTGTATAATATTCGTTCGATAGAGCTCTTTCCGCTCTACAAAACTGTGCTAATCGTCTTTTTGAGTGATTTAATTTTTTATTACTTTCGAGGCTTAGAAATGGAATATCCAGGAGGTAAAAAGCAACGTTTTCGACAGCTTCTCTTCTTCGCTTTTCGTCGAGGCCAAAAAGCTGCCGAAGCAGTCCGGGACATTTGCAACGTATACGAGAAGGTGTCGTAGGCGAGTCTACAGCACGGAAATGGTTTGCGAAGTTCAAAAATTGCGATTTTGACGTCGACGACGCGCCCCGCAGCGGAAGACCTTCCGAATTCGACGAAGAGCGTCTCGAAGCACATTTGAAGGAGGACGGTCTCCAAACGAGTCGTGAATTGGCCGAAAGAATGAACTGCGATCATAAAACGATTCTCAATCGTCTTCGTTCAATGGGATTTGCCGAAAAATTGGGAGCCGGGTGCCTCGTGAGCTTAACGAAGACAACAAAGAAAATCGCCTTCAAATAAAAACGCAGCGAACTTATTCCTCAACCCAATAGTAAATTCTCCCGAATTTTCCTTCAGCTTGTAAACAAAAATGGACAATTTTGAAAGAGAAGATACGATTGTTAGAGCCTCGCGGCTCATTTTCACAGTCGCCGATTGTCAACGATTATAAAAACGAGGGCGCAAGGCTTGAATAATGAATGGCCGAAAAAATGAACTGCGATCATAAAACGATTCTCGATCGTCTTCGTTCAATGGGATTTGCCGAAAAATTGAGAGCCTGGGTGCCTCGCGAGCTTAACGAAAACAACAAAGAAAATCGCCTTCAAATTTCTTCTCGACATCTTGCCCGCCATCGTGCAACATGCGGTCATAAACAGCGCTTTTTGTACCGAATCGTCACGGGAGATGAGAAATAGTGCCTATAGACGTGCTGTAGACTCGCCTATGACACCTTCTCCGTACACGTTGCAAATATCCCGGGCTGCTTCAGCAGCTTTTTTTGGCCTCGATGAAAAGCGAAGAAGAGAAGGTGTCGAAAACGTTGCTTTTAACCTCGTGGATATTGCATTTCTAAGCCTCGAAAGACGATTACTCGAAAAGGCGATTAGCACAGTTTTGTAGAGCAGAAAGAGCTCTATCGAACGAATATTATACATTTCGTCGAACAGCCAAAGATCGTTGTAAAATAAAAGAAAGTATAAAAACGCTACGTCCTTATTCCCCAACCTAATACTAATTACATCGGGAACCGGCTCCCCGGTGCTCCGCCTGTAACGGCGCTTCAAAGTTCGACTATAAAACGCGCGGGGACTTTTTACAACGAGCCAGCCTTTTTAGCGCGGCTAAAGCAAGATGTGGTTAAATATAACCTTCGAAGATCGCGCCATCGCGCCGATCTTCTTTTTATTTCTTTCTTTTTTAATTTACGACGAGGCCCCAACGCGGAAGGACGAGAGGAATCGAAGAGGATCTCGCGGCGTCTCTCTAAAATTGCGTCTTTTTGCTAAAATTGCGAACGTTCCAGGTACCTGATGGACCTCGTGAAGGAGGCGCTGAACACCGTGGGCGCCTCGAACGCGATATCTCTGGTCTCGACCAGGGAGGACGTCGGGGATCTGTTGTCGATGGAGAAGCACATCGACCTGATCATACCGCGAGGCAGCTCCGACCTCGTTCGCACCATTCAGGAGCAATCGAAGCACATCCCGGTGCTCGGCCACGCGGAAGGCATCTGCCACGTGTACGTGGACAAGGAAGCGGACTTGGCCAAGGCGACCAGGATCATCCGGGACGCTAAATGCGACTACCCGGCCGCCTGCAACGCGATGGAGACGCTTCTGATTCACGAGAGTCACATGAAAGGCACCTTCTTCTCCGATGTCTGCAACATGCTGCAGAAGGAAGGAGTGAGTTGACCATTTTGATGGATCGCGTTCGCCGATGCCTCCCCAAGACGCCCATTAGGGTCATCTCCCAGTGCGCGCGCGCGCGTCGCGCATCCCTGCTCCCTCTAGAGGACTCGCATCGCTCAATCTGTACACTGATTAGTAATTAACTCGGCCCGCGTCCCGAGTCGGTTCATGTACCTTTCGACGGGTTTGAAAACTTCGCACGCTGTTCGCGATGTTCCCGATGAATTCTTCTTTGTTTCCAGTGTTGGCACGCGCGTCGACGATGCGCGCGCCAATTTTCAGCTCTCGAGTCATTGTTGTTCGTCTTTGACGGCTAAAAAATCGGTAACGCGTCGTTTTGGCTGGCTTCAACGAGTACGGTAAATTCTCCCGAATTTTCCTTCGGCTTGTAAACGAGAATGGACGATTTGGGAAGAGGAGACGCGATCGGTCGAGCCTCGCGGGGCTCATCTTTATAGTTATCGATTGTCAATAATTATAGAAACGATCCTCTTCCCAAAATGTCCATTTTTGTTTACAAGCTGCCAGAAAAATCTGGGAGAATTTAGCGTAACTCGCAGCTAATTCCAAGTCAAAAACGAAATCGGCGCAGATACAACTACAGTAATGTCTCTCTAATTGACGCTCAGATCGGCCACGAAAATGGGTACTAGGAGATATTATCTCCAACTAAATAGGACATACTATTGTTCGAGCCTTGCGGCTCGTTTTTTATGGTTAGAAGCTTGGAAACAAAAATGGACAGTTTGGGAAGGGGAGGTACGATTGTGCGAGCCTTGCGTCTGGTTTTTATTGTTGTTGACAATAGCTTGCTATAAAAACGAACCGCAAGGCTCGCATAATTGTATCTTCTTTTCTCAAATGGTACATTTTTGTGTACAAGCTGAGCGTCAATTAGAGAGAATTTATTACAGCGCGCGACGTACAGTAATGTCTCCCTAATTGACGCTCAGCTTAGAAACAAAAGTGGACAATTTGGGACGAGGAGATATTATTATTCGAGCCTTGCAACTTGTTTTTATAGTTACCCATTGTCAGCAATTATAAAAATGAGCCGCAAGGCTCGAATAATCGTATCTCCTCGTCCTAAATTATCCATTTTAGTGGACAATTTGGGAAAAGGAGACACGATTATTCGAAATTTATTCAATTCGAAATTATTCAAATTGAAAAAAATGTGTTTTGTAGATCTCGGTAAGTTGTATGCTTGTTGAAAATTTCGCCTGAAATCGGTAGTTCTTGGTACCAGCAGTAAACAATTAAAGATCGTGAAAATCGCAGTTCTCGACGAGTCTCTTGTCACCGATAATAACAACTCGAAAGAATCGTCTTCGTTCGCTCGATGGAATCCATTGTTATTATATTTCCGTGGACAATCCGAGCGGTCAATTAGAGAGAGACATTACCGTAGATAGAAAAATTCCGGGTACTTTTCGATCGCGGCTCGAAAAACTCGCGCCACACCAGCTTGTTCTCGATAACCGTCCATCCGAAAGAGGGACTCGATCGTAGCGAATCCATCGTCGAAATGTTCGAACCGACGGTTCCAGGTGAAGATCAATTCCGGGCCGAAATTGAGGGAGCTGCTAACGTTCGGGCCGCCAGCCGCGAAGAGCATGAGGACCGAGTACGGCGCCCTCGAATGCACGATCGAGGTCGCGTCGGATCTTGATGACGCGATAAATCATATTCACAAATACGGGAGCGGGCACACCGATGTCATCGTCACCGA
Organism: Megalopta genalis; assembly: GCF_051020955.1. NCBI lineage: Eukaryota > Metazoa > Arthropoda > Insecta > Hymenoptera > Halictidae > Megalopta > Megalopta genalis. Next base: position 768,918 of record NC_135019.1, on the reverse strand, counting down.
GGACAACAAAAGGGCCGCCCACTTCCAAAGGGAGGTCGACAGTGCATGCGTGTTCCACAATGCCAGTACACGGTTCTCTGACGGATACAGATTCGGTCTTGGCGCGGAGGTGAGTCATTAAAATCGTACACGACCAGGAACGACCGCGGTGATTCGGAATCGCATTACCGAAATGTTCGCGGCCGGGTCGCGTTGTTCCGCCCCGTATTCCCCGTCCAATCAACCCTTAAACTACATCACGGGCTTAACGATCGAGCTAACCGAATTCGATATAAAACCAAAACAAATGGGAAGATTTCGCGCGGGATCCGGCCGATCGTTCGTTCCCCGCTGATTTATAACGTTCGCGCGTCGACGCGCTCTCGCCGCCGCGTTGGGACGTCCGAGTTTCGAGAAGAATTTTTATCGGTCGGATTACGAAACGACGTTCAAGCGCGATCGCTGGGTGCTCTTCGGTAACCTTTCAGGCACAGCTGAATTCTGCGCGAGGCTATTTCTCTGGACGGCAGAGTCTGATACTGTATATTCTGTCTGTATATACAGGGTCTCCCAGAAATGTCTCGCAATCCGAAAGTGGCGGGTTCCTCGGGCCATTCGAAGCAACTTTTTCCTTTACAAAAATGTTCTCCGAGGCACCGTTAACGAGTTATTAACGAAAGACAGTGACCAATGAGAGGCGAGCTCGGCTGGCGCGAGGCGATCGAGCTAATGAGCGGAACTGGGCTTCGCGCGCTGGTCGGCTGGGCCGCCTCGCGTCAGCCGTACTCGATTCTTATTGGTCACCGTTTTTCGTTGATAACTCGTTAACGGTGCCTCGGAGAACACTTTTGTAAAGGAAAAAGTTGCTTCAAATGATCCGAGGAACCAGCCATTTCCGGATTGCGAGACATTTTTGGGACACCCTGTAGACTGTTGTAAATCGATGCGAAGACAAAAGAAGTGTGAAACGATGCGTATGAAGACGATTATTTGGTTCAAACGATGAGCGTGTGAGCTACTAGAGCAAGCCACTATTGCGGCGCGTCGTCCAGAGAGATGACATCCGCGAAAGCCACTATAGTGGCGCGTCGTGCCTAAAAGGTTAAAGCGTTCGAAACGTGATCGCGTGGAAGACCGTGTTTTCGCGGGACGACGCGGCTCGACGATTTTATCGAAAATGCTGATCGAACGAATCGTCTGTTCGCAAAAGGTTGGGATTTCCACCGCGAGGATCCACGCGCGTGGTCCAGTGGGCGTCGACGGTTTGCTGACCACGAAATGGGTGTTGCACGGCGATGGTCACGCGGCTGCTGATTTCGCCGAGGGCGGTGGCAAAGTATGGCTGCATCGAACCCTGCCGCTGAACGAGTCGGCATGAATCGAGTCGGTTACCGAGCGTAACAGCTTCGAACGGATCGAGACAAGGATTTGTCGTCGAGGAACAACGCCGAGAAGCGTCTGCGGATCAGCCCTCCGATCGTTGGCCGCGAAATGTTCGCGGTTCGTTAAAAATCTGACGAAGTAAAGCAGCTTCCGTGGAAACCTTTCGCGCGTACGAACGGCGAAACCGATTCGATTTTCAACGAATCGCGCAAAATGTAAATTATTTTTCTCAGATAGTTGTATAGCAAAGATATTCTTCTAGAGTAAGTATTTAATGGTAAGAGTTACTGCCGATTTAAATTCAGTAGGAGACTATATTTTCGTTACCCTTTTTCGAGGAACACCAAAGAATGTTGGATAATTCACTTAAGGTGAAACGATGTATTTTGAACTGTTGTAAAGATGATTTCCACGATCGAGAAGATTTCGAATGTAACACCTTCGACAGACTCGTTTTACAGTTGTATATTTCCCTTCCTAACTTTGTAATCGAAAACGCGCGTTTGTTATCTTTAGAAACATCCCCGAAATTAGACGCCTTACCGACCGTATACCAAATTAATTAAATACAAATTAATACATTTTTTGAATTATCTGTCAATTTAAAAGTTGAAAATATATTTTAAGGACGCACAAATATTCAGCGAAATTTTCTGCACTCGCACGCGTTAAACGCGTAAACTAAATTTCATCGCCGAGTATTTACAGATGATTCATGCCGTTTTCTCCGTAAGAAGCTGTATTGAAAACGGCACGAATTATCTGCTCCGTAAAATATAAAAATAGCGCCACTGCGCGCAGTGGCAAAACGCTGAAACTGTTCGACGGATTACCAACGGTCGAATTTGTCCAGCAGTTTCAGCGATTTGCCACGATGTCGATTGGCGCTGTACGCACCCCTGAACGGAGCTTTGCAATTTCGCCGCAAGAGGCGCCACTGCCGCGACGTTGTCGCACATGTAGATAAAGTAAATTTTTGTTTTACCAATTTCGTTGATTTTCTATTTTATTGACAATTTCGATAGATACATCGCCACAGACCTAAGTCTGTGATTTATTAAAAACAGTTGATAAACCTCCAAAGACACGATTGTTCAAAAAGTAATAATATATTTATTAATTTAATAAATTCGAGTCGACGTATTTAAGTTGAAGATATCAAAAATTAAATTAAATTGCAAGTGTAAATTTATGTATCAAAGTTAATTAAATTATTTACACATATGTACGTATACCGCATAATGTAATTTATTCTGTAGGTATAATTTTTTTAGCAGTTTGAACGTTCGACTAATAATAATGGCTTACGATGATAATAAAATGATGAATAATAACCACCGACTAATCGGCGCTGTAGAAGCGCCGAAGAAGCCGAAAATAGCTTCGTAATTTTGCCGTTAGAAACGCCACTGTCGTCCATTTGTACTTCTTGCATTCGAATAAAAAAATATTTCAATGCCTCCCTGCTGACAGTTTTCAATTTTTACGAGCTCGAATTAAAGCCGAAGGAAAGTACTTTATAACAAATTCATTACCATTTAGAAATAACGACAATCGCATACTGAAAATTTAAATTTGCTTTCACCTGTAGTCGCATGCGAGAGAATACTGAAAAACGCGAGAGTTTCCCAACTGTCGTTTCGTGATCGTGGCAGAATTCGAAAACCGGCGGCGTGATTGTCAATGGTACACGATCTCATCACGCTTTCGTAAACAGTTCGTTCGACGAAGAAAACGAGTAGTGTTAGTTAAGTATTGCGAGACTTCGAAATTTCAGTTCGACAATGGATACCATAAATGACACGAATGAAAATTTAGATCGGTCCATTCAGATGTATAATCAGGAGAATTCTCAACGAAAATCGTTTTTGAGGTTAAGCGGGAAAAACATCACTCCCAGGAGAATATTGTTACAAAATAGTCATTTACGGAAGGATCTGGACGATTCGCAACGATTGAACGATACCAATAGTCCCAAGGTATCGAACAAATCATATTTGAGTTCGAAGATGATCAAAGGTTACGATATGCTGGACATAGACAGCTCCATAACCCTAGCACCGCATGAATTACGCGATATAATGCTAGCGTCCGAGAAGAACGAGCTCACTTTGAGGGAAATGATGGAAGACAGCAGCGCGACTGGCATAATTCTAAAAGCGAAGCAACCATGGAGGGATATTATGTCTAAATTGTATTATGATTTCCTACACAGTATACAGATGAACTTCTCGGAAACTCAGGTGTTCGACATTATCGCAGACTTCATACAGAACTGCACGGATACTTTGGACATAATGAGAGGTACGAGAAATATGCTCCGAGCACGATGCTCGTTCGATCTGTACATTCTCGACAAGACGCGTGTTAATAATTCCTTTGTTTCAGGTATGCAAGCAAAAGTGGAAACCGCGGAAGCGTCGGAGGAAGAAATTGCCTTAGAGAACGAAAGGAATACGTGGAGGCTTGTTTATTGTCTGTACCAGAATCGAATAAACAGCCTGAACTTTCCCACGACGATGGAAGATGACGCGGATGAAAATAACACCTATGTATCCGAAAAAGTTATAATAGACAACTTGTTCAAGGTGGAGAGATACATAAGAGAATATCAGTTGATAATCGACTGGCTCGAAAAGAATGCCTTGGATCAGGCAGACAAATTTCCATCCACGGAACAGTTCACCGATAAAACGCTCGCATGGGAGAACACAGTACGACAATTGCTGACTTACAAAGATAAAGACTCGATTCCATTTCGTTCGACCAGACCGTTGATATCGTCCTTAGATCCAGATGCTCCAATCAGAGAAGGTAAACCTCTTCATGATCTGGACAGGGAAGATGATGCAAGACTTGAAAAAAGAATGTTCATAGAGGTATAAGGTTCTTCGATGGAAGATTACACACAAAAACTGGAGTGGAGATTAAACGAGGAGATTTCAGAAAATTATTAACGTGTAACGGAGGTATTTTATGCAACAGGTACGCTGTGGAAGACTGGCGAAGGCACAGGCGCTCGCGGAACACTGTGGTCAACCCTGGAGAGCAGCGTGTTTGTTAGGTTGGATACCTTATCAGGATCCTAATTATAAAAATCCATTAACCGACACCAAATTACCGATCGAAGGGAATCCGAATAGAAGTCTTTGGAAGTTGTGCGCGTGGGAACTCTGCCAGGACAAACGCATAGGTAATAATTCGTGTTTCATTGTTATCCCTTAACCGATCAATTTCACGAGGAATCAATTTATGCCGTGCTCCGATTTAGGTCAATTTTATCGCGCCGTTTACGCGAGTCTTTGCGGAAACGTGCAACAAATGCTGCAAGTTGCGACCTCCTGGCAGGACGCGTTGTGGGCCCACATGAAAGCGTTATTGGACATCAAAGTGGAAAGAGAAATAAGGGATCTCGTAGTGAAGAATTTCACGAACATGCCCACAGACTATTGGAAGAACGAGTTGTCTCTGGAGGACGTTTTCAAAGACCTACACGCATCGAAGAATCCAATTATCCGTACACAAGCGAATATGCCGGATCACATGATCCAAAAGTTTCTGATACTGGACGAAATCCCCAAATTAATGGAGGAGATCGAGAGCATGATCGATCTGAAAATGTGCGACCCGCACTTTCTGCGGTTCTTGGCCCACCTGATATTCTTCTTCCGGCAAATCGGCAAGAACGTGAACGACAAAGTCGGCGATAAGGTTTTGATGGCTTACGTCCACGTTTTGATCGAGATGGACGACCCGATCCTGATCGCTTTCTACACTGCCATGCTGCCTCAGGAGTCTCAAGTGACCAATTACGCTTTCTACTTGGAGAATATAAGCGACTACGAACAGCGCAAGAAGTGTCTAACCGCGGCAGAGGACGCCAACTTGAATGTAGAAGCGATCACGAAGCTGGTGGTAGAGCGTATACGTTCGAAGGACACGGAAGTCAATGTTACCGACTTGAAGGGCGCTACAACTAGCGCCGATCTGGAAAAGATCAATGCATTGGACTGGCTGATATTCTATCAAAGCCAGCGGGAGGAGGCGTTATGGCAAACCAATGCTCTCATAAGATACTTCTTGATGAACGAGAAGATCGATACCGCGCGAAAAGCATTCAACAAGGTATACAAACGAATCCAGACAGTTTAGTAAGTTCTTTACCAGAATTAAATTTCACACGAATTTCTTTCAAGATTCCAGCCGACTCGATCGAGTCCGTCATGTCCGAGTATCCAACGATGGAGGGTACCCTAACTAATCTCACGATCACGAACAATTTATCGAAAAGAGCCTCTTCGGCGATCCGGGAGTACTTGTGTTACAAGACTTACTTGGACGCTCAGGAAGGCTTCGCGGAGTGGTTCTCTCATTACCATCACGGGAAACCCATCCCTCTGGAGGAACTAACTCCGTACGCCACCTTTACCGAAAAGGTCGCGTACGAGCACAAGAAGGCGCAGTATAACGTGGAAATGGAAAGGTGGAAGTGCACGATGCAACATCATACAAAGGTTTGTAAGAACAGAGGACGAACAAGAACACCTGAGAAAAATGAGAGGTTAAACGAACCATTTTTCCGCAGGCTGTTAAGCAATTACTGTTCAATGTTCTGTTGTTCCCCGACGGCGGTTGGCTGGTAGACACGAACAACAACGACGGCACGTGTACGCAGGAAGAAGAGTCGCGGGAGGAAGAAATGGAGAAGCTACGGCAACTTTGTATCCCGAAAATCACGCTTCTTTTACATTCGGTGATGACCGAGATGAACGAACACGCTGGATGCATTCAGTTGGCGGATATTCTTGCCTCGAAACAGCACAAGCTTTACAAGGTCTGTAACTTCGCGAGATAAAGTCTGCATATCGTGCTACCGCGGGCTTCTAGGATAATTCGACGAGTCGAATGAATAATTTTCTGCGTATTTCAGGTGTTCCAGAAGAATAGGTTGCGCGAGGTATTCAAGAAGATCTGCGAGTCCTCCTTGATTCTGATGGATCAGAAGAAGGATCCTTGGGGCTACCCGAAGTGAAGCTCTTAGAGGAATTGTAGGAATGTTAATTCCAAACGTGTACACGCAACAAGATTCGGGGTCAGAGGTCAGCACATAATCCATCGTGTCCTTTCTGTATTTAATTGTACATGAAACAGGAGATTCGGTTCGTTCTTCGCCGGATCGGAACGTCGCGAGCACCCTGTACAAAATCGCGTCTATCTTTTTTATAAAACCAGTTTATTGTCAACCACAAGAAGTGAATATAAAATTTGATACAATGTTCAATAATTCATAATCATAATATATTATATACCTCATGATTATTTAGATGCTCCTTTTTTTTACCCAATCGTTAATAAATGTAGCGCTGTCGAAGCTGTAGATTCAAAACGCGTGGAGAAACATTCGCAGAGAAAAGGAAAACTCAGGTGTAAAGGAGTAGGAGGAGGATCAGAGTGATGGGAGGGGGGAGACAATGAACGATTATAATTATCCTGAGATACTTTCCCATTGGAGAATCAATTAATTCGTCGTGACTCCACGACTGTTAAACAGTAACCGCATGCTAATTTCTTGCCGTACATAGTTATCCTTCGGACGTGGGTCTGCATACAATGGATAGATACGTACAAACTCCGATCGAAATCATTGGAAGGTATTCAAAGGAAATCACGATAGACGAAGAACAAAGGTGTGTTCATGATGCGTGGCGTACATTGGAGTTTCAATCGACGGGGCCGCTCTTCGATAACGGGCTTCTCGCATTCTTTTTCAAGCGCATCGTTAGCACGCATAGATTATATATTAATTATACATAATAATAATACATTATTATTATGTATTATTACATTATTATTAATACAATTATACATAATAATAAGTATACATTATGTATTATATATTAATTTAATAATTATAAACGAATTGAAATTGAACATTCGTTATCTAAAGATTCGACGAGGCTTCTATTTGGAAATAAATTCTTTCATTCGTTATTGTTGTCGCTGTTTTTTAATCGTACCAGGAAAATACCGAATAATAATAATAATAAATAACTGAAAAATCTTTTCTTCTTACAATATTTACTCTTGCATCGTAATCAAACCTTTCGCGTTAAAATTTCCTTTGAAATTAGAATGGTTCGCTCTAACTAATAACGAGCGTGTCTACTCTTGTTTCTTCGGGTGAAAGAAATCTAGACGCGCGTAACCGGCTGCGAGAATATCGGCTTTCCAATCGCGTTTACGCGAAGAAAATGTCCCGCGGTCGTCGTCCGACGAGCGTCCCCGTTTTCCTAATCGTCTATTTTCCCAGGGGGGGTTAATGATGCTTTTGCTGGCGAGAGCAGTCTTTTTTATATTCTTTTTCCCATTATATTTATGTTTATACCTCGTACCGTAACTTCGTGCTTCGTTTAATATGTGCAGGACACGCGCTCGCGTCCCTCTCTCTGTGCGGCTTTGATGCGTACTCGTATGCGTGTTCTCGTTTTTTTCCCTCGTTCGCTTCTCGAAAGACAAAGATATTCGTGATCTCGACGCCACAAAGCGCGAACGTTTGCCGTTTATTGTGCACATTATAATAGACTATATACGAAGGAAATGAACGCCTCGCGCGGAAACCGGCTGGCCGCCGAAGTTTCCTCGTTCCGAAAACGAAGGAAACGACCGAGCGAACCGATGGCTCGCCGGCTCGTTTTAAATCGACTTTCTCGCGCGCAATTGTCCGGTTGAACGTCAACGTCGCGGAAACGCTCGAATAAACCAGGGAAATGAAAACGGGAAACACATTCTCGGGACGCGTTCGCCCGAACTGCCTCCTCCTTTTGCTTCGGGGCTCTCGGTTCAACGGGAGTTCGATTGGGTTTTCTTTTTTTTCAGGCGATGTTCCACGGAAATCGTCGAACAAACACCCTCAGAGACACGCATACTCTCTCTCTCTCTCTCTCTCTCTCTCTCTCTCTCTCTCTCTCTCTCTCTCTCTCTCTCTCTCTCTCTCTCTCTCTCTCTCTCTCTCTCTCTCTCTCTCTCTCTCTAGTCACTTAGAAAAGCTATTTTGAAATCTTACTCAAACTTGAGCTTGGATCTTGAATATTTAAGCGAAACCTAAGAGCTCCGGATCCAATGTTAACGCGTTATGTTTCATAGACGGTTCTGCTCGCTTCGCGAAACCGCGACACGGTTGGCCGATCGATTCGATCGTCCGCAACGATCCAGACGCGTCCGGCGCTTATCTCGAATTTTCGTGAAATTTTTATCCCGATAACGTCCCATCGTTTGTTTCCAAAACAAAGATTTTCACCCCGTAAATCGGCGAGAATAATCCGCATCGATGTTCTCGCGAACGCGCGAGCGTCTAGATCGAGCGTGCGATCGATCGAACGATTCCTCTCCGTTGTAGGGAAACAACGATCGAAGCTTCTTAACCAGTTAACTGTGTTCGACGAGTATACTCGTCGCGCGTAAGAAGTAGCGACCATTGGCTATTTAAATTGTAATTTTAAGGAAAGCAAAAACATATTCTCAAATTTCAAGACGTTCAGAATATTTTGAGGCGAATCCTGCGCGAAGTTGTTTACATTGTTATAAAAATAAAATTAGAAAAGAATCACGGTATCGGTGTTCGACGTGCGAAGTGTCATTATACATTGTTCCTTGCTTTGCTAAATACCGCTCCCTCTACAGTAGTAATTTGAATTTTTAACTTTTACAAGTATTCGATTATTCCTGAGTTTTTCGTTTATTATGTATATGGTCTATGTTGACGTCAAGCGAATAAGTAAATATTAGTAATAAAATTGTTAATTTTATCAAATAGACCCGTCTTTTCGATCCAATATTTTAACAGCGACACTTACATTGTATTTGACGAGTATACTCGTCGCTTGATTCTCGCGACACATATAGGTGCGCGTTCTAAAAAGGAGGCGCCACAGCTAACTGGTTAAAAGTTACCCCGAGTTTCTATGCGAACGAGCCGCGAGGCTCGAAGAATCGCGACTTGGTGTTCTAAGATCTGCCGGTTTCGATTCCGATCTCCGAACATTTCTGGGAGAAATTACTGAGGGACAATTGGAGAGAATTTACCGTACACCCGAAACACGCGATCCTCGGACACGAAGTGCTGCCTCGGGCCGCGGCTCGTAACATTTTCTTTCCCGTATTGAAGTAACACGAAATGGAGTATTCGCGTTTCCTTTGATGCGATTCAATCTCGTCGTAACTGGTTGTTACAACGTTGTTCTCAACTGGTTAAGAAGCCGGCGCGTCTCGTCCCGCGGGTTCGCGAAACGAGCGTTTGTCGAACATCGTTTCTCGATCCGGGGAAGATCGTTGTTCGAAAAACGAACGAAAAAAGGAGGAAATGGAAAGGACGACACGTGCAACGATATACACACACAGACACACGTGACCGGAAACGCAGCATGCTGCAACGACGTCGTAATTCGAGCTCGTATACATCTTTGTATGCAGTCAGCAGGTTCACGATCCCGTCGAGCGATCGATGGATCGTCGACGGCGCGTGCTTCCCGGGGCCCGAGAACGAGCGACGCCGCGCCGATCTTTCTCGTTACATCTCTTCTCGTTGGTATCTCGCGCTCGTCGGCTTCTCGGACCGGGAAACGCCGGACAGACGCGCGCGCAAACACACAAGGATCCCGACGATCGAGCGTTGTGACTTTTACAGTAATACGAGTACACGATTAATAGAATTATCTTGTTGATTAACCTAGTCTAACACGTAAACGTTGAAAAAAACGGTTGACAATTGTTTATCGTTCTCGATAAGTGACTACGATTTATTATTTTTCTCCTTATTCGCCGTTTAGTTCGCCGCGAGAGCTTGATAAATTCGCCGTAACTCACCCCTTGCCCCCTCAGACTTTTCATCGTTGCCTCTCCGTCCGACACCGCGTTCTCCCATTCACGGTTACGATTATTTTCTTCTTCGAACACGCGCTCTTCCTTCTCTTCTTCATCGGCCGCCCCTTCTTCCTCTCTTCCTTGCTTCGTTTCGCAATCGTTTCTTCGCGTTAGCTCGCCGCGCAACTAAGTTATTCGCTACAGGATACTTTCTAAATCGCTAATGGGCGCGTCAGCGTGTTCGGAAACGATTTATCTACGGATATTTTGGAAATGGTACTCGTGGACTCCTCCCCTTCGGCTCCTCGCACTCGCGTCCGACCACGAACGGACCGATTCTTACATTTCTCGGTTAATTAACCGCTTCGACCGACGTTTCGTCGATCCACGAGCGACAGGAATTTTGTCTTCCGCGTTGAAATCGCTCTCCAACCAGCCGGCGCCTTCTCTAGGACACGACAAGTCGTCGAAGCGTCGACGTTTCGCGGCTTCCGGCTCGCTTTTCTCGGTCTACGCGCTTCTATCCGTCTCCCGCGCGTGCCCCAGCGGCGTCCTTTAAAATATACAACCTCGACACTGTTAACGCAACTCAGGACGGTCTATCGTAACAAATAAGTGTACTTATCGTGTATCCGTTTTGTACATGATTTCACTTTCGAGCGTTCTGCGCGCCACGCCGACGCCGCTGGAGTTCGCTTCTGTACATTCTTCTCCCGAACGAACGCGGCAACGGTAAGCCTCGGAACTCTCCTCTCGACGCAGATTTCTGCACGTTCGAGAGCTTCGGTTCGCGAATAGGAGAGCGTTGGGTCCGCTGGAAAATACCGTCCATCGACCGTCGTCGTTTCATCGACTTTTTCCACCCGCTCGACGAATCCGGTAATTCGTTTGTTAGCGCCAACGGTGCACAGGAAATATATATATGATAAGAGGAAAAATTCATGGTACGATGGATCGAGAATATTTTCGAGAAAATGTGCCGAGCGTGGTTTAAATCGCAAGCTGGATAGCACTTTCCGGTAGACCCCATGGAAAACAACGAATAGGCGAAGGTGTTCTTTCACGACGGTGAAAGAGATATCCGTGCATATAGTAATGTCTCTCTAATTGACACCCAGATTGACCACAGAAATGGACAATTTGGGAAGGGGAGATACGATTGTTCGAGCCTTGCGGTTTATTTTTATAGCTATAAATTGTCCACAATTATAAATACGAGCCGCAAGACTCCAATAATTGTACCTCGTCTTCCCAAGTTGTCAATTTTTGTTTCCAAGCTGAGGATTCCAAGTTCAGGATTCCAAGCTCAGGATTCCAAGCTGAGTATTACAAACTCAGGATTCCAAGCTCAAGATTCCAAGCTCAGAATTCCAAGCTCAAGATTCCAAGCTCAAAATTCCAAGCTCAGGATTCCAAGTTGAGGATTCCAAGCTCAGAATTCCAAGCTCAGAATTCCAAGCTGAGGATTCCAAGTTGAGGATTCCAAGCTCAGAATTCCAAGCTCAGAATTCCAAGCTCAGAATTCCAAGCTCAAGATTCCAAGCTCAGGATTCCAAGCTTAGGATTCCAAGCTGAGGATTTCAAGCTGAGGATTCCAAGCTCAGAATTCCAAGCTGAGGATTCCAAGCTGAGGATTCCAAGCTCAGAATTCCAAGCTCAGGATTCCAAGCCGAAGATTCCAAGCTCAGGATTCCAAGCGGAGGATTCTCTTCCCAAGGAGGAGATCTGTTCCCAAATTATCCAATTTAGTGGACAATCTGAGCGTCGGTAAGGGAGACATTACTGTACGCATCTCCGTGGATAATGGCATGACTCGGAGGACCGACGCAGTTCTCGTGTCCTCGCGTTTCCCCGAGCTTGCCGGTGCAAGGAGCCGAAGCACCGATGCGACAAATCCCTACTCGCCATCCACGCCGTGCTCGTAAAGTGTGAAAATATATTTTACCAGAAGGACAAGATTCAGAAAGATATTCAGTTTAAAAGTCTCCGAGTATCTCTACGGTTATCGTTGAAACGAGACGATCTTCGTCGTACATGCATATTGACAGTGTTATACAATCGGTTCGATTTGATCGACGCATCCGCGGGAACGCGGATCGTCTCCTTAAGACGTTCGTCATCGACCGAAAATCCTCCGTTCTCCGTTCCACGCAATCGTTCCTCTCACGATCGTCCGCCGCGATCGTGCAACGGCCTCGATGTTTCGATCTTCCGATATACATTCGTAAGACGGCCTTCGGGGGAAATCGGAACGGCGCCGATCTCGAGGACGCGCGCGTCCTCCGCTCGCTCGATCGAGACTTAATTAGTCGCCGCTGTTCTTTCGTTCGGAGAACGTTCCCACTTCCGGGGTCACCTTAAGATAGGGATATGTTCGATGGGGATATGTCTGCGTCGAGAAAGCGATTCGATATGAACGGAACGGCCGAGGTCGAGCCTCCGAACTCCTCGAGACGCCGATAAAATGGCGTCCGAACCCTTCGGAATCTTTTACGAAAATCGAACACACGGGGACCTCGAGATGCCGACAAAATGGCATCCGAACTCTTTGGAATCTTCTGCGAGAATCGGACGCACGGGGACCTCGAGATGCCGACAAAATGGCGCCCGGACCCTTCGGAATCTTTTGCGAGAATCAGACACGCGGGTACCTCGAGCGATCTAAACTGATTCCGATAACTTTGACCAATTTCTGCGAGGGTACGGAAACTCGTAGATTCAATTTTATAACTATCTAATTTTAGGAAACTGCTTCGGCCCGCGGAGAGGGCACTGGCTCGACGAGGAACGTTCTCGCGAGACAATTTCGACAGCCGGGCCGAGGTTCGAGCGCCGAGGACACGGAATTAGATTCGATTTTCCTCGGATCTGTACGCGCGACCCGGAGATCGGCGCGTTCGAAGGAATTTACATGAAACGCTACCTGGGCCTTAACTACCACACGAGACACAAAGTGGAAAAATTCATCCGACGATCCGTGGACCGATCCGGGTCGATCGGCGCCTCGGTCGATCTTTCGCGCGCACTCATCCCGTCTCCCTTGTCATTCTTTGATCGATGGATCGCGCATCATCCGGTCTCTTTATGAAACAAAAATTTACGCATTGCCGCGCCTCGCTTTCGCACTGATTTTCAAAGCGAACGACGTTTTGATTCGTCGAAATGGCAAACGCTTGAATTTAATCGAATCGTTCATCCGTTGAAGATTTACAAAATTAAAGGGCGAACAAGAAGTGCGGAATAATACAATCGATCGGCTCGATCTGCTTTGGCAATCAGCGCGACACGAGTGTACGAGAAAAGATCCGAGATTCAAAGAGACTCGAATAATTGTACCTCGTCTTCCCAAGTTGTCAATTTTTGTTTCCAAGCTGAGGATTTCAAGCTGAGGATTCCAAGCTCAGAATTCCAAGCTGAGGATTTCAAGCTGAGGATTACAAGCTCAGGATTCCAAGTTCAGAATTCCAAGCTCAGGATTCCAAGCTCAGGATTCCAAGCTAAGGATTCCAAGCTCAGAATTCCAAGCTCAGGATTCCAAGCAGAGGATTCCAAGCTCAAGATTTCCAGCTCAGAATTCCAAGCTGAGGATTTCAAGCTCAGAATTCCAAGCTCAGGATTCCAAGCTGAGGATTCCAAGCTCAGAATTCCAAGCTCAGGATTCCAAGCAGAGGATTCCAAGCTCAGAATTCCAAGCTGAGGATTCCAAGCTCAGAATTCCAAGCTCAGGATTCCAAGCTCAGAATTCCAAGCTTAGAATTCCAAGCTGAGGATTCCAAGCTCAGTATTGCAAGCTGAGAATTCCAAGCTGAGGATTCCAAGTTCAGGATTCCAAGCTGAGGATTACAAGCTCAGAATTCTAAGCTCAGAATTCCAAGCTCAGGATTCCAATCTGAGGATTACAAGCTCAGGATTCCAAGCTCAAGATTCCAAGCTGAGGATTCCAAGCTCAGAATTCCAAGCTGTGGATTCCAAGCGGAGGATTCCATGCTCAGAATTCCAAGTTCAGGATTCCAAGCTCAGAATTCCAAGCTCAGAATTCTAAGCTCAGAATTCCAAGCTCAAGATTCCAAGCTCAGGATTTCAAGTGCAGAATTCCAAGCTCAGGATTCCAAGCCCAAAATTTCAAGCTCAGAATTCCAAGCTCAGGATTCCAAGCTGAGGATTCCAAGCTGAGGATTCCAAGCTCAGAATTCCAAGCTGAGGATTCCAAGCTGAGGATTTCAAGCAGAGGATTCCAAGCTCAGAATTCCAAGCTCAGGATTCCAAGCTGAGGATTACAAGCTCAGGATTCCAAGCTCAAGATTCCAAGCTGAGGATTCCAAGCTCAGAATTCCAAGCTGAGGATTTCAAGCAGAGGATTTCAAGCAGAGGATTTCAAGCAGAGGATTCCAAGCTCAGAATTCCAAGCTCAGGATTCCAAGCTGAGGATTACAAGCTGAGGATTACAAGCTCAAGAGATTCAAAGATCCGGATCTCGGAACCAGGATCCAGGATCCATCGATCGCGCACACCGAAAACAAAGTATCTTTACCGACGATTACGCTATTATTTGCTCCTTAACTGCTAACAACTCGAGGGACTTGTAGCCGGGCTGCTCCGCGGTGGTCCGAGCGAACGATCCGATCGCTTGCTATCCTACTAGAGTGAAAAACGAGAGACAGTCGGAGAGAAAGATAGCGAAACAGGTAGAAGGGTAAATAGGACGAGAGATAGAAAGATATACAACTTTACGTTACTACCTACGATCCTCGAGCTCCGTTCCGTTTGTATATCTGTACATTCGTATTACAATTAGTATTTAACTTATCAAGGATACACGAGCCCTCCTCCCTTTACTTTTTGTACACTTGTACCTCGAATAATTGATCCGTACAGAGAGATCTCTCGGTTCGCCTTGGAAAGCCTCGAGATCCGTATCATCCGACAAACTTCGCGCCGGCCGCGCGCTACGTCGCCCCGGCCTCGTTTGTACTTAAAGGAATTGAGTACAGTTATTGTCCGATTAATCTAAAAACTGGGCAACGGCGAGCCGCGTCCCCCGCGATCGTTCTCGCGCGATCCGCGGGCTCCTCGCGATCGAGAAGCGCGTTTCCAGCGACGGACCGATCGGTCCTCGGAGCCCCGGGCTCTCGCCGAACTACGCTCCGCCGGCCCGAGAAAAAATATAGAATTCTTTCCTATCATGCAAATAGATTTAATATATATATATATGTATAATATTAACTCGGTATTTATTGTCCGAACAGCGTCGACGATTTCGCTTACACGATTATTGTCCTAGAAGTGAACTCTCCCGAAAAAACTGGCTGGCGGAAAGAAAGCCAGCCGCGACCGGTCCGCCCGATCCCGCGCGAGCAGCCCTCCCGAACGTCCAGTCCGGCAAGTCGGTAACTCTTTTTTATTATTGTCGTCCACAGAAGTAGGAGTTTGAATCCGCTTACGTGCTAGAAACTCCCCGACTCGCTTCGCGAAAGGAAACGGAACGCGGACCGGACCAAAGGGAAGCGGAAGAGGGGTTTGCCGGAACCGGGTGCAGAGGAGCGGAAAAACATAAACCGGACGAGCCGTGTTCCCTCGCAACGGCCGCGTACCCTAAATCGCGGACAAGGAAAAACAGTTGTTCGATCCCCTTGGAGAATCGCCGTCGAGCGTATCCCAGCCCCGATTTCGACCGGGATCCAGATGTCACGCCGACATCGAGCAAACCGTCCTCGCTTATTGTCGCTCGGTTTGTTTAACGGGTGGTGCCGAAGCTGTTCCGGTTAGGCGACAGTGTACTCGTCGCTCGCAGGATTCGAGTTATTCTTGCATCAAAGTCCGAAGACTTGCGATTTTGAGTTTAATAAACGTCGAATGCCACGGGGGTCACCGGTGACCCGCACTTAACTTGGCGGTGACGCCACGGGGGCCACCGGTGACCGGCGCGCCCACCTTGATAGAAATATATATATATATATATATATATATATATATATATATATATATATATATATATATATATATATATTTTAAAACAATTAATATATTATAATATATATAATATAATATAATATATCAAATAATTTAAAAAAAATTTGTATTATTACCATCGTCGATTCAAACAGTGACCCCTGTCGCAATTAACATGTCGAACATGGTTATACACTGTAACTTATCTGTGGCAGATAATATTTCAACATTATATGTATCGCACAAAAGAGAATTCATCGTGGCGCCACGGACAATTTCTGTAAAACCGGCGTGGCATTCAACGTGTTAAAAAGTGTAGCCGGTCGTAAAAGGATCTATGAAAAATGTGTACGTTCCAGAAGATCGATACGAAAGAGTCTCAAAATTAATTGGAATCGTGGAGGTTTTTGGCTTCGAATTGCTCCAAGTTCGCTGGTTCGATTTTTCACTGTTTTGCGAAAATAAGTAGCGCGAAAGGAACGCGTCGTATCGAAGGAACAAAGCGATAGAAATGTCCTCCAGCGACGAGTATAACGGCTAGCCGGCAAATGGCATAATTTTCCAAGTTCCTCTCTCTCTATATATATATATGTATACACGTACCTCTCATGTTTATGCATGTATGTTTAACATATGTATGTATGTATATATATATATTTATACATTTATATGTAATGTATATGTTATGTATGCATATGTAGTTAAATACAGACTGGTCTTCGTGCGATAAGCAATCGGAATTGCGAAGAATTTTTCGCTGCTGAAAATTTTGAGGATACCCCGTCACTTAGAATCTGGACGTACCGGAAGTTAGCGAGAATATAATCCTCGACAAAGAGGTCCGCGGACCCCTTTCCTCCTGGACTGATTATGTATTTCTCTGATTTCTTGGTTGCACGTCCGTCGTTCCTCGCGTTTTCCTCGAATCGACCTTATTACAGCGATCCTTCGTCTACGAACTTCAACACGATTTCTTAAATATTGCTTCTTCTCATTGACCGGATATCGTCGAATCGCGTCCCGGAGCGCAGATAAGGGCACAGGATCGATTCTACGAACAGAGGGCCGAGTCGTTGAAAATAATGATACACGCGATCGAACGAAAGGTGCGAACAGTTTCATCGCCGTGCCCGTCTCTGGCCCGCGGGTTCTACGTTCAACGTTCTTGAACGTTCTAATCGCGCGATCGTTATTAAAATTTGTCACGCGAACGGACCAGTTCCTAAGTACTCGAGGGGCATCGCCTGTCCGAGTGGCTCCTAATTCGTGTAATTAAACAAGTTTCATTATCTGTACCCAAGGCACATTTTATACTTTCATTCCGTTTTAGGAAGGTCCACTCTATAGTATGTACATATTATAGCATTGTTACACGTACAAGGGGAATAGTTCGCAACTGTGTCACCCTCGGCTCGCGCACGGTACCGAGCATAATTCGTACGACCCAAGTGCCAGCGGTTTTCTAAAATCGTGATCTGTGCAGAGGCAAATCGTGTTCCGACTGCCGAAACGTTCGTCGATCCACGAGATGGTTCGTTCGAACGTGGTTAAATTTCTCTAGGCGGGGTGATCGAATACTTTGAACCGCCCCCAATGAATACTTTCTATCGATATGGTTACGATCGGTACCGTGTGCCGCAAGATCCGCGGCGTTGTACATGATTCTCTCGTTTCACTCAACGATTCCCTCGCTCTCGTCGTTCTCACGCTACCCTACGTATTATTGTCAAGTCGACAGCATTTATATAAATGTATACCTTAATGGCTACTCGATTTTTAAAGTTACGTTATATTCGACTGTAGCTTTGTGCAAAATTTACATTGTACATCACGTACCGTCGACGAGCGGCTCGATTCGGCCGCGCGCGACACCGTTTCTCCCCCGCGACGACCGTGACATCGACACCCCCCGTCCCACCCTCCCCCCCGCGAACCCCTGAACGACATTATTGTCAAATTACTTTCGAACTGTTCCTGATTCCGTTTATTGTCAGCAACCTCCATCGTTCCCGTTCTTTTCTTCTCTCTCTCTCTCTCTCGCGCGCCCCACGTCAGTCCCTTAAAATGTACTTAAACGTTAAAAATCACTTCTCGGATTCTGGTTTCACTCGGTGCGCTTGAAACATGCGTACTTGTTATCGTTACTGTATCGTATGCACTTGTATGCACACACATACATATATATATATATATATATATGTATAGATTTATATGTATGTATCCGTATATGTATATATATATAATATGTATATATAAATATACATATACATATGTATATCATATAATACGAAATATTGAATCTGATAGATCTTAAAAATATTCTGCTAATCTTCTCTTACCGTTAGATTAAACCTTACGAGCTAAGTACTTTCTTACAACCTTGTATCGTTTGATCAATCCAGAGCTGGTAATCGCGTTCCCGATTTTTTTCTCCCTTTTTCTGTGTTTTCTCTTCTTTTCTTCTTATCTTCTTCCCTCCTTTCCATCCGTCTCTTTCTCTTCTTAGTTGTCTCCTGCTAATTTGTTATCACCGTTGTTGCGTGTCAGGCGAGAGCATCCCCCGGTCGCATTTGTTTCTCTTATCTGTTCGCCACCCCCGCGTCCCGACAATTCCCCCAATTCGCCATCCCTCTCCTCTCGCGGGACTCTGTCTCGCATCCGGATCGTCAATGAATTCATCTGAGGAGATTCAAGAGACCGAGAACCAACGATACGACGACCATCGATGCTATCGGCAGCGACGTGGACACGCCGCCGATTACATTTATCTTCCAGCCCATGTTCCTGTGCGAGTAGCACTGGTGGAAGAAACATTAATTAATTAAAAATAAGTCGATACACATATTTGCACGATTTCCGTTGGATTCGCAGAAGATAACGACTAAGATCCTTTAACCCTTGTCACTCCAATTATCTAGGCTCCAATTATCAACTCTTGGCATATACTTTTGTCTACGAGTTTTTATGTATCATATTATACATGCAATAATTGCCTCGAAGTTGTTTAACACTGAACCTACCAGGACGGTAATTTTGACCGGTTTCGCATTTTGTATTTTCAGATTGTTAACGTTAAAATGACTATCTTATAGAAAACAATTGAATAGATTTCCTAATTCACTCTTATCATTCTTATAAAATAACGTTATTCACTTTTAGTGCACTGTAGGTTCAGCGTTAACACGTTGAGCGACCCTAAGCTTTGACCAGGTTCTGAAAATCGTTTTCGCTGTAACACGTTCGAACGAACTGAACGTTACTAAGATTTTTAGAATGCAAAATATTTAAACTAATAGTTACTGCAGTAAATTTTCACTTTCCACTTCAAGATTTATCGATTAAATGGCTTTGATACTGTGGTGTGCATTGGGGTTGATATTCTTAAAACTTAAATACACTGTAAAACAGTCTCCGGTGCATAAAGAGGAATGCGTGACAGACACCCTCGGAGTGACAAGGGTCAAACAAACCGCGAACCGAGAGATTGTCGCGCACCTGGTAGTAAACCACGTCCGGGGTATCTTCGGCGACGGTCCAGTGGAGCTCGGCCGGTTCGCCCTTATCGCACACCAGCTGCAGAGTCTCGAAGAAGTTCTCGAACGTCTCCATCTCCAGACTCATGTCGATAGTCTTATGCTTCCATTCGCAATAACGTCCAACCGCGGTCGGATAGGGGTAGCCTTCGGCGTCGAACTTCACCCCGGCGTACACCTTCTGGTCCGTTTTTTCCGTGTTGCTCTTCTGGTCGTAACCACCCTCCTTACTGTCCGTAATGTAGAAAGGGTGATAACTGCAACAACGACGTTCGAAAATCTGATCGATAACAGAACCTGTCTTCCGAAAGAAGGAACGATCCCGATGCTTACGACGTTGATCTATTCGAGGGCACCCTTCCGGGCGATCTGGAAGATCTGAACCGTCGCTCGTTTGTTCACTCGAAAGAGGACATAGACGCGTCGATAACGGCGACGGTGTACGGTAAAACCTCGATTATCCGAATTAAACGGAGTGACCGAATGTTTGGATAACAGATATTACTAGCAAGATGTCATCTTCGTTGACTTGTACGATAAAGTAAATTCTCCTTAACCGTTCGTCTGCTGAGGTATTTTTTCATAATAAGAAGAGCGACATAAGAAGAGCGCGATAGCGAACCTCAGCAGTCAAACGGTTAATTGACGCTCGGATTAAACATAAACAATTTGGGAAGAGTCCATTTTTGTTTTCAAGCTAAGCATCAATTAGAGAGAATCTACTGTGAATCGTTATACATACGAATAACTTTAGATTGTGAAAAGAATTCGAACAGCAGATTATTCTGACGTCGGAGGATAATCCAGATTCTACTATATTTAGGGTTGCTTCTCTCGAAAAAAAAAGAAAAGCAGACCATAATTAGCAATTCGAATCGAGAACAATCAACCTCGATGTAACGAGAACTGGAACATCGTAGCAAATAGGGGATCATCGATCGGTTGCCTCAGAATTTGAAATTTCGACTCGCCTGGCAATGTTGGTCGGATCTTTCCCGCCCTCTACGATGAAGGTGTAGTTTTTTCCCCTCTCGACGGTCAGCTCGGGGATCAGGAGATCGTTGATGTACCAGGCGATGCCCCAGGAAGGTAGACCTGCGATAAAACGGTTTATCAATTCTAGCATTTAAAAATCGCGTAACTCGAGAGTCGGAGGACCGCTCGGATTGAACCGTCCGCGGGCCTCTCGACGATCAGTTACCGGTGATCCTCGAGTATCCCCTCTTTCCGCCGGTAGGCCCTATCCTAGCGGTAAACGTAGTTTCGTTGGTGATCGACATCGGCGGCCAGGGTGCAACATCGGACATGTCCGGCACGTTGTAGAGAGAATTCGTGCACTTGTGGACGTTCCTCGACGTGAAATCGATACGAATATCCCCGGTCGTCTTGTCGAAGCTATCGTGAGCGTTGGCCTCTCCTCTCGTGTTCAGCCGTCCTATCGCCGCGATCACGCTCGTCTCCGAGGTCGGGATCATTCTGTCCCTCTCCGGCTCGTTCGTTTGCAACGGTCTCCTGTAGGTCACTGAAAAGTGTAATCACGACGTTTAGTTCGAACTCTGCGGTTACGGGCCCGTTCTCGTCGGGAATTTCGCTGGATAGAATTGTAACTTGCTAACACGATCCTATTACCAGAAGGCACCCCCCTCCCCGCCCGCGCCGTTCCTACTCTACGATCGGATCCTTCAGAAACCAGCTACAGTAATGCCTTCCTAACTGACGCTCAGATTGTCCACAAAAATGGACAATTTGGAAAGAAGAGATACGATTATCCAAGCCTTATTGCTCGCTTTTTATAGTTGTTGGCAATTCATAACTATAAAAACGATCCGCAAGGCTCGCGAATAATCGAATAATATTGTCCATTTTCCTCTCTCCACAATCTTAGTGTCAATTAGGGAGAATTTACTGTATATTAATACCTCGAGTAAAGACTCCTTGCAGCACGCATCGAGCTCAAGGCCCGCGCTAACGCGCTTATTACTTCCCCAGAGTTGTTTTATAGCGTAAGACAATTAAGAAAACCGGATAAAACATAGTCTTTTTTATTCGAAGCATCTATTAATACGAAGCATCTGTTACCATTGTGGAAGGATCAATTACCGGAACGAGCCGATCGTATGGTCGAGGCAATGAACAGAGGAGCAATGAACTAGGAAGGCCGTGGGACTTTCGAATTGTCGTTAAAGGGGTAAGTCGCGAATACGACTGCGTGAGTGAGAGCGAGGGAGAAATAGCGGACGCGTAATATACATACGTGTAAGTGACGAACGTCCAAGCCGGAGACAGAGTTTAACGTATTATTACGTTACAGCGATTACACCGATTACAACGATTACGGCAATACAGCAATTTGTACAAAGACGAAGCGTCCGTCGTTTAATACATTTAATTGAACCTTTACCGGTTGCGCATTACTCTCCCGCACCTATTACAGTAAATTCTCTCCAATTGTCCTTCAGCTTGTAGACAAAACTGGAGACAATTTGGGAAGAGGAGATACGATTATTCGAGCCTTGGCGGTTAGTTTTTATTGTTGCCGATTATCAACGATTATAAAAACGAGCCGCGAGGCTCGAACGATCGTGTCTTCCTCAGAGTTTGGATTTCGATCGTAAATTCATCGAAGAGTCGAACGTCTAGAGCAGGGTTTCGCAAGCATTTTCGGATCGCCCTAAATTCTCCCTAATTGTCCTCCAGCTTGTAAAAACAAAAATTTGGGAAGAGTTTAATGCATATAGTGGGAGGCATCGAGGTCGTCGAAGCGTCGAGGCGAGAGGCGATCCAAAAATGCTCGCGAAACCTGCTCTAGACGTTCGACTCTTCGATGAATTTACGATCGAAATCCAAACTCTGAGAATGATCGGAAATCCTACTATAGTGTCGCGGTTATATGACGAATTCCCGACCAGATGTCTCCGATACGTTGCGTCCAAACAACTCTAGACAGACTTACACTTACTGACAGAAGTTCAGAAACAACGTAATCGTTTGATACATTTCGGTATATTCTCTATCTTCTAAAATACATAGGTTGGAACTAAAAATAGCATAATTAGATAGCATCCTATACATCAATAATCAGTGAGTTTTTTCTCAAACATACTTGTACGAGAGCCACAATTAAATTGAATCGAAGAAACAGGGCAAAAGCTGCGCGACATAAGTTAAGAAACACGCATCGCTTAAGTTATATAATTATAAAGTTATATATATATTATATATATTATATATTTATATATATATATATTTATTATATATATTATATTAATAATATATAATTATATATAATTATTATATTTATATATTATATATTATAAAGTTATACAATTTAATGAAAAACAGCGATGTATCAATGTCTGTAGTTTTCGTAACAGACTAATAAGACGTTGGTTGACCCTTGGATTTGAGGACTGCATGCTATTTTTATTGTTATATTTAGTTCCAACCTATGTATTTTAGAAGATAGAGAATATACCGAAATGTATCAAACGATTACGTCGTTTCTTAACTTTTATCAATAAGTATATATTGTTGACGGATGTTCCCCGAAGGATCAGAGTTTCTCCGGGAATGATCGAGGGACAGGTAGAGAGAGAGAGAGAGAGATTTCGCACCTCTGGTGATCCCATTCTTCCTCTCGCCGTGCACGTAGACGGCGTCGTTCTTGCCCCCTATTCTCTCGTCGGGGCACACGCCGGTCAGGCCGTTGCACTGCGCGTACCCGGACATGTAATAGTCCTCGGCGATGAATTTGCCGGTCCTGTTGTCGTAAGCGACCACGACCACGTCTCCTCCCAGCATCTCGGGCTTGTCATCGCTGCCGGACAGGCCGAACGCGATGTACTGGTCCTCGCGGATGCGTCCCGACACCTTAATCTGTATGTCGTCGCCCATGATCACCCACTGCACCTGCACCCGACCGTCCAGCATCTCGATGCAATCGGTCTGCTCGTCCGACGACGGCAGCGGGGGCAATGTGCTGCTCGTCTGAAAACGCAGTCCGAAACCTCTCTTCAAACACCGAACGAACGGCAACACGTACGTTCGATCGAGTCACAAATCTTCCGATCGAATCGATTCGTCGATCGATCGATCAATCAAGAATCTTCTGCAGGAGAACCCGTTGTTCTCGAGATAGCGATTTGTTCAATGAACGAGCATTTCAAGTGTTATATGAAAAAGTAAGAAACGTCATAACCTTCTCGAGTTAAAATTTATACGGTAGTTGCAGAGACGCTATTGTTGTTGCACGCGAAATGACGGTTCTTCGATTTGATATTCACTCGGTAATATTTCATTCGCAACGACCGAATATTTTGTATAAATTTATCGATTTTATTTGGTGTTCGTACATTGCTCCGAAGCTACTATTATTATCCTATTATTACCATAATTATCTATTATTCACATTTCTGAAGCTACTATTATTAACACTGTGTCGTCCGGTGGCAGCACGCTGGTGCCATGCAAAAACCATCTGTTGTATGCCGGTGGTACCGCTTTGATGCCATTTTAAAAAACTGAAATAACATTTGAACTATATTTCTTGGGTGATAAAAGGCAGCAAACTAACTATAGCATTGTGCTTATTTAACTAAGAATTAAGTACGAACATTCTTGGATGACATATCTTAATTTTAGGAATTTATATTACCGCCATCTTCGACATTTTTTTTTAAATCTAAAATTTCCAAGCTATTATGCCGGCGTCAAACAAAAGAATCGTATCTAAGATCTGCGGACGGCATAGTGTTAAAAGATGCTGGGTTTGAGTTCGAAGATGTGCGAGTTTATTAGTAAAACCGCTCAATTACGATAACACAATTCAGGGAGATTAAATAACAATCGTCGTAAAAATAAACAAAACATAAAGCTTGAGTGTTCGTTCACCGGACAGATAATTTATTGTCGTTTCAATCGACGTTCGAACTTATTTCTGACTCGACCCAATTCGTACGAGGCAGTCGGACACACTATGAAATATTAAACATATACAGTGTGCGATGTTCGATCGAAATGAGAGCTAAATTTGAGTGAGAGGCATATGTGTATGTGTGTGTGTGCGTGTTGTGTACACATGTTTTTGCGTTACTTACAGGATTGTACCACCAATGCGGCTATCCCCGGTAAAATTATATGAGATTAATTAGACTTTCCGATGGTTCAGGACGATGCCTGGACAATTGTAAGGTCGCTAAGCTTGCAATCAAACATTTTGAGTCGGATGAGCGCGCGATAGAGAAAAAAAGTAAGAAAGAGTGGGATGGATACAGGAGAGAGAGAGAGAGAAAGAAAGAGAGAAAGAGAAAGAGAGAGAAAGAGAGAGCGATTGTGATCTGCCGCGAACGAAGAAGTATTATTCGGGCTTCGGTTACCGTGATCTTCGTCTGACCGAGTGCTGGAGGAACGTCCAAGTCCTTCGGGATCATGACATGCCCGAAATTGTGCCTGTACTCCACGCACCACACCGCCAGCCAGTCTATGTCGTACACGGTCAAGTGGTCCGGCAAGACTATCTCGATGTCCTGGCCTTGATAGGGTCCCAGCTTCTCCAGACTGCAAAGAAGAACGCCGTCAGTTCGCCGGGTCGCTTTCGATCGCGATAGTCGCTCGATCGATCGAACGGTTGCGATCGATCGCTTCCAACTTCGTTCGCGATTTCTCGTCGAAACGGTAATAATCGTCGATCGAATAAACTTTGATAACGATGGCGTCTCGTATTTGAGCCGTTTATTTTGAAAGTGGCATAAGTCACTTGCGTTTCAACACGTTTAAACATATGGATGCTAACTTTCGAGAAGATTTACTTGTATTTGTTATCTCAGGATACTGATATTTTTCTCGGTATAAATAATTTCGTATAAACATTAAAAAATCACCACTTTTCATTACGGTAAAGTGACTTAAACCACTTTCAAAATAAATAGTTTAGAAAAATGACTGACATATATTAATTTTGTCCGACGTATTTTACCGAAGTGACGTTTTGAAAGGACAGTGATTGACTAAAATTGTTGAATAAATTACATATATAATAATAATTTGTACCATGAACATATTTAATATAAAGGTTTGATTTAAGTATTTTTTATTTTAATATTCATAAAATACAAAAATAATTAGTACATTTTGAAACATAAGTATAAGCAATTTATATGAAAATACATCGGTTCAATTTAATTTTCGTCATCGATAGGAGTGATTAAGTCCTCGGTAATCGTGTTTTGTTTGAAATTTTTAAAATAACTGTGGTATATCGGGGGTATATAATTAAGCAAGTCCATCGTGTCTTTGTATTTTGCTGAAGAAACAGGACGAGATCCAGCGTATAACGGATCCATTTCTATTTGTGAATAACGCCTAGGTCTTCCTCTTTTTGGTGACAAATCCAAAGTTAGAAATTCATCTTTTTCATCTAAAGTTAGTTTATAAAACATTTTATAGGGAATATCATATATCTACAATATAATTTACAAAATTGCACTGTTCTTTCGCGCTTATAAAAATAAGTCCAGTGATCATAACTTTTTTAAAAATACTGAAAATAATTCAAAACGATACTTCACACACACTTATCACACGTTTCTATTTCTTTTACACTAAGCCCCGCAATTAATTTCCTGGGTACAGCGACTTACGCCACTTTCAAAATAAACACGTTTGTTATACCGTTAATTAGCAAAACTTCTCTCGAACAAATCTCAATAGTTCTCAACTTATTGATTGCAAATTTTTTTAAAATGAAAAGATACCGTTCAATTGTAATTAATGTTACCATTAACTCGATTTTTTTGAAAAAGTGACTTATGCCACTTTCAAAGTAAACGGCTCATTTATCGTATTTATCCTACGATTTCTCGTAGGAAAAAATAAAGACGAGACACGGTCCGTCTCGGCGCGGAAACGCGCGCGGATTCACGGTTCGGCGACGCCGATTCGATTCGCGCGAGAGATAAGCGGCGAGGTTCGTTACCGAATTTGGAACGCGCGGAGACTCGCGGAAGGATTAAAACGGTACCTTTGAACCTGGTTGGGCACTTTGACGCCGAACGCGTGGGGCTGCGTGCCGTTCCCGACCATGAAGTAAGCGTCCGGGCCTGCCCCGTCGTAATGCAAATTCGGTATGTAGAAAGTTCTGCTATCTAGGATGGAGATATTCCCGCTACGAAGTCCGTGAGCCAACCTCGTGAACTCCGCCAGCATTCTGACCTTCGGTATCGTTATGTTCTGCGGGATAGGCACGCTGCTTACGCTCATCTGAAATTAAGAACACTCTTGATCCCCTCGAACGGCTTCCAACCTAACTGCTGCCACGATTTTTTGCCAGCTTCCGAAAGCCCGTTCGGTACCGCCGTTTCATGATTTCCCGAAAATCGGTAACTATAAAACTGAAAATCGGTAACTATAAAAACGAGTCGCACGGCTCGAATTCGCAAGGCTCCTCTTTCTAAGTTGTCCATTTTTGTGGACAATCTGAGCGTCAATTAGAGAGACATTACTGTACAGCAATTTTCTTTCCACGATCGAGTGAAACAAGTTTAAAAATTGACATTTGTCTGAAATATTCTAATTCTTGGCTAGATAATTCTTATCTTTCCTGCAGCTATAACTTGATCGCGAATAATTTTAGCCACGACGATTACTATACGAACACCAAGTTATAGCAACGAAGGGGTTCGAAGATTCCAAGTACAGTAAATTCTCCCTAATTGACGCTCAGCTTGTACACAAAAATAGCGGCTCGTTTTTATAGTTATTTTCAGCAACTATGAAAAAGAGCCACACGGCTCGAACAATCGTATCTCCTCTTCCCAAGTTGTCCATCTTTGTGAACGATCTGAGCGTTAATTAGAGAGACATTACTGTATTACTCGACGGCAAATGTAACGAGCCCGTCAAAATGGCCGGTTCCGCGTGTTTTATTTTAACCCCTCGACGACGGCATCCTGGATATGAGCCGGTAATTTCATTTCCCATCGACGCAAAAATAACGTCGTTTAACCTTGATAACATTAACATTCTGACAATAATTTCATAGCATTAACATAATTTTATTTACAAATACATTGATATAAAAAGTCGCAAGGTATTATTTATTCCTACACATAGTAGAACCGGCGTTGAGAGGTTAATGTTATTAACACTATGCCGTCCGCAGATCTTAGATACGATTCTTTTGTTTGATGCTGGCATAATAGCTTGGAAATTTTAGCTTTAAAAAAAAATTTCGAAGATGGCGGTAATATAAATTCCTAAAATTAAGATATGTCATCCAAGAATTTTCGTACTTAATTCTTAGTTAAATAAGCACAATGCTATAGTTAGTTTGCTGCTTTTTAACATCCAAGAAATATAGTTCAAATGTTATTTCAGTTAGATTTTAAAAAAAATGTCGAAGATGGCGGTAATATAAATTCGTAGAATTAAGATATGTCGTCCAAGAATTTTCGTACTTAATTCTTAGTTAAATAAGCACAATGCTATAGTTAGTTTGCTGCCTTTTAATACCCAAGAAATATAGTTCAAATGTTATTTCAGTTTTTTAAAATGGCACCAAAGCGGTACCACCGGCATACAACGGATAGTTTTTGCATGGCATCAGCGTGGTGCCACCAGACGACATAGTGTTAACATGCCTGAGAACGTTACGATTAGCGAAGGAGCTTCCTCGCGTCGAGACTCGTCGCGCGGATACGGGGTCGACGACAGCCGAAGCTTTTCCATCGAGGAGCGAGAAGGTGTGCGGTTTCCGGGCTTTCGAACGGGAACCGTCTCATCAGCCTATCTTTCAGAGACCGCATATTTACACCCTCGCCGTCGAAAAAGTCGATCTATCATCCCTTACCCCCTGTTGAAGCTGACGTACCGAAAGGGTGGCTGATTTGAGGTCGTTTATATTCTCGGTTCCGTCAAACGTCTGAATAAGTAAGACGGGGTGGAAGTGGCGACGAGAGAAAAAGAGCGAAATAGAGAGAGAGAGGGAAAGACGATGTAAGGAAGAAGGAGAGAGAGAGGGGGGGAGCGAAGGACAGAGGACGGTGAAAGTAAAAAAAGAGAAAGATCTCGAGCGGGACCTCGTAAAATCCGAGAAACGGATTCCACCCTCTATACAGGGTGATCTACTCTCTTACCCCCAGGGGAGCGTTTTATGGGAGAAAATTCAACGTTCTCAACGATTTCTCAACTCATTCCGAAACCCCGGACAAATCTATTCGCTTACGATACAGTTTTATACACTTGCTTCCGCCCCTCGCGCTGCTTCCTTATCGCGCTCGCTGCACGAGACTCCGATAAGCTTCTTGAAAATATGCCCGGTTAAACGAGCTAATCTTAGCAACGCAACTTTAACAAGGCTTTCGAAAACAAGCCGAGGTTCTTCGTGTTACACCATGAGATCGTACACCGATCGATCGTTTCTAGGATTCCCAGACGAAAATCATGATCGATCGATGGTATCGTGTATTCAGAATTACAGTAATGTCTCTCTAATTGACGCTCGGATTGTCCATGAAAATTGACAATTCGGAAAGAGGAGATACGATTGTTCGAGCTTTGCAGCTCGTTTTTATAATTGTTGAAAATCGGTAACTATAAAAACGAGTCGCAAGGCTCCTCTTCCCAAATTGTCCATTTTTGTGCACAATCTGAGCGTCAGTTAGAGAGACATTACTGTATTTCGGCAACGCTGTATAAACACGATCTACCATCTACTGTCTTACCGTCGTTCTTGTAATATACTCTCGATTGTAACGATAAAAATAAGTGTACGCAAACCGAACCAACTGTGTGCAAAAGCAATCCTTAACGCTAAACCTATCGAATTCTAAAAGCGACTAAAATGTGCTGTTTTATAAGAACGACGCGACGGAATTTACCGAAACATTTCGCTATTTTTATCGCAGCAGATGCCCGAATCGCGGCGTTTAGAGACACCATGGGACAAGGGGTTAAAATAGAAGAATTCGATTCTTGTCGGCGAACGAGAGCTGATTTTTCCTCGTCGAATCGGATTAAAGATTCCGCGCAGGCAACGTGTACGCGATGTCGGGCCGATTAACTCGCTTCCTATTTTTCTATTGTCTTTTTCATCGGCCTCCCCTCCCCCCTCGGTCCGCGCCACTCCGCCCCTCGAAAAACTGTGCCAAGAGTCGAAGATTGGAAAGTCGGTGAATATCTTCGACGTCTTCGATATTCCGCTCAAGGCTACTGTATACGTGGCCTGATTCCGCCCGTTTCGAGATGTTCTTTGGATCCGACACCCAGACTTTTGTCTACAAAGGAATCGATACAGGGCGATACCTTGAACCGGCGATATGAGTTTCCATATCAGGGTCACTCGGCTCGTTACATTATTTTCTTTCTTCCTTTCGCGGCTCGTCGATCGTGAAACGCGACGGAACGTTCGAACGCCGAAAAATCAGAAACGATCGCTCGCCGATTATTATACAGGGTGTCCCAAAAATGTCTCGCAATCCGGAAATGGGAGGTTCCCGAGGTCGTTCGAAGCAACTTTTTCCTCTACGAAAATTTTCTCCGAGGCTTCGTTTACGAGTTATCAACGAAAAACACTGACCAATAAGAGGCGAGCTCGGCTGGCGCGCGGCGGTCCAGCCAACGAGTGCACGGAGCCCGGTTCCGCTTATTGGCTCGGCCGTCTCGCGCCAAATGATCTCGCCTCTGATTGGTCACTGTTTTTCGTTGATAACTCGTTAACGAAGCCGCGGATTGCATTTTCGCTAAGGAAGAAGTTGCTTCGAATCACCTCAGGAATCCCCTACTTTCGGATTGCGAGACATTTTCGGGACACCCTGTATTCGACGAAAATTATATTCGAGAAAACTCTGTCGACTCGCGCCGCTTCCAACGATTCGAATCACGCGTCTCGCGATTTTCTCGCATTTTTCTCGTTTCGGAACGCCGTCGAGCGACGAAACTTTCGAAACGGCGCTGCAATAAAGTTCCGAAAGTAGATGCAACGGCAACGTGACGGTGCAAAGGGCTACGATTTTTCCTGGACAGACGCGCGACAGAGTTTCCCGGTTGATCGAGATTGTTCCCACGGCTTTCGAATTTAATTTCCCTCCGTCGAAGCGCATTATCCTCGGAGTAGCAATCCGCGAAGACGGATCTACTCCGGGTTAATGTGTTTAAATGCTCGAGAGAGGCGGAGACGACACGACGCGACGCGACGCCGGCTTTAGAAATGTTTGTCAACGGAACTTTAGCACCGCCGGAAGATCGATTAATAATTTTCCCGGTAAGTCGGCTAGCTCGCCGGGCAAGAAAACTTCTTCATTAACCGAACCGGCGCGACCCGCCTCAAAGGCGACAGCTCGCAATCCTGGCTCCACTTGCAAATTACTGTTCCGAGGACGGTTTGCTGCCTTCCAGCCGACGGATCAACGATGACCATTATTTTTAAACGTCGCGTTACGATTCTGCGCAATTAATCGCATTAAAAAAAGTCCAACCGGTCCGCGTTGTATTCGTTAGAGAACATTAAAAAGCGCGTTACGTAAAACGATCGCGTTTTTTATAGTGGCAGAAGCAGTCCGTCAAATAATTTGTTCGAATCTCAGCATTTCCAACGATATCTCTCGTGCCGATTTCTAGCGACTCTAAGTTCAGAAACGACGATCAAATTTCGCGTTTATGAGCGCGACGCGCAAACAAGCTAATCATCGTTGTGCTCGCTCTGTATTCTTCGATCGCAGCGGTGTTGTTCGTTCGGAATTTATCCCGAACGGACAAAGCGTGAACATATAGCGTTTGCGAAAAATTTTCGCGTAAAAATACTCGAAAGACAATTCTTGGATTTTGCACCACGATAATACTCTGTCGTATACGTTGCGATCTCGACAAGCGAATTCTTTTTATCACAAAAACTCAACAAATCGTTTGTCTATCATCTCGGGTTATGTCAAGGTTATGACATAACCTTGACCTTTTTTAATCGATTATGACGAATAAATAAGTGGTTTATATTTTAGATGGAAATTCCGAGTACAGTAATGTCTCTTAGATTGAGTAATCGACGCTCAGATTGTCCACGAGAATGGACAATTTGGGAATAGGAGACACGATTTTGTTCGAACCTTGAGCCTCGTTTTTATAGTCACGAATTGTCAACAACTATAAAAAACGAGCTACAAGGCTCGAACAATTGTATCTCCTCTTCCCAAATTGTCCATTACTGTACCTTTTTTACACAATGTACCTATTTCAGCTGTTCGCAGAAGCTTGCTTCGACGAAAATCAGCCTCGGCATTTCGAGCGACTTCAACTTTAAGACTTTCACACTGAAAGTCTGAAAAAGTTCCGCCGATTGTTCCGAAGCTAGAAAATGTCTTTCGTTCTTCGGTCGAGTCTCTCGGATGCCGATCGTAAAACGGTCGAAGTGTTTCTCGTTTCGAAGAAGCGATCGGAGCCGCCTCGAAGAGCGGTCCCCCTTCGAGCCCCGCGAGTCCGCCGGTCGTCGGATGCTAATTCCGTCGTTAATAATAATCATTATCAGCGAGCCGTGGCTCGGCGTTCTCCCGAGGGTTCGAAATTTGCACGCGCATTAATCCCATTTCGTTTAAGGGCTCGTCAATCATATCCACCCTCCGCGGGCCGGCGTTTCCGCGCGCGTGTGCGTTTAGGTGCTCGTGTACGTGCGCGGGCTTCATACGAACGCAACGGAGCCGGAGATGTTGGCCACCGATGAACTGGGACTCGAGCTTAATGGTGTTTTGAGTGGGCACGATGCACTCAAAATTGGTCCTCGACGCCGAGCAAGAGACTCGAGGGTCCGTCTGACAGTTTCCACATTGGATCCGGCGAATTCAATCCCCGCCGATCGCTTATCGTTCGATCTCCGATCCTCGTACAATTTTTCCAACGTCGATCGTCGTCGCGCGATCAAAGGAAAATTGCTCGAGATCGGCGCTACCTCCTCGAAGGGCATCGCGCGAATCGGTCGTCGCGGCCGTTGCTCTCGCGAAAATTACCGCCCGCTGGAGATCACGGTGCCTCGACGTTAATTACAGGATGAACGAGGACGAACGCGTCGTCGATGGTACAGCTGGTAATTAGCGGGGCGCTTTATTAGCCCGAGCGAACTTTCGACAGCCGAAAAGTCAAAGAAGCCGAACGCGCGCTGTGTCGCCGATAATAAGCCGTGGGCCATCCCCCCACCCCCTCCCCCGGTTGATTAGAAACGGGGGTAGGAAAAATAATTAGCAAGACGCGCGAGCCTTCGACGCGGAGAACGGCGGCCGGGTTTAATGGAAATCGCGAACTTACCGTGGGAAACGGGTCGCTTTGTGCCACGGGCTTGATCCTGCGCGACGAAGACGGTTTATAAACCCGGGATGCGGTAGTCGCGAGGGTTCCTCGTCAATTCGATACCTTTGATCTGGTCGTTATACGCAGACCCAAGTTTCATAGGGGGTTGCTGCAGCCCCTAATAGACTGTTTATCTCGTAAGCCCGGATTTAGATTCGCATCGGGTCCCATTATGCGACTCGCGGGTCCGTCCGCGCCAATATCTCTTCCTTTCCAGTCGCTCGAACATTCTTTTGGACCTCGCCGAAACCACCGAATCTCGTACTTCGACAGCTGGAATCGCCTTCGCGACGAGATTCTACCGTTTGCAAAATACAGCGAATTCTCCCTAATTTTCCAAGGACAATTTCGGAAGAACAGACACGATTATTCGAGCCGCGCACTATGATTACGTGTGATTATGTTTGTATACTACTATAACTAATACTATTAACTCTATTATAATATAGTATATTATATAGTATATATAATATTATATTATTATATTATATAATATAATATTATAATTATAATAATTATTATATAAATAATAATACTATAATATTATAATATATCAATTATAATATTATATTATTATATTATATAATATACTATATTATAATAGTTAACAGTACTAGTTATATCAGTATATATATATATATATATATATATATATATATATATATATATATTACTATTATACTGTTAACTATTATAACTACTATAACTACGCGTGACTATGATTATCAACGATCGGCAACTATAAAAATGAGCCGCGAAACTCGAACAATCGTATCTTTCTTTCCAAATTGTCCATTTTCGTTTACAAGTTGACGGAAAATCGAGGAGAATTTACTGTACTTGGCGCAAAGGCTGCGAACCGATACCGCGAGTCGGTGAAAATTGTATCATTGGACTATAAATTTGATGCATTTAACACGTTGACTGCCACGCGTGTTTACAACAAAATCTCCTACAGGCCACCCGTGCCGCTATAGGAAGCGTGCGCTGTTGATTCATGAATCGATTCCTGCACGAACAATTGGAATCTTTGCCGAGTACCGAGTGGTATAACTTAAAATCTCTGCCCTTATTGTTTTTCGATAATGAAAAGAAAAATGAGAAAGTCGGTTCTTAGCGAATCGTATAGCAGTGAAAAAAGGACCTGTTGCGATATTCGCACAAATTCGGATAACCGCGACGGGGAAGAGATCGGATTGCCCGGAAGGAGAAGCATAAATAGAATCACATCGTCGGATTCTGATTCGGATACCGATAAATGCAATCTTAGCGATAACGAATGTTACGAAGATACTATCGACGAGATGTCACGAGAATTGGTCTTGGTAGAAGAAAGAAATGTTGACGATACCGAGGAAGTTACGGTTCGAATAAAAGCTCGAATAAAAGATACGAAATGGACGAGCAAATCTGAAAAAACCAACAACTTTTTGTCCAAGCTGTCCCGATCAACCTCAACTTTGCAGAGAATGTTTTAATGTCATACACTGCGAATAACTTTTTTAATAAACCATTTTTATAAGAATTCGATAGTTTTGTTACCTCCCGTAGAATATTTGTCCAAATATTTTCGGAAATTCTTTGTAAGTAGTCGAATCAGCGTCACCCGAATTTCGAGTGACGTGATCTGATGAGAACTTTTGCTTAACACAACGTGTTAAGACGCGAATAGACGCGAACAGATGAAACGCACAAATTTTATACTCTGTCCAATGATATCCTCGTCGCGGACGCCGCTAATTTTCATCGATTCGTTTCGCGTTCTTTTCTACGAGTTTCCCGAGCTCGGTGCTACCGATGAAACTAGGTCCAGCGTGGCGATAAAAATTTAGCGGGAAGTTGAGAACCGGCGAGGCGAAGGTTACGTCCCAGATCAGGTTTTCGGAGCAGAGTTTCCCGGATTTGCCGCGAGCCTTTTCAGGGAAAAATTGGAACGTGACTGCGTCGACGCGACGTCAATCAGGATTAAGATCCACGCAGGACCCCGGACGCAATTGATGGGGGTCTGGTCCCCGTGGACGGACGCGATACGGCCGATATCGATATACACTCTCGTTACGGTACAGGCGGCTGGCCGAGCAGTCGATATTCAATCAAATAAATCCCCCTAACAAACTGGAGAATCGGAGATAGCATCAAGAAACAATCCCGTTGCAGGGGGAGCCAGGACTGCGCAATCATGAACGAACGAGGAATCTAATCGTTCGCCGGTGATACTTCGCTTGTACGCCAGCTTTCCGCTTTCCGCTTTCGCTGCTTTTTTGTTCATCCATATTTTTTCATAACGCTAGAATTACCGAGCCAAAAGGCTACCAAATTTTATAACAGTGACAATTGGATATATAAATATACAAATATATGTATACAAATATATATGTATATACAATATACAATATACAAATGACATTGGATTCGCTTAACCCTTCGTTGTCGCGCTGAATTAAAATGTCCCGCATTTGTTTCGAAAATGTGATGTTGTTGCGAGAAGAACGAAAGGAACAATTAATTGAATATACTTGGAAGCGAGATATCGAGTTTTAATAATGGAAACGATGTTCCAGTATGTTGAAATTATATTCTCAAATTCGAACAACTTTTTCCTTTACAAAAATTTTCTCCGAGGCACCGTTAACGAGTTATTAACGAAAAACAGTGACCAATGAGAGGCGAGCTCGGCTGGCGCGAGGCGATCGAGCCAATGAGCGGAACTGGGCTTCGCGCGCTGGTTGGCTGGGCCGCCTCGCGTCAGCCGTACTCGATTCTTATTGGTCACTGTTTTTCGTTAATAACTCGTTCACGGTGCCTCGGAGAACATTTTTGTGAAGGAAGAAGTTGCTTCGAATGATCCGAGGAACCCGCCATTTCCGGATTCCGAGACATTTTTGGGACACCCTGTAGACTGTTGTAAATCGATATGAAGACAAAAGAAGTGTGAAACAATGCATACGAAGACGATTATTTGATTCAAACGATGAGCGAGTGAGCTACTAGAGTAAGCCACTATAGTGGCGCGTCGTACTTAAAAGGATAATTTCAGTGATCGTACAAGAAAAGACGAGCAAGATCGGCCACGTCGACTGGCTCGGCAGTTTCAACGACGTGGACGATCGTCGAGGAGAAGAAGATGGGTCAGGTAGCAGCTTCGTTGCGCCAGGTGTAGAAACGATATATACCGGAGCTTGGAACTCGTCCGAATGAAACACTTGTGTGTCAAGGTTAAATCGATAGGAGCTATCGGCAGAGAATTTTCTAATGAAAAAGGAATCCAGTCTCCGTTTTTCCAAGCCCCCGAGCCCCTCTCTCTCTCTCTCTCTCTCATCTTATTATTCCATGTTTGCCGATTACTTTCGATCCCCCGGCGATTATCCCCACACGGGACACGCTAACGACCGCGTTCGTTCGTTGGTACGCAGGACGGGGATATCATGGTTGTCGTGGAGATTCCGGACAGGTCACGGCTGTATATTATTTTAGCGCCTTATCAGCCCCGTATCATCCCCATCCAGCCGGGGCGGTTGTTCCCCTTCGCGCTGGTCGGTCACCCCCCGTTGCGAGGCGCACGTTCTTACGGAAATTGAGACATCGAGCCTCGTTAGGCTCGATAGCAACGCCCCTTATCCTTGTTCGCCATCGGACCGGAGCACATTGTGCTGCACTTTATTGCTGCCGGGCCAGCCGGTAGTAGTCCGCCGTGATTATCGTTCAACGCCGCTCCTAACGGACGATTAAATTGATAACGCGGAATCTGAACGGCGTCTCGACGCCGCTCGGACGATCACTGGGTCCCGGATTCCTCGGATCTTCCGTTCGGAATTCGCGTGTCCTCCGTTCCGACCGAACCTACCGGGAACCGATTTTTGCGACACGGTTCGCCGACCGTTCTCCTCCGAGCCGAAGCGACGAACGTTTTCCGTCGGAATTTTCACGGTCCCGCGACGAACGAACAAAGAATCCACGGACGAAACGATATCGGCCGTGTACCACGGCGATCGACAAGGTCGGGACGTATCGGTCGTTCTTTTTCCATTTTTACGAACCTCTCGTAAAATTCCAATCCGTAGTCCGAGAGGGAAGAAGCAATTGGCTGCGAGAAGCTTGAAATCCGAGCGAGAAAGCACCGTCGACGTCGGGGCCCGTCCGTTCGACTTTAAGTAGGTGATAAATTAAACGAGCCACCCTCGCCGTAATACCTCTATATCTTAGACGGTGGATTTAATGGAACTTTTTTAACCGAAACTTTATACTAGCTATAGGGATAAGCCTCCCGTTAAATACGTTCCGCCGGGCTAATTACACGGATCCTCTCGCTCCCGCGCGTCTTCAATTTCTTCCGACAGCCGCCTCCCGTCCCCGCCGATCCCGTATTTACCAATAACGACCATTGATTTTCTATCGATCAACGTTTCGCTGAATCGTGCGCGGGAACGTAAGGAACCATAAGCGGGTCTATGCGATAATAAACATGCCGGAGCGTAAAGATTGCGACGCGGAAGAAAAAAGATCGAACGTTTCAGGCAATGCGAACAGCAGCGTGCTGAATTCGGAGCACGATATCCAAAACCTTGTCCAATGCGTGAAGTCACGAGAACTATACAGGTTGTCCTAGGTTTCAATGTTCAAACTTTGTCAGTATATTCTGTGGCACAAAGTAAGAAAAAAATGTTATGTAAACGTAGGTCATATAGAGCTTTATTAAGAAGTTGTAACAAAAATTCAGAATAGGAGGAGCCTTGCGAATTTGAGCCTTGCGGCTCGTGTTTATAGTTGCCGATTGTCAACAATTATAAAAATGAGCCGCGAGGCTCGAATAATCGTGTCTCCTCTTCCCAAATAATCCATTTTTGTGCACAATTCGTGCGTCAATTAGGGAGAGTTTACTGTATATCGACTCGTCTAATAAGAAGCCAAAAGTAATAATGACTAGATAATGACTAGACTGCGGATTTTGTGCATCTGCGTCAAGAACGAGTAAGTGTAATTTAACGCATCCAGTGCAGCGTTAACGAGCACAAAAATTTCATAAAACTAAAGTATTTTGTCTAAGCAAATTAACATTGAAAAGTTGAGTTGTAAGACATCGATTACTTTTGCAACACTCTTACGTTCGATGGATCCAAATAAAATCAGGAAGATGCGACAGATCGATTGATAGTATTAATTTTGCAAAAATAAATAAGCAATAGATAAAATTAATTCTCAAATGTGAGGAAACAATTCTGTTATCCACGTACGGATAACGAGGCAATCAATGTTGAAGCAGCAAACATATTCGGAGAATTATAAAGCATCGACGTACGAATTCCAGCTTCTCGAAATCATTAAACTGTGTAAGTACTTGCTATTTAGTTTCGCAAGGATCTGTAGAATGTCTTTCATTCTCGATGCAACCTTAAAATTTAATAACAGGAAAAGAAGAACACGTTCTCTGTGATTCCGCAACTGGACCGGCTAGCTACGACAAGTAACGTCGCAGCACAACAAAAGCTATTCAAGCACGTGATTCTGATTTTCCGCCGAGGTCGAGGAGTAATTGCTGCGCGCATAGATCCAAAGTCGAAAATTAACTTCGGCGGACTAAAACTCGAACGTGCACGGACCGAAACCAGCGTGCGCCTATGCGCCGCATAGAGACGTTACTAGGGCGTTCATTGCCACCGGAAGACTATCCGAGAAACCGACAGCGCGGGTTCAAAGTTCGCGTGTGTCGACGGGGACTTCACCTTGGCGCTTTAATTACGGGATATCGGAGGGAGAGAGAGGAAAGAGAAAGAGAGAGAGAGAGAGAGAGAGAGAGAGAGAGAGAAAGAGGGAGGTGTACCGCGATTTCTGAATAGGGGCTTCGCAATTCCGAAGGTATACACAGAGACGAGAGGGTCGAGCGTGTGCCTCGCCGCATCAGCACCGTCGGATTCCCTGTCCTGCACCGAATGACGAAACTTTCCCGGCATCGGCATCGGCGTCGGCGTCGGTGGCGGCAGGAGGACCGGCGTGGGCGGTCCTCCGGGATACCTGGAACTTTCGCGAGCTCTCGTCCAATCGGCGTGTCGGGAGCGAGGACGATATATAGAGGGGAAAACGGATGACAGAGGGTGCGAAAGAGAAGTCACCGGCCGGGCCGAGGATCGGCGGGAAAGAGAGGACCGCGAGGAACGGAGGGAGCAAGAGCAAGAGCAAGAGCACGAGAAGGGTTCGGACGAGGAAAAGGGACGGAGAGGACGCGGTCTAGAACGAGAGAGAGAGAGAGAGAGAGAGCCGGTCGAGAAGCCGCGTAGAACGAAGACGGTCTCAGAGGAAGAGCGACAGGGACCGGCTACAAGTAGAAGAAAATCGTATAAAACGAGAAGGGTGAAAAATGGAGACAAGAGGGAAGGATAGAAGCAGAAGTTGAAACAGAGAAAACCGGAAGAATAGACACCGTCGGAGAGGGGGGGGGGCTGGAGGGAGAATTTCGAGCGAGACGCGAAAGAAATACGGTCGGCGAATCAGGGCGAGAAGGGGGTTGAAGTGGGGGCGGACGAACGCCGGGGTTGGGTAGGAGAGGGCTAACTGGGCAACGAAAAATGATAACTTTTGCTGAAATACGCTGGTGGTCAGACGCGCGATGCTAACTTCGCTCCACTTTGCCTCGTTTCCCTCGCTATCGTCCTCTCTACTGCACCCCAACCCCCCTCGCGCCACACCCCCGCGCGCCCCTCGTGTCCCTGTCCGCAGGTGAACGTCGACGCGTTCCTTTTTCCGCAGCATCGCCGGCCAACCACTTCGCTTGCTATTTCATTTCCACGTCGACTCGTGTGTACTCGACCACTTATGTGTATCCGAATGCTGGCTACGCGGCTACCGTTCATATGGTACCCCTTGGGGGGATGGGAGACGACCGTCCGCCGACCTTCTACCCCCTACTTTTCTAGGCTTCCACCCTCCTCGGCGAGTTTTCCTCGGACCAGAAAAACTGGGAGGATCCTCGAGGTTTTATACGTATTCCTGTTAACACGTTGCGAACAGAGCACGAGAATTCTCCTGTTTTCCGTTCTATCGCCGATCGCGAGGACCCTCCAGTTCTCATCGTTGTTATTGGAGAGAAACAATTTCGTTTTATCATCTTCTCTGCAACTTTCTATTCGTTGCATCCGGTATTAGTCCCTTGCGCCACGATTTCTTTCGCGTCTGCGTTAATTGGGCCTTCTTCGGCCTTCCTCCCTGACAGAACGAGACAATTTTTGTACTCTCTCCTTCGTTTAGTTTCGTTCCTGTACTTTGACAAGAGTAGAATCGAATTTTGTTCCGATTTAGCACAGGCGATTGAGATTCGTGTCTGAAATTTTCATCGCGAGGCTTACTCGTTGTTGGAGTACGAGGGTTGAACGCATCAAGTGCCAAATAATTAACTCGAAAAATTCGCACGATGTCAAAGTCATTTAATTAACGACACCGAAACTAGCAAGTGAAAATTTACCATAGGAAATATCGGTTCAGCTATTTTGTATTCTACAAACCCTAGTAACATTCAACTTGTTCGATATATTGCAGTAAAAATGTGTTTCGATAACCCAGTTAAAAATTACTGTTACCCATACGTGACTCGCGCGACACTGAACGTATCAAGCAAGCGTTCGACTGGAACGTTTGTAGGATTTTCGTGTTCGATGTTTTGGAACAGCCCCGTTTTATCGTCCAGCTACAGTTCGTTTCGAAGAGCGCAGTTTTTTATGCAAAATAAAAATTGTCCAACTCGATTACGAGAAACGTACCGAAGTTGGATCAAATCATTTTCGTAGGTTGTACAGAATATAAAAATATTCGTAAATTCTCCTCACGCGTTTAGAATTTTCTTCTCGACCTGTTCATTTTTGTCAAAAATGCATCAAATCCGCAGCCTACTTATTACTTACATTTGAGCCGTTTATTTTGAAAGTGGCATAAGTCGCTTTGTTTTTAAGTCGATATATTTAAGGGTTTGCGTTTCAACACGTTCAAGCTTCACAGTACGATCGTGGATGGTTGATTTTGATTTATTTAGCATTCCTGCTAATCGACGTGATGTTGAGCGTGGGTTATTCTCGATTTCTGTTCTAATCGTATCTTCGTCTGTGGTGGACGGCCTACCTGGGCGTTCTTGATCTTCAAGGTCGAAATTTCCAGCTTTAAACCGAGCAAACCACTTCCGCACAGTTCTTTCGGCTACAGCATCCTCGCCATAAACAGCGCATATCTTATTTGCCGCTTGTGCGGCATTTTTGCCCTTTCGGAAAAAGAAAAGCATTAAATGCCTATAATGCTCTTTGTTTGCCACCATATTCTAAGGCGTACAAAACTGATAAAAATGAACGAATCGTAACCAAACTTCTTTCCAAATATGGCTGAAGTTATCTCTTTTAGAATATGTACACATGTCATTTGTTTTCAATAATTGTGATATATTCGGCCAGGTCTCTCACGCTACTTGCCGAAAATCGACTCGAACTTTCCGGACAACCCAATATTTATTATCTCAGGATACCGATATTTTTCTCAGTATAAATAATTTCGTATAAACATTAAAAAATCGCCACTTTTCATCACGGTAAAGTGACTACTTATGCCACTTTCAAAATAAACGGCTCATTTACCGTGTCTCGTAATAAAAACGATTTGCATAGAATCGTCGCGGTTAATTTTAATTCTACGATGAACAAAGCAACGACAGATGCGTTCACCGAGTTTCACATTTGCTAAAAGGAGCAAGGGCGTTGGACGCTCTCGATTTATTCATCGATTCGATAGCCGTGAAACTACCGGTCGGCGATGTGTTAATTTTACAGTGTGCTCCTCGTTCGGCTACATAGCCAGCACGTTTCTCGAGCCGATAACGCGTCTAAAACGCGGCACCGGAACGGATTCGGTGCGATGGCCAGCCCGAGCGACGCTTTATCGTCTCAATGGTCCGCGTCGCGACGCCGACGCCGACGCCGCGCCGTTTTTTCCGAGGGTAATTTCATAGAGTTTTGGCCTGCCGCCAGCTACGCCCTTGCGCTCCGTGTGCGCGCCCTCCTACACCAGAATGCAACCCGATGCAACTCGATGCATCCGATGTACCGCGACCGCCGCTCGGAAATGTGTGCGGCGTTTCGCGGTCGCTTCAAAATGGCGGACCGCGCGTCGCTGTTCAGTTCGTTATGCCGCGCAGCCTCGAATTTTTCGCTCTAGCCTCCGCAGCCTCTGCTATTTTAGCATTCCGCGCGATTAATCCGCCGTCGTCGCGATCATGCTCTTTTTCCTCGGCGAAGGAAATAACCTTGGCACAACCTCGTCTCTCGATCTACGATTTATTTTACGACAGAAAGCTCGCGCGATGATTAATCGGAGCTCGGAGTCCCGCGAGTTTTCATCGCGACGGTAGAGAGAGAGATTTTACTCGGCTTTGCGACCGAAAAAAAACCCGAAGCTTGGTTTCCAGAAAAATCCTCGTTAGCGGCTCGGCCACCTCGAAGCTCAAAGAGCCACCAGCTTGCTTGGTTTCCGATCGAAGAGCGCCGCGGTCCTTTGGCGACCTCGTGGCCATCGGCCGGCTCGCAGCAAAATGGCGTCCCTTTGGACCGGCCACAAAGAAGCCGAGCCGCAGGAAGTCTGTTCAGGATTGTCGAATAAAAACGACAAAAGCGGAGGTGGTGGAAGTCGCCAAAAATCACGGAGCGCGGCTGAACGGGCGAAGGGTCGTCGCGGTTGGAGAACGGAGAACGGAGAACGGAGCACGGAGAACGGAGGGGTGGAGGAATTTTTCGAAAAATGATCTCGAAGAATGGGGCGGCCGGACGACTGCGGATACGCTGCTACAAAAGCTGGAAGCGGAAGCGAGCGCGCGAAACCGTGGCAAAGAGGACAGAGGAAGACAGAGGGGTGGGTGGGCAGCAGGCCGGAGGAGGGAGAAGGACGGGGCAAGAATTTTGGAGGGAAGAGGAAGCGAAACCGAGACAGAGAGGAAGGTTCGAGCAGGACTGCGGGGGAGGACAGAGGCCAGAAGGGTGGGAAGATAGAGGAGAAGAGAAAGGGGAGAGCATCCTCGGGGTAGCAGCCGGCAGCCAGTCAGCCAGCCCCGGCCAACATCGACCCGGCGAGCTGCTCTCTGCCCATGCGCAACAATCTTAGCCCAGGGCTAGCGATGGGCCCGATCCAATTCCCGACTTACAACTTCGCGTTACAGAAGTAACGCGAAATCCGGACACCGTTGTCGCCTGGAATAAATCTGGCCGACCGATGGACGGATATCAGTCGTCTCGAACTTCGATCGCCCGAGCGCAACGACCGGACAACCTGCTCCGACAACTTTTTTCCATCCCCTTCCTGGCGGCGGCTCGGCCAGCAAGTTCGTTGAAAACGAGAACACAATTTTTTAGCTTCGTCGACAGCTTCTAATTCGGAGAACGAACCCGCCATTTTCCCAGTTCTTCGATGGGTCTGCGGATTCGTTTTCGATCGCTAAGGACGACGGAGGGCGACGGTCGCAACGATTTTCCGCGGTTTTCGCAGACTCGTTCGGATGATTATTAGCAATAATTAATAGGGCGAGTAACGTCGCCCTTCGATGCTCGTGCGGAATCTCAAAAATTAAAACTCAAATCGCGATCGCGAACCGAAAGAAAACGACGCTGCTTATGTGGGTCGAGCCAACAGCGATTCGATGCTCGGGGCGACTACGTCGAAGAAGACTTGGACCGCGGTTTTATAGTTTATTTGGTCGTCGGATCGATACCCTCAGATTTGCATTCTTGTTTTGGCGAACACGTCGGAGGCGTGGTTCGTAATTTAGATTTAATGGAGGGGCCTCCCCGAAACGTCGATGGGCCGACGGAGACGCGCGAATTAATAGAAATATTCCTCCGGGTTCCGGGGATGGAAAAATATATTTTGCCACGCGCTCGTCCTCAACCCTATTTTGCTTTATCGCGGGCACGGTTGGACGTGTTATCGATGAAATATTTGTAGACGATATTACTGGTTTCCGATCGGCGATTAGCGCCGGCCGACAGGGAAGAGCGAAACGGCACGGCATGGAATGTTTTCCGGAGGAGTACTTCAACCTTCAACGTGAC
Source organism: Megalopta genalis (assembly GCF_051020955.1). NCBI lineage: Eukaryota > Metazoa > Arthropoda > Insecta > Hymenoptera > Halictidae > Megalopta > Megalopta genalis. Next base: position 724,823 of record NC_135019.1, on the reverse strand, counting down.
TGGAAAACATTCGCCGTTCCAGCACAATAAATACTGTCAATGCAAACGATTTATACGAGAGCTGTTGCTCGTGTCATCGCCGCGTTGCTCGACAACGCTTGTCCCTCCCAACCACCGTGTGTAACCGGTGACAGATTCTTTCGATACCGCTCTCGCAACGCTCGCGCTTCGCTTCCGCGAACACTTTCCCGCGAAAATTAAGTCGCGAATGCTGTTCGCGGTTTCTCCAAAGATCGTGGAGAAGCTTTCGAAATCCTGTTCGAGAGCATCGAGCAACAACGTTTCCGAAAGCTCCGGCAAATTAATTCTATCTTCCGCCAGTTGACAAAGCCAAAGAGTCGAATTCGTCGCCCCCGAAGCAAAGCAGTTCGCAAGAGAATCGCGTTGTATTGTCTCCCCAAGGGCCCTATTATTTTCGGGAGCGGTGTTCGGGATCCGTTTGAAACGGTTATTAATCGACGTTCTCCGCGGTCTAGGATCGTCCACTTGGTGCCACGAGCACTCGTACTTCGTCATCCCTCCCCGAAAACTATGAGGCGTTTAATTAACTCCAGTGTTCGTGGAAAGAGAACGGGAATTCAGATGCAAATGCCGTGACACGCCCACAGGACGACCCTTTCTTCTTCCGGTTAAAACACAACCATCACGGCCGACCGCCGCGCTGGTTGGACGGATACCCATCCCGATGGAATTTAAATTCGCTCACCGCCGAACACATAATTTACCGTTTAAGAAACCTAATCGGGGATATTCCGCGGAACTTCCGAAACCAAGAGCGACCAAAACAACCGTGCGAATTTTCGCTCGTCGTTCCATTGTTGTCGTCGAACCCGTCGCAACGGCGGATTTCTTACTCTACGATTATCGAGATTGTAAAAATATTTTTGCAGCCGATAATTATCGGATAAATCTAGTCGTTCGACTCGTAATGATAATGCAAAGTGGCTTGATAAATGCAAACTGGTCTCGTCGGGTAAACTGGGTCGAAATCGAGGAGTTTTGGGAAGAAAAGAGACAAAGCTATTTTTTCACGTCGAAACCGAAATGTGGAACAGGAGAAAAATAGAGAAATGTGTGGAGAAAAATGTTGGTTCGGACAAATATACCGCTCGATTATATTATATATTATTATATCTAGCATTCTATTCTTTCGGGTTATTTTGTCGCGATTGCTGTACGATCGATTTTTGTTTGCAGAATGCTAATGCGATGGATAAATTTTGCGACCGGATTTGAAATCAGCGTGTCGAAATCTATGTCACGAGAAGATTCCAATGTACACGGTTATCGGATACATCGCAATTTCGTTGCAATACCCCAAGCTTAACGTTAATTTACAAAGCTAAGAAAACGTTCGAACCAAGTTCCCCCTACTTTTTGGTTTCTCGTACACTCTAACTTTCGTGTAAAGAAAAACTAGCATAACTTTGTCTCATTTATATGAAAAGCACTTTGATTTTGACACAACCTCGTCGTTGCACCCCACCGTGGGGCGGAGGAGCAATGGCGCGCGCGCGCGCGCGCAGGAATCGCGTGAAAGATACCGGGGGAAGATTAAATTTGCGCGGCACGAACCGCATTCGTAAATGCGCGAGACACGTACGAGATCGAGGGATAACGCGATTCGGTTTTTTTTTCATTTCCGTAATAGTTCGCGTCGCGCGACCATGGTCGATTCTCACGGAACAAGGGAAGAAGAGTAGCCGCGGAATTCTTGCGCGTTCTTTCGTCGCCGGCGCTTTCCTCGATAGCGGTCAAACGGCGATTCCCATGGGTTCCGATAGATTCGCCGAGGGGACAGCGTGTCGGGTACGAGGAGAGGAAGGGGGGACGAGAGATGAAAGACCGATCAACGGCTTTAACGTTTCGGATTCCCCGAGGAAGCCCCGCGGACAAGATCCGGAGGCAGAGACCGCATCGCGGGCTTCCATCGTCGCGGGCGAAAGCGCCGTTTTGGACGTTGGCCGAGCCCGAAGGGGGTGGAACAGGAGCCGAGGGGGTGGCGCGGGGAAAAATTACTAAATCCTATCCGAATCAGTGGCCCATTGAGACGTCGGCTTGATATCGACCATGGATATCTCCGCGGCGGTTCCTTTCAAAGAAAGCCCGGGCGCTCTTTCTCCCCGCCTCTCGCGCGTTCCGGCCGGGGGTGGGAAAAGGAAAACCGAACAAGAAGAAGGCTTATTCCTGACAATACATCCTTCGACGGTGCGCGAGGGTGTGTCGGCTGACAGACAGATAGACAGACAGTTCCTGTCTACCGGATACCCAAGCAAAACCCGCGTCTACCCCTCTGTGTATCAGCCACCTTCGCTCACCCCCCGACTCTCGAGCAACCGGGGTACATCGAGTCGGCTCGGGCTTCTGTGAATCACGGATGGAACGGATCTCTCCTCTTGGAAGTTTTCTCCTTCGATACGCACCGATTTCGGAGATCTTCTCCCTTTTTTTTTTTTAAACCGAAATCTTGGGGTGCGTCATCTTGTAGCGGTTGCGTCCTACGCTTTCCAGCAGACGAAGACGCGGTCGACGCGTTTCCGCAACTGGTTTTGAATCGGTATTCCTGGACCGTTCTTGCGATTTCATTGCGTACGATTGTACAAGGGTTTTTATTATATCGTCCCATAAGTTCGTGCCGCGAATGCGTTTATACTTCGCGAAGTGTGGTCGCGGAGCGACAAGCGAGCGAGGGAAAAGAGTTTGGACGATCGAGTTCGGTCTAGAGAAGGCATCGAGCATATTCGGCTGTACGAGTTTCGCGAAGGAAGCACAGAGCCGCTTGCGAAGAAGGAAAATGCTTCGATCGCTTTCGGAAAGGAAATTTTGATCTCGGAAATCGACTACGTTCCGGACCTGGAATTTGTCGGTTCAAAGAGGTGTCCGATACCTCGAAGTCTCCAAAACTCACAGATATTTCAAGAAAATGTTAACAGTGGACGCCTCGAACTTATGGGACAGCCTAATAAATAGATAGTCTTATCGAGGAGTCCTCTGGTACTCCGGTACAAAACCCTCCCCTTCTTTCGCTTTCCTCCATATTTCCTCCTTATTCATATTACTGCTAAAATCTAAAGTCTGCGGGACAGTACAGTAATGTCTCCCTAACTGACACTCAGATCGCGCAGAAAAATGGACAATTTTAGAAGAGTAGATACGATTATTCGAGCCTTCCGATTCGTTTTTATGGTTACGAACTGTCAACAATACTATAAAAAACGAGTTGCAAGGCTCGAATAATAATATCTCCTCGTCCCAAATTGTCCACTTTTGTTTCTAAGCTGAGCGTCAATTAGGAAGGCATTACTGTACGTCGCGCGCTATAATAACACGAATTCCTGCAACCTGTATCTCCTTAATTGACCCTCAGCTTGGAGACAAAAATGGACGGTTTGGGAAGAGGAGGTACGATTGTGCGAGCCTTGCAACTGGTTTTTATTGTTGTTGACAATAGGTTGCTATAAAAACGAGCCGCAAGGCTCGCATAATTGTATCTCCTTTTCCCAAATGATCCATTTTTGTGTACAAGCTGAGCGTCAATTAGAGAGAATTTATTATAGCACGCGGCGTACAGTAATGTCTCCCTAATTGACGCTCAGTTTAGAAACAAAAGTGGACAATTTGGGATCAGGAGATATTATTATTCGAGCCTTGCAACTCGATTTTATAGTTACCCATTGTCAACAATTATAAGAACGAGCTGCAAGATCGAATAATCGTATCTCCTCTTCCCAAATTGACCATTTTCTTTGCACAATCTTAGCGTCAATTAGGGTGACGTTACCGCATCTCGTGGAAATAGAATATTCGGGACCGATCGTAGCGTCCGAGGTGTATCTTTCAGAGGCGCGGGCTTTAATCTTTGGTGAAACGACGCGAAAGCCCTTTTCCGTATTCGTATCGTAAAATCGCGATCATACATTCATCGGGTCCTCCGCTCCCTAACCCTCCACCTCCTCGTTGTCGCCGCGTCTGGCTTCCACTCGTGTTCCCCGATCGGTGCACTCGGCGATAGGGAGTGCAAGATAAAGAGAAAGAGAGAGAGCGGGATGGATCGATTTATAACGAAAGGTTCGACGATCACTTACGACGTGGGGTGAGGCGACGGGTTCGTAACGGGACACCCTGTAGAACGGACCGTGGGCGGCGGACAGCGCGTTTTGCGGTGACAGAGCGTGTCTGATGGAGGGTTGTCACGGTATGGGAGCACCCCTCAGACTTCGATATTAAAGCCCTCCTAATATAAGAGCAAAAGCTCCGGCTCTCTCTCCGCGCCGTCGATATGCTCGTTTCAAACCTTTTCTCCTTTCCCTCTCTCTTTCTCTCTCTTTCTCCCTCTCTCGCTCTCGCACTCGCTCTCTCCCCTCGGAAATCTTCTGGCTGGCGATACACTGACTTTTGTGCGCGAGCGAACGACCCGGCTGGATTTGCGGGTAAGCGAGTGGGCGTGCGAGGGTGGATCGCGAAAGGGATGGACAGATTTATTAAGCTCCGCGCGACTCCCTCCGCGGAGCGTGCGAGGATATTGCACCGTAAAATGCGCGTAAAACCGGGCACAAATTTGCTCGATACAAACGAATCTCTGTTCTTATTAACCCTCGGGCCCTTCGAGAGCTGCTACTCGTTCTCTCGTATTCCGTAGGTCCTTCACCCAGGCCCTTTGAGCGCCTAATGCGTCCTTATCCGGTTTACCATCGTCTCTGTCTTCGGGAAACTCGTGTCCCTTTTAATATTACTCGCTTCAATCCCTTGCATTACGATAACGAGACAGATTCGTTATCAAGAGTTCATAAATCATCTGATAAACATGGACGTTACTAATTTCTTCCAGAAAGAAACACAATTTTACAAATGATCTATAATAAACGTGGACGTTACTAACTTCTTCCAGAAAGAATCAAAATTTTATAAATGATCTAATAAACATGGACGTTACTAATTTCTTCCAGAAAGAAACACAATTTTATAAATAATCTAATAAACATGGACGTTACTAATTTCTTCCAGAAAGAAACACAATTTTATTCCATTGTTGTAATTAAGAATTTAAGTAAATGAAAACGTAGGGTAGTGAAGACGGTTAGCTTGTAGCGACTAATTGCTGTGCCTTTCGTTTGTTTTCCGGCATAATTACCTTCCCGTTGATCGCACAAGACGTGTTAACCTTTTTTTAACAGAAAATGAACAAACTAAAAGGACACAAAATAAAAGTATCAAGAAGCGAACAAAATTGGAGAACAAGCAAATGTTGGTAGCCGACGCGTTAAGCAGATTCGCGTTCTCCGACTACCAAACAATAGTTCCTCCAACCACCGGATGAGATCTCGCCGTAAAATTGCGAGAACCGCCGAAGTTCCGACGATTAATTTACGGCGCCATTTACGAGACGCCGCGCCGCCTGAATCAAGCAATTAAAGACACCCGGATTCGCCTGTTTCCAGGAGCCATCCGTCCCAAACCGACCGGAAAAAGCAAAGCGCGGCGACGGAAGAGGCGAGCGGCGCGGGGAAGAGAAACGACTTAAATGCATGCTTAGATGCGTGCACACAAACGGCGCGGAGGGTTGCACGTGTGCGGGGGCGCGTGCAGGCCCCATGCTCCCGGCTTCCGTATCCATCCGACACGCGCCATTGACCACGAATGCGCGTCCGATAGGCGACGGTGCGCCCCGTGGATCTCCTCAAAAATCAAGTTATCTCCATTCTCCGCGCATCGTAGCCCCTTCGAACGAAACGGCGCGCCGTCTTTCCCGGCCCAGACACGCCCGAGCATGTCGCACAAATTTATCGGAAATACCGCGCGAGAGATTACGGAGAGGATTGTCGTTTTATTCCTCGGGCGACGGGAATTCGTGCGCCGTATTTTCCTCATCCTCCTCCCTTTCTCCCCCCGCGTGTCCTCCGCCGCGTTTTCAAATCCGTGCGGCGCCCCCGGCCCGGCAAATTTTATTCCGTTTAATCCCATAATTTCTCTCGTCGGACGTACACGCACGGAACTTCGGTACTTTGGATCCATCCTCAAAGTTAAAACCGTCTGTCGAGCTAATTTTTATTATCTCCTCCCTGCAGGCTTGTTTTTCATAATCCGCGGCCAGCACGGAAACCCGAGGGAAGTTCGCGCAAATACGAAGTCAACGTTTGACTTTGTTTCCGGGCTTTGTTGTCGCGTTTCTGCCGTATTTGCGATCAACTTTTCCGGCGAGCAGAGCTCCCGCGACATCGAGGAACTTCGACACGGTCTCGTCAAAGACGGAGATAATTGTCGCGCGGCAATTCTTTTTCGTCGGCTTCGACGCCTAACGATCGAGCACATCGAGGTTCACTCACGGCAAATCGTCTGCACCAAAGGCTCAGCCAGTTCGCGTTTCGTATCTTCTTCCCGGCAGGCAACTCCAGGATGATGTCCGCATTGTGGTACGCTTGTAGCTCCTGCGGCTCCCTGGACAGAGGAAAAAAACAGTGGATATTCGTGGTCGTTCGTTGTGCTCCTAATTGTCTTAACAACGCCTGTTGCATTTTCAATTTCATTTCATCGACCTGCTTTCGAGAAAGATTTTTTGCTTGTTGCGCTATCGGGAACAGGCTCTTTCCATCGAAATCTCTAGTAATGTCTCTCTAATTGACGCCTAGATTGCGCACAAAAAAAGGACAATTTGGGAAGAGGAGATACGATTGTTCGAGCCTTGCGGTTTATTTTTATAGTTATAAATTGTCCACAATTATAAAAACGAGCCGCAAGACTCGAATAATTGGAATTCTCAGCTTGGAATTCTGAGCTGGAAATCTTGTGCTTGGAATCCTCTGCTTGGAATTCTGAGCTTGAAATCCTCAGCTTGGAATTCTGAGCTTGGAATTTTGAGCTTGGAATTCTGAGCTTGGAATCCTCTGCTTGGAATCCTGAGCTTGGAATTCTGAGCTTGGAATCCTCTGCTTGGAATCCTGAGCTTGGAATTCTGAGCTTGGAATCCTCTGTTTGGAATCCTGAGCTTGGAATTCTGAGCTTGGAATCCTCAGCTTGGAATTCTGAGCTAGGAATTCTGACCTCCCGTTTCCGGATTGCGAGACATTTTCGGGTCACCCTGTATATTAAAATTGTTAAATTCTTCCAATTGTGAAAAAGATGTATTCCGTTTCGTCTAATTATTTTTATCATAAATGAATAAAATTCACTATCTATCCATAAATAATGTCGTCTTCTTTTGGACTGAACGAACATTGTCACCTTGTTAATAGATGACCTGTGCACAGATCAAATACAATTGACATTTAATACGCGTACTGTGAAAATAATTTTTACTAACAAATAAGAGGAAAAGAAAACTTTGTCAGCAGACAACATGGCTACTCCTATTATCAAGGGGGGTTCGAGCAGTAGATTCAACTCCTAGGATCTCGATAGTCCAATTAAAGTTTAAACCAGTACCGGATCCGAACGAAGATGGAACGAACGACACCGATCGTCCGCAGTTATTTAACCTCGCGAATTTTGCCACCCCCGCGTAGTCAATTTACAAAAACACAGTTTCGAACGGGGGTGGTCGAAGTGGCTGTTTATTCCAAGAGCTCGACAGAGACGAGCAGCAACGGCGCGGCGCGGCTGCGAGACGAAACGTAATAAAGTGCTCGCGCGGATGAAATCCGAACGAGATCGGCGTATAATTCCCGTTTTATTAACTGCACCCCCGCGATCTATTCGTCCGGCCTTCCTCCTGTTTCCATCCCCGATTCCCGCGTTCATCCCCCCCCCGGTTTCCGCACAACATGCTCTTTGAGTTTCATTTCATCCCTTGGCTACGGTATGCCGCTTTCGTCCGACTGCCCCCTATCGGCCTCCCCAGTCCCCCTGCCCCTTACTTTTTTTTCTTTCTTCTTTCCTTTCTCTCTCTCCTCCTTTCTTTCCCTTTCTTGTGGCGCGCGTCAACCCTGACCGCACGCGCCGCCAACCACCTTCCAAACGCGTTTCTCCTTTTCGTTCCTGGTCGCTCGTGCGAGAACAAGACTTCCTCGGCTCCCTTTCAAGTGGCCCTACGAGCCGCCAAAAAAATCGCACCCCTGAAAAATCCACTCTGCCCTATCCCTTTCCACGGTTACATTTCGTTTTGAAACGCGAGAAAGGTCTTGTACGCTGCCGGCAGAGACGACGACATTTACTCTCCAAAAAGGATCGTTCAATTATTTCTACTGGGAGAAAATTTCGACGAGATCTTAATTTAATTGATTACTAGATTTTTAGAGGGACAGGATCAGCTAAGCGATTCTAGGCGAGGTGGTAGACCACGATCCAGCCGAAGTAACGACACCCAACACTTCGAGCTAATCAAAACGCAAAATCACTGAAGAAATAAACATGTTATCGCCCGAAGTTTTCGTGCGCAGTAATGAGAAATGCCGTGAAAACACACACGCGTCTCGAATTTGTAAACGGTTGCTAACTCTAGAAGAAGCTGTTCGAGCCAATGAATAATTTCCAAATTAAATTTGGTATATTTAGCTTTTTTATATTAATTTTAGATCGAAAGAAATGTCTACGTTTCGCGGATAAGACAGCAACGAGCGCAAAGAATCCGGCTGGATCCAATGGAAATCGGTTTCTCCGAGTGGACAAGATAGACCAAATTATCCGAGAAGCAGATTCTATCTGACCGTACGTGGGAGAGCATGTTGTTACGAATTGCACGGATTTTTCAGCTGATCGCCAGCTCGCTTCTCGACAAGCGAAAGTCGCGAGTCGTGGGAAAACTACGCGATAACAAACGCATCGAACGGAAGTCGACGACGGTGAAAGTATCGGCTCGGAATGGACAACGGGGCCTTACCTGCCCAACTCCACCGGCGGATACGGGATTATGTAACCGTTCGGGCCGGGAGTAGTTCCGTTGTTGGCCCAAAAGAACACGTCTATCGCGGCCCCATCGTACGTGAAGCCCTTTATGAAGAACGTCGAGTCGTCCACGCCGTAGACAACGCCCTTGATTCCCTTGCACGAGACGTTCTGGTTTCCATCGGACGAGCAGTTCAGGGGCCCGATGTACGCGCCGTAGTAGTCGCTTCCTCTTGACGCATCGCCTGCAATCGGACAACCAAACATTTAAACGAATAGTTCGAGAATAACACCGTAGAGCCGCGGTCCTCGGCTCGAACCGAGGTGAGAAAAAAGTACCAGCCTCGAATACTAATGGTATCTTACAGTGGTACCGTTCTTTAAGAAGTTCGTCCACAAGCGATAACTTCGTATAGTAAATTCTCCCTAATTCGCGCTCAGCTTGTGCGGTAAATTCTCTCTAATTCGCGCTCAGATTGCGCACAAAAATGGACAATCTTGGAAGAGGCGATACGATTATTCGAACATTTTGGCTCGTTTTTATATTTATTGGCAATTGGTAACTTTAAAAACGAGCTGCAAGACTCGAACAATCGTATCTTCTCTTCCCAAATTATCCATTTTAGTGGACAATCTGAGCGTCAGTAAGGGAGACATTACTGTACTAACCTCGAATACTAATGGTACCTTACAGTGGTACCGTCACAAGCGATAGCTTCGTGCAGTAAATTCTCCCTAATTCGCGCTTAGATTGTGCTGTAAATTCTCCCTAACTCGCGCTCAGATTGCGCACAAAAATGGACCATCTTGGAAGAGGCGATACGGTTATTCGAGCCACGCCGCCCGTTTTTACATTACCGATTGTCAAGAACTATAAAAACGAGCCATCAACAGCTGGAACAATCGTACCTCCTCTTCCCAAATTGTCCATTTCTGTGTACAAGCCGAGCATCAATTAGGGAGTGTTTACTATACTTTTGTAAAACTGCAGAATTCAAAATGGAAAATTAGACACTACGGACGCGATTGTTATTATCAACGTATTTGTTACGACTATCAATAAAATTCTACATTCTCAACATTGATTTTCGATCTTGTATATCTTAAAAATGGGGGGAAAAACAACGTCTTGATTCAAGTAATGAATCTTGTTAGAGTAGGAATCTCGGTGATTATCAGAATTTTTGTCTACCTTTACGTTATGCTATAACAACGCTTTAGGACATATCGAGGAGGGAAGCGCAAGACTCGATTCAAATATACGTCGCGCCGCTTGTGTGCAAAATTCGTCTTTGCACCATACATGTTCATATTCTACAAATAGTTTCTTTAAACTCTTAGGCACTATGCGCCACTATAGCGGTTTTCGCGGATGTCATCTTTCTGTACGACGCGCCACTATAGTGGCTTTACACGTAATTCGCGTTGAACTCTGCCGTACAGAGAAACAGCCCCGCGCAAAATTCAGCCGTGCCTAAGAGGTTAAGAACGGACTTTAGCTTGACATATTAAAAACGTTGCCATCTTTTTGGTCAACTTTTTGCAACAAGGCGCTTCCGCGCATCGCGGCTTCCAGCCGAAGATAGACAGCAGCTAACTTCTATTGGAACGGTTTCGCGATGGAGCATCGGTCGCGGCGCGCAAACCAACCCTAAACGTTCGGGACCACGAAAAGCCGACGATGGCCGGGACCGGATTGGAGCTCGGGTTCGTGGCTGGCGCAGGGGAAGCACGGTTTCACCCTCGTGATATAGGTTGGACGCATCGCCGCCCCGATACAAAAGCGGTGGCGGACCGACTGGTCGGCTGTGCCGCGATTTGCATGAATTTCATTTCATTTGCTCGACAGGCCCATAAAGCGGCCGGATCGGAAGAGAACTTCCCGGCCAGACCGGCAGTAAAGATCGTGGAACGTTTATGCGAGAACGTTTCGGATCCGACCGCGGCGCCGTCGATCGCCTTGAAACGCTTTCAGATTAGCGGCCCCGTTTTACAGTTCAAAGAAAACCCACGGAGAAAGAGGGAGCACTTTCTGCGGGGGGATTCGTGTACTCGAAAAACCGCGGCCGCGGCCGCGAAAAATCGAAACCCCTTCTGCGCGCTCCGCGGTCCCCGAGATTTCGAATGGAACGCGCTGGTTTCAAGCGGAAGGACGACACATAAATAAATATATAAATTTTATTAATTTTAATAATATATTAATATTATTAGTAATATATTATTGTTATATTATTAATATATTATTATTATATATTATTAATATATTATTAATATATATTATATATTATAATATTAATTTATTAATATAAATTTTTCTATTTCACGCGAATTTCTCTTCGAAATTCGGCCCAATCGGCTTAACGGTTCCATCGGAATTTTGAATCCAGGGCATGCACGAGTGCGCGGATTAAACAGCGAAAAGTATTAAACAATTTGGTACGTTGAATAACCGAATTCGAGTCTGAAAAACGGGCATTTATCAGTTGATTGCTACTCTGTCCTTCTCTTGATTGCTGAATCGATACGAGAGAGAGAGAGAGAGAGAGAGAGAGAGAGAGAGAGAGAGAGAGAAAGAGAGAGAAATATCTATTGCAACCCTGACTACTCGAATCCTTCGCTAGATCTTTAGATCTTGTTACTTTCCTTGATCGAATGTTCCACTCGACTTTAGTCAGCGTTCCCGATAAAATCTTCCGCACGATCTTAGCATTCTCGATCGATCCTTTACTCGATTCTAATCGATGCTCCAGATCGAATCCTTCGCTCGATTTTGGACACTATTCAGGATCGAATCCTTCGCTCGATTTTGGACATTGTTCCGGATCGAATCCTTCGCTCGATCTCAACTTTCCCGATCGATTATTCCCCGATTCGTCCCCCGAACCTCGGTGTCCACGATCGAATCCCAAAACGCCAAAGTGGCCCGGATCGACCCGGGGGTCGTTCGAATCGCTAAAACTCCGTCCTCGATGGATTCCCGTCGAACAATCCCCCAGCGGTCCCGGGATTTTTGCAGCTCGCGAAACACGGGGATAATTAACACGTCGCTAGGCGCCCAGCCGGTGGTGAGCCGTTCCGAAACGCAGATTCGAGGCTTTTAGTCCACCCCTCGGCGAGTTGCCCCCGCCCCCCTGGTTCACCCGTTCGCTGGTGGCAGAGCGTCGGTGTTAGTGAACGAGAGCCCCGTTCTTCTCGAGTCAGAGTCCTCGCTGCCGCTACACACCCCATCTCGGTCTCTACGGCAGGATATTACGGTGATGCGACAATGAACGCGGTGATCGCTATCTGGCCGGTATTGGGGACGTCACCCCTCTCACTCTTTCTCGGTTTCCCTCGACGCGTGGTTGCGCCGGCGAGCAACTAAAATCGGATAGCGATCGGGGAGTCGACGGCGGCGCGGAGAGGGGTGAAGAACGGAGTGAATGAAACGGAAAGAACCGAAGAGGGTGCGAACGGGGACGAGAGACGGAGAGAGAGAGCGAGCCGGAGGGTGAGGAAGGAAGAGAGCGGGAGAGCCGCGGAGAGACTACTCGAAACACACTGGGAAGAACGGAGGCCGGGGTATCTACTGGTAAACACTCGGCCGACGAGACCGTGCGCACGAGCGTGCGGAGCTCCGCGTGCGTGCGTGCGTGCGTGCGTGCCGCCTAAACTACCCCCGACTGGTGCTTAAACTGCCTCCCCTTTTATTACGGGCCGCGACGGTTATTGGATTGTACCGTGCTATTTGTCGGCTGCCACACTAATGGATCCATAATCACCGCGACGAATTAACGGTACGCGGCGACGCCGATGGGACGCTACTTTAAACACGACACCCCCGGTCCCGCGACCTTCGCTCGCCGTGGGTGGCCTCGACACACCGGGACTTTCGACTCTGACTTCTTCGATTCGCATTTAAGGTTGCGGAGTCGCCGAACCCTGTGACGGCCCACGCATAGAAGGAAATCATATACGTATATTAGTTTGCAGAGGTTTGCATCCGCTAAAACTGACGCTTCAATCTCGAAGCGTGTAGTTCGAGAGTGGGAAAAATTTAGATTTCCGAAAGACTAAACTCGGCCGCTTCGGTTGTAGAAATATCCGTTTTGCAGCTATTGTGGAGATATTTACAATATCCGGCCAGCGTAGCGTTAATGTCACGAGCATCACGTGTCTGGTATCGTACAGTAATGTCTCCCTTACTGACGCTCGGATTGTCCACTAAAATGGATAATTTGAGAAGAGGAGGTACGATTGTTCGAGCCTTAAGGCTCGTTTTTGTAATTGTGGACAATTTGTAACTATAAAAATGAACCGCAAGGATCGAATAATCGTCTCTCTTCTCCCCAAAATAGTCCATTTTTTTGGACAATCTGAGCGTCAATTATAGAGAATTTACTGTACTTGGAATCTTCGAACCCCTTTGTTGCTATAACTTGCTGTTCGCATAGTAATTGTCCTGGTTAAAATTATTCGCGATCAAATTATAGCTGCAGGAAAGATAAGAATTATCTAGCCAAGAATTAGAATAGTTCAGATAAATATCAATTTTTAAACTTGTTTCACTCGATCGTCGAAAGAAAATTGCTGTACAGTAATGTCTCCCTAATTGACGCTCAGATTGTCGACAAAAATGGCCAATTTGGGAAGAGGAACCTTGCGACTCGTTTTTATAGTTACCGATTTTCAACAATTATAAAAACGAGCTGCAAGGCTCGAACAATCGTATCTACTCTTCCCGAATTGTCCATTTCTGTATCTCCAAATATGTGTTCTCTTGAATAGCAGCAATTCCAAAGAACCACTTCTACTACAAACGTGTACAAAAACCGAGTAGCACGATTCTTTGCTAGCGCACGATGTTGTATTGCACAAATATTATTAGCGTTCGATTCCACGGTGCACAGACAAAACACGGATTTCGCCGTTTCAATGCCGATCGAAAAACTTGTGCGCACCAGAGTGAAAAATACCAGGCTCGGTCGAGTTTCGCAAGGTTTCAGAAATTCAGGGAATTATACAAATTTTGCAACACCTGATTATCGGAAAATTAAGCCTCGATCCGACTGCCGATTACTGCCAGTTATTGTTTTTACATTGAAATATTGCAAACTCGATGAGTTAATAGAGTTATGTTAAAGTTATGAGTAATGAGTTAGTAGAGAACTACGTGAATTTTAAAACAATTGCATAAACGTATTACAGGCTTAAAAAGGGAACATAAAACGATATTTTCTCGAGTATAGTCGAGACAACGATGCGTCGATGTTCGGCACTATAAAGGGTTAAAGAGGAAATCGAAGGCCCCACTGCGCACACTGGGATCGGTAGTCGCGCGAAGGTGTCGGCTAATCAGACTTCTGCCGGCGAGCATAGAAAGCATCCGCCAAAAACATCCTTTTTTTCTTCGCGGGTGAAATCATTCCGGAGGATGGCGAGCGAAGCAGGGCATCTTCGAAGGAGCTCCGCGAGATCCGGAGGAATCTCGCGCGTCCGCCGGGGGTGTGTTTCCTCGCGGAGCATCGGCTCGAGATCGTGATGGACATCTTAGGACGAGGGACCAGGTTCGCGTATATCCTGAGAGGTTCGTCTGAAAGCAGGATATGATCCCGGAGTGGCGAGGGTGGTTCGGTCAACATTTGAGCGAGGCAAACATCGCTCAGCCGAGCTTCTTCCCTACGGTCCTCCGGCTCGGTGATCCGTGGCCGATCTCGACGAGACTCGCGCGGCGCGCGTTGTCCTTCGGCGCAGTTCCTCGGCGTACATCTCGGAGTCCGGGCTTTCGTAGGCTGTTCGGCGAGGGAGTGCCTTCAGCCCCGGGCGCCCCGGCACAAAGCATATTGCATGCGCTCGAAACACAGAATCGCGGTCGGGACCCGTCAGGGTTCGTTACCTCCTCGCGTCGATGGTCTTCGCTGTTTCGATCGGATTCGACGGATCCCCCGGGGCACCCGTTTAATGAGGATAGTCATGAAAAATTCACTCGTTATCTCGCCCCAACGAAACGATACCCGGACCGTGCCGCGAGTCCGGGGAGAGCCGATTCGATCGAACAATTGCTGTCGCGGCTCGCGTGGAGTTCTCGAAGGGACAAACGTCGTCGCCGGGGGAGGAGGAGGGCTCGCGGGTAACAGTGACCGTTCGCCGGCACGAGATTCGGTCCTGGAACTGCTAACAGGGGTCGCCGAACCATCGAGACGGCAAACTTTTAACAACAGCGGCCTTTCCAGCGCCGAAGAGTCCCGCGAAGTCGTTTCTCCTGGTGCCGGACGAGGCTCGGATGAAAGGTTGTTCCACTGTACCGTACCTTGGTCGTTAACCTTTTAGGCCCGACGCGCCACTATAGTGGCTTTCGCGCATGTCATCTCTCTGGACGACGCGCCGCTATAGTGGCTTGCTCTAGTAGCTCACTCGCTCATCGTTTGAACCAAATAATTGTCTTCGTATGCATTGTTTCACACTTCTTTTGTCTTCGCATCGATTTACAACAGTCTACAGGGTGTCCCAAAAATGTCTCGCAATCCGGAAATGGCGGGTTCCTCGGATCATTTGAAGCAACTTCTTCCTTTACAAAAATGTTCTCCGAGGCACCGTTAACGAGTTAGCAACGAAAAACAGTGACCAATAAGAATCGAGTACGGCTGACGCGAGGCGGCACAGTCAACCAGCGCGCGAAGCCCAGTTCCGCTCATTGGCTCGGTCGCCACGCGCCAGCCGAGCTCGCCTCTCATTGGTCACCGTTTTTCATTAATAACTCGTTAACGGTGCCTCGGAGAAAATTTTTGTAAAGGAAAAAGTTGCTTCGAATGGCCTGAGGAACCCGCCACTTTCGGATTGCGACACATTTTTGGGACACCCTGTATATAAAAACAGAATATACAGTATCAGACTCTGTACAGTACATATCAGACTCTGCCGTCCAGAGAAATAGCCTCGCGCAGAATTCAGCCGTACCTAAAAGGTTAAACCTCGTTGTTCCGTCTCGGAGTGGGCGCGATCGATCGACGGATCTCGGATTCGAAGACGGCTCCGCTGAATTTTCCAGCGGACTGTACGCTTCGCGGGCGTCTTCTACGGCTGCTACCCGTTAATTAATCGCAGGCAAATGTTTTTTGGTCGACGCGGGAAGTCGACAGTTTATACGGCTTCGGTCCGCCTTCGCGCGCGCCTCCGGGCCCCGCGTCTCCATCGGCGAAAGTCTCGAGAAATATTCCGTTATTGCCTAGTCTTTCCCTTCGAGGAAGCCGAATCGCGTTTCTCGCATTCAAGATCGTCATTCGTCGGGGATGTTCGTCGAGCGGCCGCGAAATTTTACAATTTCTCCCGCGGAATAAACACGAGGCGTGCTAGAGGCTCTGCTCTGACCGTCGTCGCTTTTGTAACGGCGCAGCCAGCCTCGCCCGAGTCGCGGCAGCTAATTGGGAAATCAATTAGCAATGAATGCTGCTTTGTTTCGCGGCAGAATCTATGTGCCGCGTATTCAGTGGCCCGCGGCGCTGTTCGAGAAGCGGGAAACCGCGAGGCTGCCTTGTTTTTTGCATGCCATTGAACAGGATACGGCGCATCGTTCTTGCCGAGGCTCGGTCGTTAATATTCGCTATTTTAATCGACCTTCTCTCCCGACGATTATGTCGGCGATCGTCCGATTAACGGTCGCGTCCGTGTTTCTTACGAGATTCTCAAGGAAAAACTCTCGAACGGCTCGGCGTTTCTGGATCTTCGAGGTTTCGGATCGTTTATCGGTCGCATGTGGATCGGTTAGAGCCGCAGCGGCGTTATTTAGAGTCGAGTTAATAACAGAGTATTAACTCTTAAGGAACCAAAACTATTTCCAGTTTACACACTGCCAAGTCCAGACTGTTTTTCAGACGAAGAGAAATTTTTTACTGCAAATTTTTCTATCAAATATACAGGGTGTCCCAAAAATGTCTCGCAATCCGAAAGTGGCGGGTTCCTGAGGTCATTCGAAGCAACTTTTTTCTTTACAAAAATGTTCTCCGAGGCACCGTTAACGAGTTATTAACGAAGAACAGTGACCAATGCGAGGCGAGCTCGGCTGGCGCGAGGCGACCGAGCCAATGAGCGGACCTGGGCTTCGTGCGCTGGTTGGCTGGGCCGCCTCGCGTCAGCCGTACTCGATTCTTATTGGTCACTGTTTTTCGTTGATAACTCGTTAACGGTGCCTCGGAGAACATTTTTGTAAAGGAAGAAGTTGCTTCAAATGATCCGAGGAACCCGCCATTTCCGGATTGCGAGACATTTTTGGGACACCCTGTAGAGAAGAGATATTTAGTTTTTAAATAAAACTTCGTTGATATATTTTCATCGAAACAATCGTGCTTATTCTTAGGCACGATTATATATATATTCAGGGTTAATAATAATATTAGGTCGTTCGGAAAGTTGTTTCGTTCTAAAATAAATGTGTCTAAATAAAAGACAATTTTTTAACGTTTCGAATAAAACAAAACCTTCCGACATTTTTCTGGTGTTTTCAAAATCTTATCTCGTAGAAGCTCCGTCGTTTTCTGAATCACGTACTTCTTTAACGAGCTTACAAGACGAAATTTCTTTTGAGAAACGACACAACTTTTCGAACGACCTAATAACGATAGAGTTAATTTACTGTAACCTTATAATTTGATAAGCTTGTCTTTTTAACATTTTGGCACGTATTAACGACAGCTTAAAACATTTTTCGAGCATGTGACTCACGCGCCGCTACGATTCTAACTCATTTATGCGGATGATAATAAGTTTTAACTCTAGGATTTTCAAATTCACTTGTATTACAATATAACGCAAATTCTCCCTAATCGACGCTCAAATTGTCAATTTAACCATAGTTGCCAATTGTCAACGACTATAAAAACGAGCCACAAGGCTCGAACAATCGCATCTCCTCTTCCCAAATTGTCCATTTTTGTGTCCAAGCCGAGGGAAAATTGAAGAAATTTACCGTATTCCGAAGAACCGAACGTGTCCAGGATTTTTGAACCAACAGTTGCCACGGTAAATATCACCTGTCCAGTTTTGGTCTAATCGATTAAATTGCTTGGAATTCACCGGAATCGTCGAGGTTCGCATTCGACGCGTAACGCGCGTTAAACCCGTTCGCGCCGAGAACCGCTAAGAAGAATGCAGACAAGCGTAACGATGAACTGAACCGTCGAGTTTGCATCGGTTTGCTCGGACGAGATACTCCGTCGATTTCGTAATACCGTCGGCCTCGTGGGACCGATTTAACCCGCCGCGAATAACGCCGGGTAATCAGACCACAAAAAGAGAGAGAATCGGTACGTGACCGGCTATGCCGGCTAGACCTGCATACAGACGCGATGCACTTTCACTTTTCGTACCGGCCGACTCGGTTCTCGGCGAACGAACAGGACACCGTGAGATCGGGAAGAGAACCAGCTTGTAGATACGGCTTCCGATCGCAACGGGGGCAGTTTCATTCGATGTTGCGCGACGCGAAATTTCCAAGATTCTCCATAACGAACGAACGCGTGGGTCTACGATCTAAGAATAAAATTCGGCAAAGAGCGGCATTCGGGAATATTCGTACTCTTCGCGAGAAAATCCGAAGCAGCAATCGCGACGCCGAATGGACGCGGAGGATAAATGCGCGGGTGTACGATCCAAGGATAAAACGTTCGATTCAGGAATATTCGTACTTTTCGCAGGAAAACGTTTCTCGTCGAACGAGGAACAGGAAAGATCGGGAAAGCGTAATCCACGGGAAGCAGGCTGCAGCGGTGCATCGATTCGCCGCGGAGGTGCATCGGCTGGTCCCCGTTTAATCGGAGCGGAGGTGCTGATTTTATCGGACACGCGTTACAGCACAAGTGGCGGCGCGCGTTTTCGAGGAAGCACGACGCTCCATTGTCCCCGGTTCGGTGGAGCCTGTGTGTACGCGCGGGGGCGGACGGGGTGTCGCAGGGTGTCGCAGGGTGTCGGAGGATGGCGCAGAGGGCGGCGAGAAGCTGCCGCGGGACGGAGAGGAGAGCCGGTGACTTAAGACGTTAACGAGACTAACCGGATTCATCGGTGCTCCGGAGGGGGCGAGTCTTGCCCCGAGAAGGGTGAAGAAAGGAGAGTGCCGGGCGGCACTGATTTTAATCAAGATATGGCCTGGCAGCAGCCAACGGCGGATCAAGTGAGCCGGGGCTTATCGATTTTCTAAGTGCTCCCGACCGGCACGCCGCTGCTCTGCCACGACACTACCGTGAATCCGAAAGTAACGCTGTCCTGTCCAACCCGGCGTTGCCATTCCTGATGAAACAACCGGACGTCCGAGGATCCTCGAGGACCTTCGATTGGCCCTATCTCTGCTCGAACAACTACCGAATACCTGCCGATTCTCGACACGCTCGGAAATCGCCCGAACGATCGCGATATCCTGCGAACATCGGCGAAACGAAGCAGCTGGAAGTCGATCCTGGGAAATTCGAGTCGCCGTGTACTCGCAAGAAGAGACAAGCTGACGAATAAACTAGGAAAGAAATACGGTAATGTATCTTTAATCGACGCTCGGATTGTCCACGAAAATGGACAATTTTCATGGGAAGAGGAGATGCGAATATTCGAGCTTTCAGGGTCGTTTTTATGGTCGTTGATACTCGACAATTATGAAAACGGGCTACAGGGCTCGCATAATCGTATCTCCTCTTCCCAAATTGTCCACTAAAATGGATAATTTGGGAAGAGGAGGTACGATTGTGCGAGCCTTGCGTCTGGTTTTTATTGTTGTTGACAATAGGTTGCTATAAAAACGAGGCGCAAGGCTCGCATAATTGTATCTCCTTTTCCCAAATGGTCCATTTTTGTGTATAAGCTGAGCGTCAATTAGAGAGAATTTATTCTAACGCGCGACGTACAGTAATGTCTCCCTAATTGACGCTCAGCTTAGAAACAAAAGTGGACAATTTGGGATCAGGAGATATTGTTATTCGAGCCTTGCAACTCGTTTTTATAGTTACCCATTGTCAACAATTATAAGAACGAGCCGCAAGACTCGAATAATTGTATCTCTTCTTCCCAAATTGTCCATTTTTGTGCAGAAATCAGGGCGTCAATTAGGGAGACATTACTGTATCGTACAGTACTGTATCGTAACGATGCCCTGCGAGCATCTGCGATACAAAGTAATCATTCCAGGCAAATTCAGACGACGAATGAATTCAAGCCGACGAATAAACTAAAGAAGCTACGTCGCGATACTTTCGAGAGCTCGTCTCGTCCCATCTCGAGTTTCCCGTCTCGTCTCGAACATCGAGATCTCGATGTTTTCGCGACCTTGCACGATTTCAGCGACCGATCAATTTTCGACGAGTGAAACGAACTGATACAACCGATGCCGAAGGAACAGCTGAAACGATTGAAGCCGAAGGAACAACGTCGAGGTAGAAATCGATAAATTGCTGGAAAAATCGTCGGGCAGTTGCACAACCGGTTTTAATTGACACACGGTTGCGCAACAGAATTTTTGCCGAGCATTACGCGACCGGTCGCAAAGTTTACCGTAATCGTAACCGTGAGCGCCTAATCGCAGGGTCCGGCGAGAGATTCCGGCTTCGGCATGAATCCTCGAACCCCTTAATCCGTGCATTGATTCGCCGCGCACCGGTTAATCCGGATAATCGTCGCAGACAAGGCAATCTCTTAATTGATCGAGCCAGACAGCCGTCCGTCGACGTCGTCGACGTAGTCGTCCTCGTCGTCGTCGTCGTCTTCCAAGAAGAATACGAATGATATTTTTTTTGTCGTTTGCCCGTTAAGAGATTAAAGCCAAGGGGTCGGCCGGCTCGTTTTAGATCCATTATACTCTCGGGGCTGGAGGGGCGGTGTGGAGAAGGGGGCGAAATGAACGAAAGGGACAGGTGAATCGGAGACCTGCGTCGAGGAGCAAATGAAGAAGAAACATTCCGCGAAGGACTAAGCCGATGGAGGAGGAGAATTCGAGCGACTGAGAGGGAACTGAGGGGAACCGGGAAGCGCTACCGTCTCGCAAAAATGGCTACTGCGAGAGAAGGAGAAGCAATTTCAATAGTTTCTTGCCCTGGCCCCTGAGATAACAGCGATCTTGCATAGATAAATCTTGCTTTCTTCGGCGTTGCAGAGAATGTACGGCCGCGAAGGGAACGTTGGAACTCCTCGATTTAAGAAAAATAGGCAGGAAGGAACACAGTTCGGCTTACGCCTTCGAGATTTCATTTGGCACTCGATCGCCGCAATTACGAAGTCGGTCAACTGGTTTCTTATTTGATATTATTACAAACTTTGTACACTATTTTATGGGAAATGCTTGAACAAGTTATATCATTGGAGCAAATTTTAAAATAGAAACGTTAAAAGATTTATATGAATTCGAACTTGTAACATTTATGCGACCATGCACACCAGGGCACTGTTACTGTCCGTGGATTCAGCGTTAACTGGTACCATGCTCGCTGCGAAGTATCGCGCACATATTGGGGTGTCCCAAAAATGTCTCGAAATCCGGAAATGATGGATTCCTTAGGTTATTTGAAGTAACTTTTTCCTTAGCGAAAATGCAAACCGCGGCTTCGTTTACGAGTTATTAACGAAAAACGCCAACCAATAAGAAGCGAGCTCGGCTGACGCGAGGCGGCCGCAGCCAATCAGCGGAACTGGACTTCGACCGTTCGGCCGCCTTGCGCCAGCCGCAGCCAATCAGCGGAACTGAGCTTCGACCGTTCGGCTGCCTCGCGTCAGCTGATCTCGCCTCTCATTGGTCGGCGTTTTTCGTTAATAACTCGTAAACGAAGCCGCGGTTTGCATTTTCGTTAAGGAAAAAGTTACTTCAAATAACCTAAGGAACCCTCCATTTCCGGATTACGAGACATTTGTGATACACCCTGTATTTCTAAAAATTCTGTACATCGAAATATCCTTAGATAATTTAGTTCCAA
The DNA here is from genome assembly GCF_051020955.1 of Megalopta genalis. Lineage (NCBI taxonomy): Eukaryota > Metazoa > Arthropoda > Insecta > Hymenoptera > Halictidae > Megalopta > Megalopta genalis. The sequence goes on along the minus strand of NC_135019.1, from coordinate 703,089 downwards.
CAGAGTCAAATACTCCAAAGAAGATAGGAACGAATATGCAGAAATTTTACCTGGGTTCTTGGGAGTCCCAGGATTAATTTAGCCGAGTCCCATGCTTCCTGGCAAATTGAGATTTGTGAAAATGGGTAAATAATTGCCAAGGATTTTGAACAGTTCGGTTTCTGCTTCTCGGTTCTGCAATATTTGCGCCGATGCGTAAACAGAGAGATGGAAAGGTAGAACTAGACAGGTATAAAGGGGGAGAGAGATAGGAAGATAGAAGAGGCAGAGAGGAGAATAAAAGTTAGAGACGGCGGAGAAAAGAGATCTCGCGAGTGAATGAAAATCAGGAGAAACGGGGAAGAGGGGAAAGCGGAGAAGGGGGGAGAAAGAAGAGACGAAGTAGAGAAACGAAGAGGAGAGACGAAGAATGGACCGAAGAGAAAGGGAGCGAAGGGAGAGGGCATGCTGAGCTTGCAGAAAGGGTGGCTGGTGATGCGTACCATAGCTACCTCGGCAAATGCATTAAGACCACCCTGCGCCACCCCCTGGCAATATCGAACTGACTGCGCGACTCCCCCCCTCTCTCCCTCTGTTCTCTCTAGCTCCTCTCTCCTCTCTCCGTGCAGGATACACCGCGTTTCTCGCGCCTCGTTTGCCGTGAGAGTAACGCGGCCGCGGTCTCGAGGTACTCTCGCGATCCTCGATCGTGAACGAGCGTCGACCGAGTGCTGGAAACACCGGTGACGCCTTCCGGTGGTTGCCCGGAAACAAACGGGATCCCACGGAAATAGAACTCGTGCCGGCACGGCGGTCCTAGGGGCTCAAGGCGATCGGCAAACACCGAAATCGCGAAATAAAGCTGCGGGGGAAACTCGCCCCTGCGTCGCCTATCTTTTCCTGATCCGGCTTCCTCCATTTTTCCTAGCCCACGCGGCCCTGATTTATCGCTTTGCCTCGATCTGCCGAACTCCGAACGAAAACTGGGCCAGTAGAATTTACGGCGGCCGATGCCTGGGAGAGATTAAACATTTTGCGGTAGACGCCAATTAAGCCGCCGCGAGTCTCTTTTAGTATTTCGTTTCGACCGAAAAGTCCGGAGCTCCGAAAGGAGATTTGTTCTATCGATGAAATTGTACGGAAAAGGGAGGCGCGGACCGTGTCTTTACGCGACCGTCGCTCGGATTTATTCGTAACTAAAAGGTTGCGGAGCCGCTGCTCGGGAACAGAAAACGCGGCGGAAGCCTAGGACTTAATAGGGAGGTTGCTAGAGGAATAATTAAAAGGAGCGCGGTGCTCGCCGCAATTTCATTAATAAGCGAAAGAAAGGGAGCCGATTCTGTTTACAATTATTTATGCATAGGGACGAGGAACCTATCTTTGATCGAGCGACTGCTCGTTAAAAGCCAGCTTAGGATAATGGCGACTCCGGAGGGTGGCACTATCTCTCAGATAGTATCGGGAGACGGGGTTTTAAGCGACTACGTCGGCTAGGGGACGCGCGTAGCGACGAACAGGTAACTCGATAACCGGTCTGTTTGCCGACACGCGGTCGCGCTAAATTATTTCGCGAATCCCCATACCGCGACGAGTTTGTTTAACCCCTTAATGCACAGTTTTTTTTAAAAGGCCGGCCAAAAAAAATCAATTTTTTTAAATGTAAAACAACACAATTTAGAACGTTGTCTTGGCAAGAAAATTACAAAAATACAAAAATATTAAATATTTATACAATTGGTATGATTTCTAATTTTCAGAATATTACCATTATTATTATTATTATTATTATTATATTTTATTTTACATTATATTTTAGTAAAATATATATTGAAAGATGAGCGAATCAGAATCTGAATATGAATACGCTGTCGGAAAGCGGCTCACAAGGAAGAGATGAGTCGTAGGTGATAAGTAGAAAAAGGATATATTTTATACTTGAATATGTAAGTGTTATAGCTTACAATCCCATGTAAATGATAAATATCAATAAAACGATCGTTTTTTTTTTGCTTTCACATTGTTATTTTCAATTCTCGATCGCATTCGAGTGTGAAAAATTATAGCAACATAAAGTACAACGCCGCTCGAATTATCTCGAGTGTGCACAGTTTGGCCAGTTTAGCGCGCTCGAGTTAACTCGAGCGTGCACGTTAAGGGGTTAACCCGCGCGTCGCGATCCTCCGTCGAGAATCCATGCTTCTTTATTCGGCAGGAGGTCGTCGAAAGAACTGCTCGACTAGAACTGCCTAGAAAAATCCTGCGAACGACAGGGAACTCGAAATTGTGCAACGGTCCGTCGGAGAGAGCTACGGAATTATTGTTAATTAACCGATAAGCCGGCGGGAGAGCGTTCTAATGCCCGGCACGTGACAAATGTTCCGGGCCGGCGGCATTATCGTCGAGAAACGTCGGTGACCGTGTCATCGTCCAGAACACGATTCACTATTGCTCGATCGCGCGCTATTCCCTATTCCTCCCCCATTTTCGACACCGATGTTCCCACGAAATTCGCGTTACAACGTAGGGCTGCTCCGAACGGGACGACATACGGACACACACGCGCTCGCGCGTTCGCTCCTATCCGTACACGTGGGCACACCGATGCACCGAATACGTGCACGCGTAGCTAGCACCACCTCATTCCAATCGATATGCGACGACACCCCCATGGGGAGACATTCATATCGCAGTGGAACTCAAACACGAAGTCGGAGGAGACACGTTGCTGTAATATCGTCGTCCCCTTCGGTCACCCTGATCTCTGTTCCATCGATATCGGAACATTTGCCTGCCAATTTCGGCCGCGATCCGCGCTCCCACCACCCCATTTAGGCCAGCTTGGTATCCGTGTCGCCAATCTCGCAGCGACTCCACGGTCTACGAACTCCGGTATTTCGCCTGGCATCGACAAACGGTACCAACGATGTTTTTAACGCGAAACCTACCAAGCAGTGACACTAACTGGCATGTCTGCTTCGCAAAAGTGAGAAGACCGAATTTATTTGTGTTGGAATTTGTAATTCTTTATAATACAAAAATATAATACTATAATGTTTATAATATATACTATAATATTATATTTATATTATATACTCTAATATTTAAAATATTATAGTATATAAATATTTGTAATTTTTTATAATATCAAAATATAATACTATAATATTATATTTATATTATATACTATAATATTTAAAATATTATAGTATATAAATATTTGTAATTCTTTATAATATAAAAATATAATATTATAATATTTATAATATATACTATAATATTATATTTATATTATATACTATAACATTAAAAATATAATACAGTGATTAAAAAAGCACCTAGCGGATATATTATATTATAAAACTTGCTGCTGAGTCTCGGAACTTTGCAGAATTGCAAAATAAGAAAGCGGCCGCTTTGACCGCGGTAGGTTTAGCGTTAAAAAGCATAGCACGTTGGACGTCGACGAGAGACTGGGTGAGGGTGGGATCGCGGCCTCTTTGGATTACTTTTAAACAGTCGTTGAGAGCCGGATGTTTCCTGTCATGCCGAAAAGGTACGTTAACATTGGTAACTAGAATACGTTTTTTATATTAAATGTTTATCAACCGCTCGAGTCCCAGGGGTTATTCAGAGAACACGGTCGAAAAGTGCCGAACAGCGTGATAGCGCTTGTCTTAATTGATTGCGAAGGGAATCAAGCGGCGCGATCGCTCTCGTCAAGACTGACAAACGAAACGAAAAGAAAAAAAAATGAAAAGAGCAGCTATGCGATGTACGTGCGTCACTAAAGTTTGATCGCGACGCAAGATCTGAACACGCGATCGCGCTGGGACTCGAACGGTTAAAGGGGTTTCTACCCCATTTAATGAACACCTTAGCCATCGTTCGAATCAAGAACTCGCGTAACAAATTCTAGAATCATTTACTGATTTCTTTTGTCACCGACTCCACGGTGCAAGAACGCCGTATTTCGCATAATTCGAGCGAACGGCGCGCCTGAAAAATTCTGCGCTCCGTCGAACCCTCCCGAAGCTGATTACTTCTGGCATCGATGCATAAAATTCCCAACAATGCCCTGTTTTATCGATAATCGTGCCCACGTGTTTCAGAAAATTCGAGTCGTACACGCGAAAAAACTACTGTAGAAGTCCATTAGCCGGCACGGTGTGTTTCACGACGGAAACAAAGGACGACAGGCGAGAGGGTTCGATAATGTCGAGCCACGTGTCGGCCATTTATCCGGCAACAAAAGCGTTATGCAGAAGACGAGCAAATTGTTCGCCGCGTGTCCGATGTACAGCCGATCGAACGTCTCTGCTCGTGTTTCCGAGGCTGGGTTCGCGAGAATCGTAACTCGACGCGTGCAGCCTCCTTCCAATTTAATTACGCGAAAAGCGAAGACGGAGGAAGAAGAAGAAGAAGAAGAAGGGGCTAAATCGAGGACGTAATCGAGCTACTTAATCTGGCATCCTGGTTTGAACTCGACCGCTTAACGCGACGACGCGGGGGTCGATTAAAGGGGCAACATCTTTCGGCCCCCAGAAAATTGGAATCGGCGACGGGAGACGCGGCAAGACGTGGATAATGCGCTCTCGCGACGTTGCATCCGCGATCACGGATCTCCACGGGCAATACCGTTCCATTAGTTAAATTGTTTCCGTGATACGCTCCCGCTTTTTCTATCTCCCCCTCCCCCCCTCAGCCCTCTCTCGCCGTTCTCTCTTTCTCGCTCTCTACCAGAGGCCCCTTTCATTTCACTTTGGCGCAGGATAGACGACCGAACGATGCAATTCCAGGTTATCCACTCCCCCGAGCAGCCGATAAGAAAATACCATGAAAGAAGAAAGGGAGTCCGTCCCGTCGGGGGACCCGGTGATCATTTGATTGCGGATAGATTAAGGTACAGGGGCTGTAGGCCGCCTCGACAATGCAAACCCGACGTTTTGTATTGGCCGACACAGTGAATGCGCCACTGTGGATCCCAGGATGGAATTGGACTTTTCACGATCGGGGGATGCGAATCTTGATCTGTCTTTCCCCGGTGCCGGGGATTCCGGGACCGATACGCAAAGATTTGCCAGAAACTTTGTGCTCCTCGGTCGCTGGAAGAACAAAACTCTCCCGATTTGCGCGATGCTTGCATCGACGCTGTTGGGCGAAACGTTTCAAACTACTTGTACGGTTGGCTGACCGTACGAGATGTTTCCTAGCAAAAGAGCCTATCGTCGACGACGTTTCTTCGAGCGTTATCGTAGTATTTGCCGCAAGTAACGCAGATATTGAATCACGACCTGTGTAATCGTAAATTAAACGATTAACGACCCGACGTTTCAACGGATTCCGTAAACCCGCTTGAAGCTTCCATCGCGAGGGAATCGAAATACAGTAATGTCTCCCTTACTGACGCTCAGATTGTCCACGAAAATTGACAATTCGGGAAGAGGAGATACGATTATTCGAGCTTTGCGACTCGTTTTTATAGTTACCGATTTTCCACAATTATAAAAACGAGGCGCAAAGTTATGGACTCGTTTTTATAGTTACCAATTTACAATAATTATAAAAACGTGCCACAAGGTTATGTCAAGATTATGGACTCGTTTTTATAGTTAGAATAATCGTATCTCATCTTTCCAAATTGTCCATTTTTGTGGACAATCTGAGCGTCAATTAGGGAGACATTACTGTACAGCAATTTTCTTTCGACGATCGAGTGAAACAAGTTTAAAAATTGACATTTGTCTGAAATATTCTAATTCTTGGCTAGATAATTCTCATCTTTCCTGCAGCTGTAAGTTGATCGCGAATGATTTTAGCCAGGACGATTGCTATGCGAACTCCAAGTTATAGCAACGAAGGGGTTCGAAGATTCCAAATACAGTAAATTCTCTATAATTGACGCTCAGCTTTTACACAAAAATAGACAATTTCGGAAGAGGAGATACGATTGTTCGAGCCTTGCGGCTCGATTTTATAGTTACCGATTTTCAGCAACTATCAGTACAGTAATGTCTCTTTAAATGACGCTCAGATTGTCCACAAAAATGAACAATTTTGGGGAGAAGAGAGACGATTATTCGATCCTTGCGGTTCATTTTTATAGCCACGAATTGTCAACAACTATAAAAACGAGTTGCAAGGCTCGAATAATCGTATCTCTTCTTCCCAAACTATCCATTTTTGTGCACAATCTGAGCGTCAGTTAGGGAGACATTATACTGTACCTCCTCTCCCCAAATTGTCCACTTTTGTTTAGAAGCTGAGCGTCGATTAGGGAGAATTTACCGTATATATATACCGATGTATCGTTCCCACAGCACGATCGCGGCGATCATGACGGAGGACGTCGGCTGTCTTCAGAATTCGGGCGTTAATTTGCGACAGTGCCATTACGCTAAGCGGCCGGCCACAGGTGGGACTGTTAATCGATTAGAGAAACAGTCGATCGAGAAGTCCCTCCGGTTCGCCCCGAATCGGTCGTTTACATCTATTAACAGTAAACCACACGAAGTTCGGGGTGGTCGTCTGGCGGTGGCTCGTCGTGCACGCTCCGCTGGGAGCCGCGCATCTGGCGTGCGAGCAACAAGTACACGCATTAAATGTACACCCGTTACCGACTCCAATTACTTGGAGTACCCTGTCTCTGCGTGCGAGCACGTGCACACGCGATCCTCATCTTTGCTGGGAGACAAACACGCGGTTTCACACATTCGGGGGCTTCGATTCCGCTGCAAGTTCAATATCGCGAGTGGTCCGCCATCGGACCCCGCCAGAGCCGTCGTCGCATTTATCGTGCGAACGAACGGATCGAACGCAAAACTGCGAACCCGATGGAACAGTTTCAGGATATTGTTACGTTATTTGCAACTTATCGCGATCGTCCACGCTAAACCGAGCGCGAGAAATAATCGACGCGCGACGCTTTGCATTCCTCCTATTTTTACCGTCAACGCACGCTCGACTCACAAGAAACGTATTCAATTATTTCAAAATGACTGTACAATGCTTAACAAATTTTAAATGAAAAATTTGAATCTGGCTGGCTTGGCCGCCGTGACAGGTTACCGTTGAAAGAGGAAAAACATTTCCATCCAATTCATTTCTTACGATTAACTCTGACAATTGTTTGCACAATGGACCGCTGTTGAATTATTACAGACGATTAAATAAACAAAAAGAGATTTTCCCGAAAATGTCTCGCAATCCGGAAATGCGAGGTTCCCGGGGTCATTTGAAGTAACTTTTTCCTTAGCGAAAATGCAATCCGTGTCTTCGTTTACGAATTATTAACGAAAAACACTGACCAATGAGAGGCGAGCTCGCCTAGCGCTTGGCGGCCGAGCCAATGAGCGCACGAAGCCTAGTTCCGCTCATTGGCTCGGCCGCCTTGCGCCAGCATATCTCACCTCTCATTGGCCACTCTTTTTCGTTAATAACTCGAAAACGAAGCCGTGGATTGCATTTTCGCCAAGGACACACTTACTTCGAATTACCTCAGGAACCTCTCATTCTCGGATTACGAGACATTTTTGGGACACCCTGTAATACACAATGGTACAATAAAAAAGTAAGCAAAAAAACTAAGAAATAGCGTAGTATAAATATATTGGGTTGGCAACTAAGTAATTGCCGATTTCAGTTATAGATGTCTCTCACTCCCATTTTTATGATACCGTAAATGTTATATTATAAAATTATTATTATTATTATTATGTTATTTTTTATTATCTGTGAATGTTAGCAGCTGGACAAATTGAATGCAGCGGTCAAGGAAAAGCGAGCAGAATTGGTCAATCGTAAAGGCGTCATTTTCCAGCAGGACAATGCTAGACAATGCTTTGTCCACTCGGCAAAAATTGATGGATATTGGTTGGGAATTGTTGTTACACCCGCCATATAGCTCTGATCTCGCGCCATCGGATTACCACTTATTTCGATCCCTGGACAACTCCCTTCGTGATAAAACTTTTAATGACGATGACGCTGTAAAATCTCACTTAACTCAGTTTTTGGCCGAAAAGGATCAGACTTTCTACGAGCGTGGAATTTTCAAGTTGTCAGATAGATGGCAAAAAGTCATCGAACAAAATGGAAAATACATTACAGATTAAACTTCGTTCCAAATAAAAAAGTTTTTTATTTCATTGAACAAATCGGCAATTACTTAGTTGCCAACCCAACATATAGCAGGTACAGTAAATATGAATAGTACAGAAAAATATAACGAACGAGAGATATACAGATCGTCGGATATACGAGCAGAGGATACAAAAGAAAGATCGATAGAAAAGGTCATCGCAGCGAAGAATCGAAGAAGAAAAAGACGAATGCTAGAGTTAGCCAGCAGGGTTCCTATTTTCCTAAAGAACTCGTAGGCGATCGATGATTTTTGTACCAGATCCGAGCATCGAATGTCCGAAGAAGAAGCGAAATGCTATGACACCGCATACCGCTGTGAAAGTGAAACTTCTCTCGCGACTCGAGATCAACGTTTGCGGTTCGCTGCTGCGATCCCTGTCGAATCGACTCGCGTCACCTTTCAGGATCGCCGCAGCTCCGCGATCCAGATAGGAACGGACAGCGGAACGACAACATGCCGAATTCCAGGACTGTAAGCTAATCGCTGCGGGATGCTGAGCATCCGTGTCAAGGCGGCACGGCAAACGCAAGAATAGGACTAATGACCGTAATTGCTCCGGATCCGATCAGACCGGCGAACAAACCGTATTCGGTCGTCGACAATGGCGGGATCCGAATCGACGGAGGAGTAGTTTCGAAACCGAGTCTGAGATCAAAAATACTTGGAGCTCCTATTCGGCGGGGCGCATCAACAGGATGCCGAGTATCGATTATACGAGTCGACATGGAAGGGCAGAAATATCCGAAATCCATTAAAATATTTCCCGAGACTCGACGCTGCGTGCTGTCGCCTATGATAATCCGGAGTAATAATTCGTCGGATTGAATGGATTTCAAGTTGCGTTATAATCTCCCCGACGCGAAAGAAAGCGAGCGTGATATGCATCGAGCTCTGGCTCTCTCTCTCTCTCTCTCTCTCTCTCTCTCTTTCTCTCGCGAGCGCGCGCACCTCGGTGCATCGAGGCTTTTACATCGGGTGCAGGACGGCTGCAGCGTTGCACACACGGGGCAGGGGAGAGGAGAGGAGAGAAGAGGAGAGAAGAGGAGAGAGAGAGCCTGGTCGAGAGACTCGCGCACGCGTACCGAGAGTTTACATACTACACACGTGTTACTATAGATGTTACTACGGCGAGTACTCTGTAATCTGACACAGAGTACGGAGATTGAACCTGACTGAGCGAGACTCGTTCAACCGGAAGTAATCCCACGGGAAAGCAGGATGGCAAAAAAAAAGAAAAAAAAGAAAGGGGAAAAATTGTTCGATTACTTTTGCAACCGACAGCCGCGCCGTCTCGCGGTCGGTATATCCAACCTGCTCTCGTAGTTTTTCACCTGCACCGGCGCCATTAAACCTCCGGATTCGATCAGCTTCGCGACGCGATTTTCCCGGACATTTTTGCCGCGTTCGATTCGCGTTTCCTTCCGTTGCTGAAATTTTCATCGATCGTGGGATTTTCAAAATTGACAGGGAAAAATTTCGCAAGGATTTAGACACGTTTTTATACTTTCGAGCTTGTTGAGGGGGTTATTTGAAATAAAATGGTGCAGAATGAGACACACGTAAATAACTACAGGGTATCCCGAAAAAGTCTCGCAATCTGGGAGAGGATGATTCCTGAGGTGATTCGAAGCAACGTTTTCCTTTGCGAAAGTGCGATTCGCGGCTTCGTTTACGACTTATTAGCGAAGAACGGTGACCAATGAGAGGCGAGCTCGGCCGGCGCGCGGCGGCCCGGCCAACGAGCGCACGGAGCTCGGTTCCGCTCATTGGCTCGGCCGTCTCGCGCCAACTGATCTCGCGTCTCATTGGTCACCGTTTTTCGCTAATAACTCGTAAACGAAGCCTCGGAGAAAATTTTCGTAAAGGAAAAAGTTGCTTCAAATAACCCCAGGAACCTCCCATTTCCGGATTGCGAGACATTTTCGGGACACCCTGTATATTTAAGAAAGAAGTGAAGGAGACACGGTGAAGAAGCGCACAGTATGAGAGTACGGAAGAACCTGAGAGGCCTGGGCGACAATGTATGTTTTTATACCTGTGTACTCTCAGGTACATGGAAACCCTGCATTTCAGGATGTGGAGGCTTTCCAAGCCTCAAGAAATTACTTCTTGCTTCAACAGAGCTCTCCAAAATCGAGCAGAAAATATTATCGTTTCGCGCAAAGATCAACAGCTCGATAATTATTCGCGTCGATCGCGAAAAAGCGATCTCGTTCGTCGCGGCTCTCTCGAAAAACCGTGTTCGCGCGAATTGTCCGAATGTTCGGCCGGGGTGTTTTTTCAGCGGACACCGAGTGGATGTTTAAGCGAACAGCGGGGATTTACGTTAGCGTCGCGGAGAGAGGTCCGTCGAGGAAAATCGCGGCGGAAAAATCTACGGATTACACGCGATACGCGTCGCGTAACCGAGCGACAAGTGTCCGGTAATCTGTAAGCCTGCGGATTGGACACAATCGAGCCCGACTGCTGACCCGGAAGTAATCCCCGGAAAGGAGATAAAAAAAAGAGCGAGAGAGAGAGAGAGAGAAAGAGAGAGAATAAACCGTAGCTTTGCTACTTGTGTAGACGAATACCCGGTGGCCGTGTGTGCCACGGGGGGCATTACCGCCCCTATATGTATAAATGCGCACTCGAGAGACCTTATGGGTTATTTCAGATGGACGTGCCGCGAGGGTATTGTCCGATTCGAGATTCGACGAGTGCCGATCGAGCACTCGAACCGCTTTATTGGAAGTTACATGCGCGCGTCGTCAGCTCTTTTTTTTCTCTCTCTTCATCTCCATCTCCGTCTCCGTCGCTCTCTTTGTAGCCTAGCACGAGTACACAAGGTGTCCCGAATGTTTGGCAAGATCTCCGCGCTCTGTTTCGCGGTTGGTTAGAGACCCACCGAAGAGACGCGCCCGATCAATCTGTCATCTAACCTTTATTAATCCGCTGGACCACAGATGCGCAGTGTAAAACCTAAGGGACGTTTTATCACCGTCGCGTTATTTGTGTAAAAATCCGCTTCAGCCGCCGAACGGATCACGAACTAGCTATACAAATTATCTAACATTATCAACTACGACAGTAGGGAGACATTACTGTATACATATGTATCTCGTGGCAATCGTGAATACTATAAAATCTGAAATAATTGCAATTATTATGTTACAAACGCCACTGCGATTAAATATTTAGTTTGCAAAAGGTTCGCTCCTCTTTCTGAATTTTTTAACGCATCGATTCTTCTACAGTGTTTCGGATCTATATGACTCAGATCATGTGTTAGGCTTTATAATAATAAATATAGATATTCTATATAAATAAATATAGAACTTTATAATAATAAATATAGTTATTCTATATAAATAAATATAGAACTTTATAATAATAAATATAAGTATTCTATATAAATAAATATAGAACTTTATATTCATCGAATAAAACATTATTACATTTTATTGTATAGATATTAAATTCCTTTGTTCTTTTATCTTGTTTATTTTTTTTTTTTTACTAAACCCATTTAATACGTCCTATTGGATAAATATAAAATAACCGGCTCCTCTGCCCTGTCGAATTTATCGAATTCCGCTAAATAACGTTTCACTTTCTCGCGTATTTTCACATTAATTATTATATCCTTCCTTCTAGTAAGCAAAAAACATTGCAGAACGGTTTCTAACGATACGCGCGCACGTTTCCAGTCTGTGCGAGCCGAACACCATTAATGTACATATAATGTTCTCACGAAGAACGTGAAAGGCTTAGGACTCGCCGAAGTTTCTCGGCAAATGAACGTATCGACGAAACAAATTGTCCAATGCGCCGAGCCACCGATATAGCACGGCACAGATCAAATATTTTGAAAGTCCGCTCTCGCGGAGTCCTCTCGGCGGAACGGAAGACTATTAGCGAGAGTTTCCAGTTCCGCGAGAAATGTTTCATATCGCGGGGTCTTTTTTCTCTGGGAAACGGTTTCCTCGCAAACTCGATAAAGCATTTTTCAGAGAGTCTGCCGGCGCGGCGGACAATAAAGGCGGCAGACTGGACCGAGGAGCAACTTCGCGAAAGAAGTATCTGAAATAGGAATAAAGCGGAGAAAGGGGGGGCGGGAGGGCGGAGGCGGCGGTCGTAGAACTTCATTCGGAGTTGATCCACCGTGAACAATCGTTTCTGCCGTTGCCCGAACAACTCGTCGTCGCTCTTCTAATTCGCTGCGGAATGTTCCCCGTTCGCGAGCAATTTACAGATCCGGCATGTCGGACCGTTCCCCACGTGTTTCCACGGCTGCGACACGGGCGACGTCCTTGTCTCTACACCTACTACATACATCCGATCGGCCCCGAAAGCCCGAGGTAAAATTTCGTCGAACAACGCGAGATCGACCTTGGTACAGCCAGCCTTTCGAATTAGTCGATAAGTGGGTCAAACGTGAAACCGGCGTTCGCGTGTGCTAGAAATGGAGCAGACATCTCGTGGCTACGATTCACGGAGCTGCGTACGGGCTCCGAGCAACTCTGATTAGCGGTAACATTGTTACCTGTTGTTCGTTGTCACTGTGCACAGGCTGCGAAGAAAACTCCTCTCTCCCTCTCTCTCTCTCTCTCTCTCTCTCTCTCTCTCTCTCTCTCTCTCTCTATGGAAAAATGCTCCATTTCTTATTCTCTGCAAATGCTCGGTGTCTGAATCTATTTTTTGAATTCTGAATTTCGAGTTTTACATCTGTCGGCACTGTTCGCGCGCGTCCTCTATCTTCTTGCAGCTTAAAAATGAGAAACGACAAAGAACGGGTTGTATAATGATCGAATCGCACAAGGGAGGAACGAAGAGCGCCGACATTGTTCCGTCTACCGGACACGGAAAGAAGTAGGTGGAGAGGGTGGTAGAAAGGGAAAGAATTAAAGTCATTATTATCGAAGGTAGAAGATCTTCCATTAATCGTTCGAGTCGACGAACGAGTTAAAACTAACTCTAGAAAATGCGTGAAATGAAATTACGATAATACTCGACCGTGCGAAAATGTATCGAGGCGGAAAGACCATAATTTCGAGCGCTCGATGTTAATTTTATTATTCAGTTTTACGATTAATACGTTCGTCGAACTGGTAAAATATATAGAATATTAACCCTTTGCACTCTGCGCCATCCCGGACGTTACCTACCAGCTATGAACCTTCATATTATACACAGGGTGTCAATCAGGGTGGCAATCCGAAAGTGGCGGGTTCCTCGGGTCATTCGAAGCAACTTTTTCCTTTACAAAAATGTTCTCCGAGGCACCGTTAACGAGTTATTAACGAAAAACAGTGACCAATGAGAGGCGAGCTCGGCTGGCGCGAGGCGACCGAGCCAATGAGCTGAACTGGGCTTCGCGCGCTGTTTGGCTGGGCCGCCTCGCGTCAGCCGTACTTGATTCTTATTGGTCACTGTTTTTCGTTGATAACTCGTTAACGGTGCCTCGGAGAACATTTTTGTAAAGGAAGAAGCTGCTTCAAATGATCCGAGGAACCCACCATTTCCGGATTGCGAGACATTTTTGGGACAACCTGTAGTATACCTTTGGAACCGAGTAAGATATAATAATGATATTCGATTTATATGAATTTGCAGACATTGAGGAACGTATATTTGCAAAAAAATGAACATTTTATTTCTTATAGTTTTATACAGTATGATAAATTTTAAAGCATTCCAATATAATAAACTTTAATGTCCTCTCAGAAGATACATTCGAATGATATGCTAGAATTGCAATGTCCCCTGAGAGAGGACAACGGAGTGCAAAGGGTTAAATCGAAGCGTCCTCGTTTCCAAAGCAGCAAAATATAAATATACAGATACACACACAGGGACGCGACTCTCCGCGCGCCATGTATACCGCATTCCAGAGAAATTCTATCCCGGAGAAATTCGTTTTCAAACGAAAGAGCTGCGAATTCATTTGTACGACGAACGCGGCGCCTCGAACTTTGCATAAACTTTCAACAAGAGAAGGGGTTAATAATCGAATAGCCAGCGCGAGCACGAAGTTTCTCTTTTGCCCGAATCCTCCGTCGGAATTGTTTCCTTGGCGGATCGGAACAGGGGAGGATGGGGGTTGAAAGGGGGAAAAAATCGTCTCTAATCCGTTCCACTGTTTAATCCTTTTCCGCGCAGCCGAGGGAGAGACGGAGAAGAAGGCGGCGTCCCTTCCGGCGAGAATGAAACGGGAGAAAAAACATTGCGTTTCGAAAAGGAGGGAGGAGACGCTCGCCTCGCGGTTTTCAACCCCCGTGCGGGTACGCTTCCTTTCCCCCTGGCCGGCCGCGGGGAAACGATAATCCAGATAAGCCGCTAAATGCCAGCAATTTGAGCGGCGGGATCTCCAGAAACAATATTCCGTACTTGAAACCGACTAATGCCGGCTAACAGCCCGGGGAAGTTCCTTATACCGGGTGCTCGAACTAAATCGTCTCCAAGCGTAACCGCTCTCGAGGAGCAGCAACCGAGTATTCAGCCTTGAATACACGAGGATTATCGGCGTTCGTGGTGCCGCTTAATTGATTGCAAAAACAACGGAGGCCTGACCGAGCCATCGGCAGATCCGGGAGAACAAACGTTACGAATGTCGGTCTCGACGATTCCTCGTTCGAGTTTCGTCCGTCCGCCGTGCGGCCGTCGAAGATCAAAGGCTGCGCGCTCGAGGTCAATGGCGAAGTAAAAGCGAAGTTACGGAAAACTTTTTTTCCAAACAAAAAGCGTATTAAGTAGAAGAGTACATCGCGCGTTGCGCGCGAAAGTAGCATAATCCGTATAGAAGTTTAGCAAGTGGCCGGAATTACGAGTGTATCGATTTTTCTAGTTCTAACCATAAGCTTGACATTAAATATACAGGGTGTCCCAGGGTTTAATGTTCAAGCTTTGTCAGTATATTCTATGGCACGAAGTATGAAAAAAATGTTATGTAAACATGATGTAAAACTAACTTTATGTACCAACGGGTTTGTACCGCCCTCCTTGGTTAAAATTCATCATCGATAAAATCACGTTTAAATAAATGAAATTCCATTTGGAACTCCACGAAGTACACATACATATTATATTATATATTCTAGCTTCGCTTAAAAGGTAAAAGGCGCGCGCGCGATGTTCCAAACATTTTCAAATATTTTAAGTGACAAATTAGTAACGACAAAGTAGATATAATTAAATAAATAAACAGTCGATGACCGAAAGTATCGGCTTTAAAAATTCCAGAGATCGCCGGGATTTCCTTCGACGGAGAAGGCTATCGAGACGAACGCGGATGGAGGAGAAATAAAATACAGACAACGACAACGGGGGAATAACAAAAGAAGCGAGGAGCGGAATAAGGAAGAAAAACAGAGGAAGATGGAGTCGGAGTGAGAGGTAGGGAAAGAAAGAGAGAGAGAGAGAGAGAGAGAGAGAGAGAGGAGCCAGTGATGCGGAGTGAAAGTCCTCAAGTAAAAACCAGGCCAGGGCTCCGTATCTCGACGAGAACACACCAGGGCCATTATGCAATTACGGCGACGCATTTGCTGCCGTCTTTCCAACGGCGAGCCACGTCCTCGTTTCCCTTAGCAATTTACCTTCTAAATCGCTCAAAGTTTTCAAATTACCATAAACGTCGCCGGCGATACGTGGCCATCATTCTCGGAACAATTGGCGACAGTTTAATCAACGAGCTACCGTCGTCTTCGATATCATTGTCTTTGCAGTCATTGCACGCCTAATTACCTTCGCGTCGACGTTAACCTTTTAGGTACGGCTGAATTCTGCGCGAGGCTATTTCTCTGGACGGCAGAGTCTGATATGTACTGTACAGAGTCTGATACTGTATATACAGGGTGTCCCAAAATGTCTCGCAATCCGAAAGTGGCGGGTTCCTCGGGTCATTCGAAGCAACTTTTTCCTTTACAAAAATGTTCTCCGAGGCACCGTTAACGAGTTATTAACGAAAAACAGTGACCAATGAGAGGCGAGCTCGGCTGGCGCGAGGCGACCGAGCCAATGAGCTGAACTGGGCTTCGTGCGCTGTTTGGCTGGGCCACCTCGCGTCAACCGTACTCGATTCTTATTGGTCACTGTTTTTCGTTGATAACTCGTTAACGGTGCCTCGGAGAACATTTTTGTAAAGGAAGAAGTTGCTTCAAATGATCCGAGGAACCCGCCATTTCCGGATTGCGAGACATTTTTGGGACACCCTGTAGACTGTGGTAAATCGATGCGAAGACAAAAGAAGTGTGAAACAATGCGTTTGAAGACGATTATTTGATTCAAACGATGAACGAGTGAGCTACTAGAGCAAGCCACTATAGCGGCGCGTCGTCCAGAGAGATGACATCCGCGAAAGCCGCTATAGTGGCGTGTCGTTCTGAAAGATGACATCCGCGAAAGCCACTATAGTGGCGCATCGTGCCTAAAAGGTTAAACCCTGGCCAATGGCGAACACCCATCTCCAAAAGTATTAGGATACCTGCTCGTTTAACCAATTAGCTGTTGCAATCGTTTTGAAAAGTGTGCCAATCGTCGCAATTACGTTGTAAACGTTTGATCATCCTCGTGTTTTCCTTAAACGCAACACTTTTATAAGACACATAATTAAATAACATCGAAGTAAAACGTCCTTCTTAACCAGCTAGCCGTTTTTAACGAGTTATACTCGTCACGAAGTAGCAATTAGTTTGCCCGTTTATTGCACTTTGTTAATCGAAAACGTATGCCGAGTTCATTTCGTACTCCTCGCTCGACACGACATGCTTCGGAAATTTTCTACGGGTTTCTCGGATTTATTTAATTTTCCTCGAGTGTCCTAATACGTTTGGAGAGAGAGAGTTGTACGTTCATTAAAAATTCGAAGGAAACGATAACTCGACCGCAATCAACGAGCCACCGCGGTCGTCGATTTTGCAGTCGTTGCACGCGTAATTGCCGTTATGTTAGCGTAAAACCTCGGTTTACGGAAAAATAAGTTCCGCGGATCTCGTTAATTTGAAACAATTGATAATCCATTTGATAAAAGTTGTCCGTAGAGAACACGACTAAACCGCGTCGGAAAGTGTTCTCATCGATCGACGGTTAATTTACTAGATAATTAGAAGCGAGTCGTGTTTCGTTTCGCGAACGGACGTGTTCGTTGAAATGTTCCTTTTCCGAGGGAAGAGGCACGTTGAACCGCAAATATGAAACGCGCCGCGATTCCTATCGACTATCGACCGTGTACTATGCACGTAACACCGTTGCGCATTCTATGTCAAACCAGGTAGATTATTCGCGCTTCTCTCGCCTCTAAGGTAAATAACGGCGCAGAAAACTCGGTCGCCTCGAGGATGGTCAAAATTCTTTTTAAATCATCCTCTTCGCTCGAAGCTGCTGAAACGCGCATCTACGCCCGTCCACAAGCATTCGCGCCTAACGCGATCGTGAGAAAATCTCGTCAAACTCTTTTAACGATCCTTACTAAAACCTCCCCTGGAAATATCAATTTTCAACCCGCGATATGCAACGTCGAGCTTCTCGCTTGCCTCGATAAAATGCGCGCTTACTCGCTTCTCTCCGTAAGATCGAATGTATTTAGGCATTTCACTGAAAACATCTGATTTTCTGTGAAACAATCTGAATTTTAACACTATGCCGTCCGGTGGCATCACGCTGGTGCCGTGCAAAAACTATCTGTTGTATGCCGGTGGTACCGCTTTGGTGACATTTTAAAAAACTGAAATAACATTTGAACTATATTTCTTGGGTGTTCAAAGGCAGCAAACTAACTATAGCATTGTGCTTATTTAACTAAGAATTACGTAAAAGAGAGAAGGAAATTATAGAATTATATATTATTATATATAATAATATTATATATTATTATATACTATTATTATATATTATTATAATAGAATTAAGTAATTCTATTACCGCCATCTTCGACATTTTTTTTTAAATCTAAAATTTCCAAGCTATTATGCCGGCGTTAAACAAAAGAATCATATCTAAGATCTGCGGACGGCATAGTGTTAATAACATTAACCCCTCAACACCGGTTCTACCATGTAGGAATAAATAATACCTTGCGACTTTTTATCAATGTAATTGTATGGTAATAAATTTATGTTAATGTTATGAAATTATTGTCAGAATGTTAATGTTATCAAGGTTAAACGACGTTATTTTTGCGTCGATGGGAAATGAAATTATCGATCCATATCCTGGATGCCGTCGTCGAGGGGTTAAAATAAAACACGCGGAACCGGCCATTTTGACGGGCTCGTTACATTTGCCGTCGAGTAATACAGTAATGTCTCTCCAATTGACGCTCAGATTGTCCACAAAAATGGTCAATCTTGGAAGAGGAGATGCGATTGTTCGAGCCTTGTGGCTCTTTTTCATAGTTGCTGAAAATAACTATAAAAACGAGCCGCTATTTTTGTGCACAATCTGAGCGTCAATTAGGGAGACATTACCGTAGACTCCTATGAAATACTGCTTTTCGATAATTCGGTGCTCGAGGCTGGTGCTCGATAATTCGTTGATATTTCTCTAAGTGCTCGCTAATTATTTCTGACCGGATCAATTGCTGACGCGTTGCTTGTGTACGGGGACGATTGACCGAATTCTCGAAACGTGCCGGTCGCTCGAAAGCCTGTAAAGATTGTAACTCTGTTTCGCGAGGATGCATTTATTAACCGTTTGCACTCGAGACTGTTTTAACTGCAAAATGAAGACATTCGTTTCAATCTACAGTATTTCCATTCGGTATGATTGTTTTTATTTGACGCATACGAAATTGAACGTGTACGCTCATAGAAGACTTCTATTATTCGACGATTTATCGAATATACAGACAAATTTAATAACGTGAAAATCCTGTTGAAAATGGTACAGCAATTTTTAGCGTCGCCTCAGAATCGGCCCTCGAGTGCAAAGGGTTAAACGCATCGTTGACCGGCAATTTTACAACGAGAACGCGAGTTGACTCCGGTCATCGATGCGTTAACGTTTAAATTGACTTACAAAAGTGTGACAGGGAGCAGACGAACAAAAGCAGGACAAGTCCGGAAACGAGTCGCAGTGGCGTCGCATCCATTTTTCGGTTCCAGCTCCGGTTGGCCCGAGTCCTCTTCTCTTCCTCTTACCGTCGACGACGCGGAGGATGGCACATGTATACACACACGAACCACACGCGCGCACTTATGTCCGATCTGGAAATTCGAAAGGAACACTGTTTCAAGCTACGGCGTACCATGGGAGCCCCGGCTGTATCCCCCAACTTTTCGGCCCAGTCCCTTCCTCTTTCGATCGCCGGCGTCCTAGCTGTCGCGATCAGGGAATCGGCTCGCTTCTCTCTTTTTACAGCGATCGTATCGCGGTCTCCTTGAGAACGTTTCATCCGGGAAACGCGACAAGGTGAATTCCCCCACCAGGATTTCGTGAGCGTGGCTGCGTTGTATCGGACCTTCCGGCCGTGAACGGGTTAAATTTAAAGCTCTACGGAGAAATCTGATCTCGAACCTTTCGGTCGATTCGTTTCTCGACGGTTGAATTCGCGATCTTTGGAAAACTGATTCGAACTCGTAGCTCGAGGATTCGATGGATACATTGAAAAAGCGAGGAAGTATGAAGTAAAGGATTGTTTAGCGGGTGCAAGCAGTAGATAAAATTTGCGAAGCACGAGGCAAGCGAGATCGTAACGATTGGACTGCGGATCTTTGCGAAAGATGAAAATTGCCGAAGCCAATTGTACAGAGCAAAAATAAAGATCGCTTCGTTTAGCGATTTTGATAAGCCGAAAACGGTGCAATGCGCCGTTATTGAATTCTCTCGATGTCTTCGGAATTTTATATTTCGTCCACTCGTTTCTATAAATCCGCAGTTTAGCAACGACGAGAATAACGAGAGTTGCGAGAAATGCAGCTAATTATATTTCGCGGGAGAGATCGGTGCTAAACGGGCGACGCGAGGAAAGCGACAAAGAAAGAGAAAGAGAGAGAGAGAGAGAGAGAGAGAGAGAGAGAGAGAAAGTAGAACCAATATTTATCGGTAAATAAAATCTCGTGCACAAGCTGGAGAAACTAACCGAAGCGAATTGTGTTAACACTCGAATCGACCAAGGAACTCCCGAGGAAAGCCGTGTTTCGTCGGACGTGTTGACTATTGACCGAGACAGTCGAGACTGAACAGAAATTTACCGGCGACCGTTCGCGGTGTGGCACACCTTTCCCTGCAGCACGAAAAAACAATCCCTCGGTACAGGCCACGAGACCTTGGATTCTTGCCGAATGCGCTCGCACTTTCTATCCGCGCGCCGAACCTTATTGAACGTCGGCCTCGCGCCGACAGCGAACGATTTCGAACCAGCCGTCGAACACCGAGGGACCCTAAACGTGCTCGAAACTTGCCGGCAAACTCCTTTCAACGATTTCGAATGCGATAGTGAGCCGCGATAGAGCCGAGCAGCGAGCAGTCGGAGCGATGCTCTTTCCATCGCTCCTCAAAATTCTCGGTTTCGCCGGGATTCGAGGCAACCCTCGGAATCTTCGATGTCTGACCCGATTCGTTGGTTATCCCTTAGGACGATGGGACATCTGGCAATTTCCAAGAATATTTATTAGACCGCAAAATAAAAATTGTCTGTACGGATTGGAAAATTCAGAAGCTGCACAGTCATTTATTTCTGTTCTTGATCATTTTTGCGAGTCGAGCATAAAAATTTCTATTACGTGATTATTCTTAGTATTATTTAAATTAATTACTTCTTTCTGCAATAAATTTTTAGATATAGATAAGTTATATTTTGTTCAATATTTATATTACGAATATTAATAAATCTATATTCTATTATTAATGATCTACTGCCACGGCATCTTTGAATTCTTTAAATGTTTTCATTGTTCTCACTTATTTTTATCATTGATCCAAATCCGCAGTCTAGTAATTACAATCATTTTGATAATAATGTACATCGTATAGCCTTTTGCGCAGAGACGAGTCAGCGGTAACTGTACATAATACACGATGATCACGGTGTGCAGATAAAGAGAACATTATCTCGAAAAGAATCTCGCCTTACAATACCGTACCCGATTTGCGATCAAGATATGGAACAGAGTCTGCTAAATACGTATATTTATCTTATAAATTCGCATTTTCTTAACAACGCCTAGCCAGCAGAGCAAATGTACACACACACACACATCAAATATAAATATTCACCCTTGTCTACGAAGCTGCTAACAACAAAGAAGTTCTAATCGGCATTACAGTAAAATAAATAATGTACTCTTTACATTTACTATCTCGTCTCAACGAAGAAAGTATAGGAAACTTTAATAATCAAGGTAAAAGTTCAAAGAAGCTATCCAAGTTTTATAAAACGAGCGAATCGTTGACTCCATTTTTTCCAACTCGATCTACCCTTTAACAAAGACGAGACAAGATACGATCTCTCGAACGAGTTTTCCGCTGCAACAGAATTCGAGGAACAAGGCGGCGATAAGTTCGCTCGACGATTTCAGATTGCGAAATCTCGGTGCGCGACATTATCGAGAACGGTAACGGAGAGCTAACCGTGGTTCGGAGCGGCGCGTGCGAACGCACAATAATTCTCGCAGGGAAAAATGGCGGCCCGCGAAAACCCGTTTGCAGCCGGTTCTTACGGAAACCGAGGAATCCGCGGGTTTCGGCGCCGACCCGCAGCGTTTTCGGTGACGAAACGCGGCTCTCGTCCGAGCAAATTACGGCGCGGCAAGACGATAATAAATCGACGCTGGCTAACGCGCGCCGCGAAAGTTTCACTTCGCTCGTGCACGCTCCGCGCGTATCATATGCAGGACCCGACCGGTCGGTGTAGAGAGCGAACAAACAATTAAAATGCGATCGGCGCGGCTGCGGCGAAGTTCATTCACGTGCCGCGTCCTTAATTGCCTCCTCTTTCAGCGAAGCCGATCGACGACGAGGAGGACCACGCGGACCGTTCGAAACCCGAAGATTCGACGTACCAGCGTGCACGATGGACGCTCGTGAATGGAGCTTCGTAGTTAAAACCGAGGTAGACTTATTCGTTCACCGAGCTCAGGTTTTCCTGCCCTCTTTCAACGAACTGCCGATATTACTGTGACCGATATCGTTCAATTCTACCGAATCTGTCGCGAGCATGTCGACGCTTCGATCGCCAAGTTTCGAGATTAATTCGTATAGCGCCATAATTGGATATTTTAACCGTTCGAGTCCCAAGCAGCGCGATCGCGCTGTTCGGATCTTGCGTCGCGATCAAACTTTAGCGACGCACATACATCGCACAGCTGCTTTTTCTAATTCTTTTTTCTTTTCGTTGCGTTTGTCAATCTCGATGAGCGCTATCGCGCCGCTAGGTTCTCTTCGCGATCAATTAAGACAAGCGCTATCACGCTGTGTTCGCCACTTTTCGATCGTGTTTTCCGAACAACCCCTGGGACTCAAACGGTTAATAACTGTCCCTAGAACTTGTAAGCTGCTGGAGAGCAAAATAAAAAATTCCTACACTAAACGCCGATATTCTAGTTTCAATTTCATCCGCGAAACGATCTTCCGAGATCTCGCGATCAAAACTTGGAGTCGTTGTTCCCACTTCGAAATTGACGTTCCCCGGGAGATAATCGGTTCGTCGGCACGACGATTTCCGTGGAAAAGCACAGGGCGACGCGTGTCCACCGCGATCGTCCCGGTGAGAAAACAGAAACGAATCGACCCGAGCGCGCGCCATCTTCCGCGTACATCGAACATGGGGATGAAAACGCGAGCGACGCGTGACAGCGAGCAGCCGCGCGGAAAGTTCAATCCGTAGAAACCACTGGGGGTGCGAGGAGGTTTTATCGGCGTCGAATTAGTTGGCAATCGCGCGTTCATAACGACAACCGTCGACGGTTGCTCTAGATTTTCCGCGTCGTCGACCGCGGCAGTCACTTTCCACCAGCGATTCGCCCGGGGTGCATTTCCGACGGTCACGCGCAACCCTAACTCGAACTTCGACTCGACCTAGAGCCTCCGGGCCGGAGAGACGTCTCCTCTAATACGTCTAGTCGAAGCGACTTCCAACGCGGTCTTGCCTCGATTACCGATTAGTTACCTGGCGCCTGCACTCCCTTCACCCCTCATTCTGTATCCTCGGCTCGGCGATCATACCCCCAGCGATTCGAACCACACGAGGTCACAGGTTGCAGCGGCGTAGACACTCTCGCGAGGTCGCGGGAACTCTAGGGACCCGAGAGAGAATTCGCCGCGATTCGAAACGATTCGATGCGAGTCGACGGGTCGCGAGGGGGTCGGACGAGGGTTCGGACGCGGGGGTATACACGAGGAGGCGATCGCGAGAGCAGGTCGGAGGATCGGGCCAGAGGTCGGGGACAGAGGACCGGGACGGAGGCACGACGACGGAGGTGTACGGGAACGATCTGGGCGACGCAGGGTGCGAAACTGGCCTTGGGGCTGTTGGGTCACTTCGGGATTCGCTAACCTGTTCAGCTACGCTGGGCGCAGCGCGGCGCGGCTGAGAGAGCTGGGAGAGCCCGTGCTAAGCTCGCACGCTCGCACCACGGGTGCGTGGAGCGCGCGTTTTCGGACGTGGAAGGACTAACTGGGGGTTACGCACGCAGCGTACGAGCCTCCGGGACATGTATTGGCGGCCAGGCAAGCTCCACCTATCGCGTGACAGAGTGGGAGGGCTCAGGGACGACCTCGAGCTTGCGCCCTCGGCAGACGCTGCGCTCCAAGCACAACCCCTTCCTTGGCTTTTTCCCAACTTTCGAGCTTGCGGTGCACCCCCTCCCCTGCCCGCCCGACCTCCTCCTCTCGCCGTCGCTCTCCCGCTCTCCTGCTCTCTCTCGGCCCGGTCTCTCCTCTCGCTCCTCGCTCGCCCCGCAAACCCGCCGGAACCCACCACCCAACGTAGTCACCATTACCGACGCCGGTTCTGCGCCCAATCTCACCCCACCCTGGATACCTGAAGAGCTCTGCCGCCGCTAGCGATGGGACCAATACCCTCGCGACGACTTATCGATACCTGCGAGACATCCACGATTGTTATCTCGCGGTATCCGATACGAGACTGACCCCGTGGAAAAGTTTCCCCGCAGCCTGACGAGTTCAAAGTTTCGATCCGCTGTGTTACCGCTGCCCGAACAGAACCGACCGAAAATTTCGTCGACCACGACGGTCGTGGCATAGAGTCGTGTTGATCGCGATTCTCGGCGAGAAAGACGAGTTCGTTTACCTTTCGATAACCGTAACGTTTCGATCCGTTACTACCGCCTCGACGGAACTGGCCACTGGTTGGACAACGACGACGTTTTCTACCCTCGTCGTTCGTCGCGGCGAACGATTAACACTTTCGTCGAGAAGAACGAATTCGCTGGGATTCGAGGAACTGCTAAATTTCGATCTGCTGCTACTACTACCACTACTACTATCACGGTTGACCAGAAATTCTACCTCGATCGTTGATCAAAAGTGACGATTAACCCATTTGATCGAGCTTAACGAGTTCGCTCGCCTTTCGGAAGCGACCATTTTCTTTGTAATTCCTGGAGCGAATCGGTCGGTGATTTCTACAGTGGCCGAGGTCTCCGCGACTAACCTTCGAACAAGTCTCGAGTTCATTTTTAACGAAACTTAGAAATGTTCTATCTGAACTGATCTCTTAATAGATAGCTCGAATCATTAGCCACTCGTATTAGATTCAATAAAAAGCTCTTGCGTTGATCTTAATATCAGGGCTCTGGTCTCGATACATCCCAAGCTCTAAACGCGACTAATATGTATATACTAT
This sequence comes from Megalopta genalis, assembly GCF_051020955.1. Classification (NCBI taxonomy): domain Eukaryota; kingdom Metazoa; phylum Arthropoda; class Insecta; order Hymenoptera; family Halictidae; genus Megalopta; species Megalopta genalis. The sequence goes on along the minus strand of NC_135019.1, from coordinate 678,190 downwards.
AGTAATAATATGTACTATTCTATAACAATGGCAAGATCGGATCGATTTAAACTTCGTTCAATTTCTGTGATTTCTACTCTCTACTCTCAATAAGAAGCTTTTACGTTGATCTTAATATCAGGGCTCTGTTCTCGATACATCCCAAGCTCTAAACGCGACTAATATGTATATACTATAGTAATAATATGTACTATTCTATAACAATGGCAAGATCGGATCGATTTAAACTTCGTTCAATTTCTGTGATTTCTACTCTCTACTCTCAATAAGAAGCTTTTACGTTGATCTTAATATCAGGGCTCTGTTCTCGATACATCCCAAGCTCTAAACGCGACTAATATATATATATACTATACTAATATGTACTATTCTATAACAATGGCAAGATCGGATCGATTCAAACTTCGTACAATTTCTATGATTTCTACGTATATGCTTGAGCAAAGAAGTTTATCCAAGTAAGAAGTTCGCGTGGAAACATTTTTATAATATCGAAAATCGTAGAAAAGAAAAAATCAGAATAGTCAGATCGATAGTTCTAGCGTTAAAGAGGTAAGCTCGAAGAGAGATGTAAAAGAATAACAGACGCGTAACAATTTGAGCAAATCTAGCCATGGCTGCCGCTAAGAACACCGAAAACGTCCACCGATACGAGGGTTAATTGCCCAATGCTTTGGCGAACTTTAAAACGTTGTTTCAACCGTTTTATGGGCGGAGTCTGTAGACCGGTAGCCGAGGTCACTGATTTTGAACTTTTATCGAAATTTGGGGCGGCTTCGACCGAGGCCCACGCAGTCCGTAAAACACTGGCGATGGAAGACGTCGCGCCTACGTCGACTCGGAATTTTGGCCGCCTACGTTGCCGCTGATAGGTCACAGTTCAGAGAAAGGACGAATCGGGATAGATTAGAATGCGAGAGGAGTCGTGCCAAGTGGACGTGGATCCGAGAGAAACTGGTTCACCGACGAATTCGTTGATACCGTGTACGATCGGCTGTTTCTCGTACATTTTAATCGTTAACTTTGCGTTTAAGACGTTCGTTGGTATATACAACGATACTCACACATATATACTCACACATACACATGTCTACATAGGGACAATAAATACAGGTACAAGCCCGAGCTTCATAAATGCAGGTACAAGCCCGAGCTTCTCGGGGAAACGCGTATACATTAGGACTCGCATTTACCTGGAATTTAACTAAAGGAATAGTATAAAAAGGACTGCACGTTCCAGTGCAAGACACTTCCCAGAGAACTACAGAGGTGTTCATCAGCCTGGAAGAGACGATCAGTCAGACAGTATCTCCGCGACTTCGCATACAGTTGCTCTTCTTCACATAAAGTACATTTTATATCCGCTAGGTGCTTTTTTAATCACTGTATTATATTTTTAATATTATAGTATATAATATAAATATAATATTATATTATATATTATAATATATATTATAATTATAATAAATATAATATTATAGTATTATATTTTTATATTATAAAGAATTACAAATACCAACACAAATAAATTCGGTCTTCTCACTTTCGTGAAGCAGTACATGCCAGTTAATATTACTGCTTAGTAGGTTTTTTGATCACTGTATTATATTTGTATTGCATTATTAGCAAATAAACTATTACAAATTCCAACAACGTCGATAAGACGTATTAAATTTCCTTCATTAAAAGTATAATCGAAAGAACAGCAAAATGAAATATCTCTTATACGATAGAAATACGAAGTTAATCGTGCCCGAACACGAAACAAAGGCACAGCAATTCGTCGCCCCACGGTAACCTGTGCGGCTCATCGAGAGAGTTAGCTCGTATATCACCGGTTCGAGGAGGCTCGTCGCATTCGATTGGACGAGTTCGGAAGTAGATCGAAAGTAGATCGGAAGTTATAGTCGGGCGTAGATCGAATTAATTTCGCAACAGTTTCGAGAATTCGACCCGTCGAGCCCGAAGGTGGCCCGAAGCGGGCCCGTGTTTCCAGGCCAGATGGAAGCTCGTTCCGCGAAATAAAGTTTCGAGAGTCAGCTCGCCGCTGAATGGAGGATCTTCCGAAGGGAAGATCGTCGCTTTCGCTAGTCAGACGTGGACGAATTTTGGACTAGGAGCGAGAACGGACCGCAAGCACGTCGAGGATTCCGGCCGGGGTAGCCGGAAGCGAGGTCAGGCCGGGCCGGAGGGGGGTGCGGAGGGGGATCCCTTTGCAGTCGGAACTGCAGCTCGTGCCTTCTTGTAATAAACCGCGGTCGGCGCTGCTTCCGACCGTTTCCAACCGTGTCGGTTCCTTAGTTCCTGCCGTTCCTCCCCCGATCCGTTGCCACCCCCGCGGTCCTCGCGCCCCGCGACCCCGGTGTCTTGTGTTCTTAGCCGGCTCCGTAGCCTTTAACGAATGTAATACGATTTCGTTGTCCCGGCAAAGAATTCGAAATCAGCTCAACGGCTTTATCCGTTTCCCCGGTCGCGTCGGTTTACGCGGTGAAGGGGCGCGCAGGTGCTGGTCAACAGGGGTGGAAATTACACGAAGGAAACAGAAACGAACGAGGGGGACGGATCGAAGATCGAGTGGAAAATTGTAATTGCGATCGGTTCGAGAGGGAAACGGTGTCTACCTCGTCCGGAGAAAAAGCTTCGCTGAAAAATGTTAACCGAAGCGCTACGCGTTCCAAAACGCCGCGAGTCCGCCGACCAGACGCTTCGAGAAAATCGATCTGCTTTCTTGATCGTCTGTATTTCAGTGTCGATTTTGTCGACTTTTTTCTTCTGTGAACATAACTTCGAATAGAATTTTCGTATCGCTTTGAATTGTATTCGAAGAAATTTGAGTAAACGGAAAACGATTACGTCAGCCGGTACAAGCAAGTTGCATAAATAACATTTTTGAAAATTTTGCTTTGCGTCTTAAAATGTAATCCTATATATTCCAAAATATTAAAAAGACGAGTGAAGTAAATTATTAATTAACTCCAAATTACCTTAACAATAGATATAGTCGGTGAACCATACACATGTTAATAGTTATACATATGTATAGCAACGCTACCTGTTTCTCGCAACGAGAAAAATGTTATTTACGCCACTGTGATTCCAACCGAAACGAGTGGCGTGTACTTTGTAAGAACGATACCATTGATTTTACCCAGACCCCGTGCTAATTTCCTTACAATTTATGCTCGAATTAAGTAATTCATTTAATCAGTTCCAGTGAAAAAGTCTGCATAATTTCAAGAATTTAAAACTGAAAAATATGGAACCGGCCATTTCACGATAGACAGGTAGATCAGTCGATAGTTAAAAAGCGAGCTCGTTCCGCATTGCAATCCACGGCTTCAATTTCTCAATCGATTTTCAATTGGCGCGGATCGATTTGTCTATCGGTGCTGTTGTATCGTCTTCGGATCGTTGGTCGAATCGCGCTCTATTCGACCGTAAGCGTTCGAATTTTTAATCGCGTTAGCATCGCCGGATACGAGCAGCCCCGATCGCTCGGTAACTCGTTAACGGCAGCAAAGTTCGAAATGAAATTTTTCAGCCGCGGCCGAAAACGCGTGCCGGAAGCGGCGCGAGCATCCGTGACGCAGACATTCGACCTGATTACCGGCGGAGCTCGTTGCCCCCGCGCGGGCACGGATCGAGTGGTTGTTTGTGCTCGAATAGCTCCGTGTAATAACGATTCCGTCGACTAGCAAATTGCGGGTTGATTAATCGCCGCGGCCAATTAGCAACGCGCTCGGTCGACGGAAAATGTTCCCGAGGATAATAATAAGTAGAGCGTCGGGGGGTCTCTCGCGGCGGGACTCCATCGGCCGGAACGCGTCCGCTTCGGGAGCGTGTTTTCCGCGCGATACCGCGCGCGTGGCCCGTTTTCCTCGGCTCGTTTGCGCGTGCTTTAACCGGGAGCGTGTCCGGGAACAACCGATGAGTCTCGTGGTCGATGAAATTGTTGCTTTTACCGCGACCCAAAGCCGCGCCGAGCCGCGCCGTTCCGTACGGTACACGGTTCCGCGCCACCATTTTACTTTTCCCACCGTCCCTCGGGGAGCTCGCGATCGGCCAGCCGATTAATCGATGCTAATTTATGCGGGACAAATAGAGCGCGCCGCTATAAAACCGATTGATTTAGCGAACGATCCGCGCCGTTCGCTCCAAGCTGTACGACTTTCCTTCGCGAAAATTCTGCATAATTTCGTGTCTCGAGTCGCTGTCGAAGAAGCTTTCCGAGAGGTTCCGGAGACCTTACGAAGATTCTGCAAGCTTTCAAAGGGCTCGGGAATTTCTTCCGAAGCTCGGTGGCCCCTTCGAGGGTCGATGAGAAGCGCGATAGCGATCGAATCATCCTTCGCAGGTTCCAAGAGCCCTAATCTTCTGTGTAGGTCTATCAGCCTTGCAAAGGTTTCGGAAAATGTCTGAAGAACTTGGAGATTTTCGCAAGATTCTACCAGCTTATAGAGTCCTCGAGAAAAATGTGAACGTTTAGCGAGTCTCGAAGAATCCATTGGGAGATCTCGGAGTCCCTTTCGAAAGTTCCAGGAAACTCGAGAATTTCATCCGAAGCTCGGTGGTGCCTTCAAGGGTCGACGAGAACCGCGATAGCGATTGAACCATCCTTCACAGGTTCCAAGAGCTCTAATCTTCTCTGTAGGTCTATCAGCCTTGCAAAGGTTTCGGAAAATGTCCGTAGAACTTGGAGACTTACGGAAGATTCTGCCAGCTTATAGAGTCCCTGAGAAAATTATGAACATTTAGCGAGTCTCGTAGAATCCGTTGGGAGATCTCGGAGTCCCTATCGAAAGTTCCAGAAAATGTCTCTAGAACCTAGAGTCTTCTAGGTGGCTTCGAAGAGAACCGCGATAGCGATCGAATCGTCCTTCGCAGGTTCCAAGAGCCCCAATCTTCTGTGTAGGTCTATCAGCCTTGCAAAGGTTTCGGAAAATGTCCGTAGAACTTGGAGACTTTCGGAAGATTCTGCCAGCTCATAGAGTCCTCGAGAAAATTATAAACATTTAGCGAGTCTCGAAAAATCCATCGGGAGATCTCGGAGTCCCTTTCGAAAGTTCCAGAAAATGTCTCTACTAGAACCTAGAGCCTTCCAGGCGGCTTCGCTGGGCTATGGAGCTCCTCGAAAATCCGAAGCCTTCGTCGAGTCTCTCGACGTCTCAAAACAGTCCCGACGATCTCGCAGAAGAATCCCTTGGCAATTTAAAATTCAGCCTTGTCCCTTCTTACGTCGCACGAACGAATCCACCCCACCACTTTCTCCTCGCGGAGGAAACGAGAGAGATCGACGCGGATCGCGCATGGATAGAGAGGACAGAGGACGGAACGGGGGGGTGGTCGGATACGTTATTACTTTTTGCCACGCGCGAAACCGATACGGACAGCGTGGAGATGATGATGCGATTTCCTCCTGGCGGAAACGAATTTACGAAACCTCCGAATAACCGGCTCGCGGGGAATAGAGGAACTGCCGGTTTTATCGATGTACAGTCGGTCGTGCGAGAATTTCCTGCGACTCGGTGGCGGGGGAACGAGCCGGTCGATTGGCTGAGCGAGAAAGTTGCCGCGATCGTGGTACTGTCTTACCGCTGGTAATCAAATTATGTAAACGAAGTTCGATGAGAGAACTTCGCCTCGAAATTCGCCCCTGCTCCTTATGGCTTGACGCACAATTTACGAAACGAATGTAAATCGACAAACGTAAATTCACCGCGTTACTTGCCGGGTTAATCGCGTTGGCCCTGACGTGATCGTCGGCTCTATTTTCTCGATCCCGTGTCAGCTATGCAACATTTTTCGCGGCAATTTGGTTGGCAACGACATGGCAGAGAGAGAAAGAGAGAGAGAGAGAGTCTTAACCCTCGCAAAACGGTGGCTACGTCTGTCTTGACCCGGAGCATTTATTGGGTTGTCCGAAAAGTTCGTGCCGATTTTCGGTAGGTAGCGTGAGAGACCTGACCGAATATATCACAATTATTGAAAACAAATGACATGTGTACATATTCTAAAAGAGATAACTTCAGCCATATTTGGAAAAAAGCTTGGCTACGATTCGTTAATTTTTATCAGTTTTGTACGCCTTAGAATATGGTGGCAAACAAAGTGCATCATAGGCATTTAATGCTTTTCTTTTTCCGAAAGGGCAAAAATGCCACACAAGCGGCAAACAAGATATGCGTTGTTTATGGCGAGGATGCTGTAGCCGAAAGAACTGCGCGGAAGTGGTTTGCTCGGTTTAAAGCTGGAAATTTCGACCTTGAAGATCAAGAACGCCCAGGTAGGCCGTCCACCACAGACGAAGATACGATTAGAACAGAAATCGAGAATAACCCACGCTCAACATTACGTCGATTAGCAGGAATGCTAAATAAATCAAAATCAACCATCCACGATCGTACTGCGAAGCTTGGCTCCAATATTTAAATGAGCTGCGTTTTAATTTTCCTAAAAAATCGGCACGAACTTGCCGGACAACCCAATAAATCGTTCGTTCAATTACTCGATTTTCCTTTTTTCTCGATTTTTCCGATTTTTACTCGATTTTTCCGAACTATAGCGTTCGGCAAATTATAGCAATCCGTATAGATCGACGGACAAAGAGGAAATCCTGTGCCTCTTTTCGCGATACAAGTAGTCGCATAGTTCCTTCGTAAAAAAAAAATACCAAAAAACGCCTGTTAGACTAAAATCCTGCCTTGATACGCGGTTTCCGTTTGGACTCGAAACGAATTCACGGCAGGGTGTCTTTGACGGAACGCGCGCCCGGTGTCTTTCTTCAGGGGTTCATTAGCACGGTGTCGTCCATTAGATCTCGTCCGACAAAAACTATCCGCAGCTCCAACTTGCTGATACTCGATACCGTTCCGTGCCGAATGCAGTCGTCGGGATCCCTTTGCCGGCGTTCGAGTCCAAGAAGCAGTCAAAGTGCAAAGGCTCCGCAGGGACGTCTCTCGCAGCGTTAGACTCCGCGAAACTCGGTCTCCGAGGTCTCCGTCAAAGTGCAGCGCGAGAAAAAAAAAATTGAAAGTTGTCTCAGCAGCGGTCGGACGGAGCTCCCGTTAGATTGGATAACCCCTTTCGCCGGAGCTTTAAATATTTTTCGAGCAATTGTAGCCCCCGACGAGCGGCGGCCAAAGTTTTCATTTCCTCGGGATCGATCAGAGTATTTTGGTGGCAGGACGATGTGCAAGCCATCCTATATATATATACATGTATATATATGTATATACTATATATGTACATATATATATGTATATATGTATATATTCCAGCGAGCCAGGAATTGCATTTCTCATTGAAATACCGCCATATTTCCACCGCGGCAATGCGTTACGTGCGCGGAGCTGACTAAGATCTGCAATTCAACTCGGTCCCGCTAAGAAGCAAATCGCGCGGCGCAACTTTCGGTGAGTCGAATCGGAAATAATGCGAGAAACGAGACTCGCTCCGACACGACCGTTCTATCGGAGGTTTTAGCATTCCGGTGACAAATCTCTCGTACCGATCCGCGAGCACTCCGCGTTCCTCGGGCAATCTACTTTTATATCGGCTGTCCATATTCGTTCGGATCGAATCCTGCGAGAAATGCTACCCCCGTTTCGCGACCGTGTCCTCAAAATTCTTTTGTCCAACGGCTGCGTCGAGCGAAACCGTCTCCGTTTCCGAACCCCGAAGCGCGAAATCTCGAACAGCCGAATCTCGGTCCGGAGCATCTCGCGGCGAAAGGAAGCGAATTCTCCTCGCGGCTGCATTCCTATCTCGACGGGCCGCGAGATCGAGGCATACAGGGTGTCCCAAAAATGTATGGTAATCCGGAAACAGCGGATTCCTCGGATCGTTTGAAGCAGCTTCTTCCTTTACAAAAATGTTCTCCGAGGCACCGTTAACGAGTTATCAACGAAAAACAGTGACCAATAAGAATCGAGTACGGCTGACGCGAGGCGGCCCAGCCAACCAGCGCGCGAAGCCCAGTTCCGCTCGTTGGCTCGGTCGCCTCGCGCCAGCCGAACTCGCCTCTCATTGGTCACTGTTTTTTGTAAAGGAAAAAGTTGCTTCGAACGACCCGAGGAACCCGCCACTTTCGGATTGCGAGACATTTTTGGGACACCCTGCAGTTTCCCGTTTTTTCCAGAGGACGCGCGAACACCGGGAAGGATTGCTGCCGTTTGGGCGATTCCGCTCCGGAGTCCTCTTTCCCGGCGAAACGTCGGGCGAACTCTAAACCGATGCGACGTTCCGTTGCGCGGGGGCACAAAGGTCGCGCCTCATTTCCTCCCGCGCGCAGGAATATCATTTTCGAAGCGTCCTCTCGCGCGGGCGGTTCGGAAATCGCGCGGCAAAAAAGCGGCGAAGCTCCGAGATAGAGAAGCGAGCCGCGGTCGCCGGCGTCGACGTCGCGTCGCGTCGCGCCGCGACTCCGAGAACTCGCGGAAAAAAGAGGATGGACTGCCAGCCAGAAGTAAATAAGACAAAGGGCTCGCGGCAGGGCGCGAGGGGGCCTCGCGCGTGTCGGTGCGCTGCTGTCGGTATGTGTGCGCCGAGAAAGATGAGAGAAAGAGAGAAAGAGAGAGAGCGAGAGAGAGAGGGAGAGAGAGCTTTTCAAGGGAGCGACGTGTGCGCGCGGGAAACGCGGGAGCTCGTATGCCGGCTGGCTGCGGACAAAAGCGCGGCTCGAGCTTTTTTAATTGTGTCCCTCCTACACCTGCTACCCCGACTGCCATTCAACCCCGCCCTACGATCCACCACCCCTCTCCGTCCCCTTCCCCCTCCATTCCCCGCGACACCTTTCCACGTGGCCCCATTATTTTTTTGCCGTCCTTCCGTGAATCGGCTCGGTTTTATCGGAGTATCGCTCGACTTACCCCCCAAGGACGTATCGTACGCGAAACCGGGACGTTTCCACGGATTCCGTCGACGGAGCGGACGCGCGCGAATCGTCAAGATAGAATTTTATTTTCCATAAACGTGCCGTTTACCAACAGCGATAGGCGGAACGCATCCTAGAGCCACCTAGACGCTTCGGCGACCCCCTTTCTCTCTATCTTCGGCTGCGATACCTTTGTCTCCTGGCTATTGCTATCGGGCTCGCTAGGTCTGATTTTATTCGACGATTCGGCGGAGTTCGAACGGAGTTCTCGTGCTGCAGCCTTTCGATCGAAAGAACTTGCGTACACCGCAAGTTCTGACAGGGAAATTTTTCGCTTAGTCCCTCGATGTCTGCACAGAAATCTCTTACGTTTGCGATAATACGCGAGAACGTCTTCCATTAAAAAGAAAAAAACTTTGATTTGAAAAGACAATTATACAGGGTGTCTCAAAAATGTCACGCAATCCGAAAGTGGCAGGTTCCTCGGGTCGTTTGAAGCAACTTCTTTCTTTACAAAAATGTTCTCCGAGGCAACGTTAACGAGTTATTAACGAAAAACAGTGACCAATGAGAGGCGAGCTCGGCTGACGCGAGGCGACCGAGCCAATGAGCGGAACTGGGCTTCGCGCGCTGGTCGGCTGGACCGCCTCGCGTCAGCCGTACTCGATTCTTATTGGTCACTGTTTTTCCTTAATAACTCGTCAATGGTGCCTCGGAGAACATTTTTGTAAAGAAAGAAGTTGCTTCAAACGATCCGAGGAACCTGCCACTTTCGGATTGCGAGACATTTTTGGCACACCCTGTAGGGAGACAATGTATCTATAAGACAAGAGAGGGACAATATGTCTATAAGACAATTATTAAACTGATTTAAGCGTATCGCATAAAGATCCCGAGGCTGGATTATCAGTTTCTTTTGGACATTTGCAAAATGTAATTGAATGACCTGCCTTAATAACACCCTTCGATCTCTGGATAAGAATATCCCTGCATTCGCAACGCGCAAAAATGTCTTCCGTCGGAGAAAACTCTTCGATTCGAAATAAAATTGCGAAAGCTGGTGCCAGCCGTGTCGCATAAAGATCTCGACGCCGGATATCAGTTTCGCATTTCGCAAAAACGCGAGGCAACGGCTGTCCGGCCGTATTGGCCGGTGATATTCCTCGATCGGGAAAAGTGAAACAATGACGTTCGGTCCGGAAGCGGACGTCGATCGGTGGACGGTGACGTTGACGGGTTCGTTAAAATCAAGAGCGTTCCATCTGCTTTCAATCAGTCCGTGATTTAATTAGATAAATCTCATTATCGAGCAGCAACAGGATACACGGACTGAAACGTCCATAGACGTCTAGTGAAATCAATCATCCGGGTGTAATCCCCGTGTTTCGGTTAACCGATACAACGTCCTTCGACGTCAAAAATCACGGGTTTCACGGTTACAATGGAACAACAACGGAGGGGACGGTCTCGCGAAACTGCCAACGGTCTTCCCTCTGTCTCTCTGCAGCGTCATAGTTTTCAGGGGGCTCGCGAAAAATTGCATAAAGGAAACGCGATCGCAATTCTCGCATTCTTCCCTTCGAAATTTCTGCCGGTTAGTCGCTCGCGCACCGGGGGCGAGCATTATGGCGGAAGTTTAATATCTTCCCTTCGGCCGGCGCCAGTCTTTTGAAGTCGCTCACGGGCGGCACGTGGCCACTGTATTTGTGTAACAGACTGCAGACAATATAGCTAACCAAATATTTCAGTCGATCGGGAGCTCCCGCGGATCCTGCTCCTCGCCAAAGGCAGCATTGTTCATTTAATTCCTCTCTGAGAAAATAAGAGCGGAACTAACACGTTCGTTCGACTCCTGTTTGCCTTCGGACGACTACTCTTTGATCGAACTCACCGTGAGAAAATATTTTCCGACAATTTTTCAACGATCCACCTCCCGTTTACCTTGCGAACTTACGATTAAGCCGGGACACCACCCTTGCGATAAAACTTTTTAAAAAAAATTGTAAAACGAAGCTGAAACTTACATTTACATCCACTTCGCAAGATTGTGTATTTTATTTATTAACTACCCTTGACTACGGCAGGCTTTGAGACGCGTGAAGGTGTCATTTTCCAGCAGGACAATGCTAGGCCGCACACGTCTTTGTCCACTCGGCAAAAATTCATGGATATTGGTTGGGAATTCACGTTACACCCACCATATAGCTCTGATCTCGCGCCATCGGATTACCACTTATTTCGACCCCTGGACAACTCCCTTCGTGGTAAAACTTTTAACGACGATGACGCTGTAAAATCTCACTTAACTCAGTTTTTGGCCGAAAAGGATCAGACTTTCTACGAGCGTGGAATTTTCAAGTTGTCCGAGAGATGGCAAAAGGTCATCGAACAAAATGGAAAATACATTACAGATTAAACTTCGTTCCAAGTAAAAAAATTTTTTATTTCATTGAACAAATCGGCAATTACTTAGTTGCCAACCCAATATTATGCCGGCGTCAAACAAAGGAATCATATCTGAGATCTGCGGACGACATAGTGTTAAGAACAGCGTAGACTTGTCGGACGACCGATCGAGAGCCGATACATTAAGAAAATCAAGCTAGCGCGATCCGTAACGAGGATCGCGACGATTCGCATCGATCCCGCTCATTATTCTTAATTGCGGGCCATTAGAAGGAGCCGCCGTTAATTCGTACACAGGTGGACGCGGGTAAAGGGACACGCGAGTACGAGCCGAAGGGACGGGCCCCGGTATTAAAAAGATAATTAAGAAGCCAGAGAGACAATGAACGTCCCAATCAAAATTCAAGGCAGACAGCATTGTGCCGCGGCCTTGCACTCCGTTCCCTTTTCCTTCTCTCCTGGCTCATCGTAAATGAGCGCGTTCCTCTCGCCATTAAGGTGTCCGGCGTGATTCTTTCGAGTGGCCGATCACACGAAATTTTAGCGAAAACACTTTACCCTGTTTTTTCGTTTAATTTAACGCTAAACCTACCATGGCGGTCAAAATGGCCGGTTCCACATTTTTTATTTAAACATTTTCGGTATTCTAGAGCTATTTTCGTAGGAAATGATGGAATAAATTTCTTCATTCAAGCAGACATTATTATAAACATGGTAACACGTCTAAATAAATTCAGTCTTGTAATTCTTATAAAGCAACACGCGTCAGTCGCTTTTAGCGTTTGGTAGGTAGGTTTAGTGTTGACATCCTAGAAACGAGTTATCGAAGATTTACAGCTGAAAGATCGGTAACGCTGCAAGGTGTGAAAGCTGTTCGGAATTCTCACGATAAAGGTCAACCATTGTTACCATAATCCATAAACATATGACTACAATCGTATCGCGGTAAGGCATTTGTTTACACAACCGAACGGTATGGTCGCGAACGAACGTATTTATTCCTTGGATTTTGCAGTTGTAGCCGGATCGAACGCAGATGCACAATCTGATATTAACCAGTTAGCTGTGGCGACGAGTATACTCGTCGAACACAGATAATTTATTTATTTATTTATTATATTATATATTTATTATTTATTTATTATATTTATTATTATATTATTACTATTATTATTATATTATTATATTTATTATTATATTATTTATTTTATCTATTTATTTCTCTGGAATCCCGATTTCGTTGAGACGCCCAAACATTTTTAAGATCTCCAAACACTTTTCAGGACTCGCAAATGTCTTCGAGAATGCCGAATATTTTCGAGAATCTAGAAATTTTCGAGACTCGACCCGACTCGACCCGACTCGACCCGACCCGACCCGTCCCGTTCATCGGGTTTCCGCACACCTCTACCCAAAATCGAATTTCGCAGCGCAGAAAAGAACAAACTAACAAGGCTATAATTTCGGAAAAGATCGCAACGGTTGCTCGAAACAATTTGATTACATTCCTCGAACATCGTCGAACGAGCACGTCGAGCTTGCAATTATTACGTTCGGCGGCTGTCGCCCGAAAAATTCCGGAAAATTGCCCGGTATCCAGAACGTCGAACCGTGCCACCGAAACGGATCGTTCCTTCGAGGGCAATCAATCCGACCGCAAATATTGTTCGAAGCGACGCCGCGCCGGGATTATTCGTCGGCGGGATTTATCTTCGAAAATAATTCGAGGAACGCCGCCCGGTAATTACTCGGGCCGCGGGCGAGAGCTAAAGCTAACAAGCTGTCGAACGAGAAGTAGAAGGATTTAAATGTACCGCGGAAATCGAAACCCCGTGACATCCTGCCGTAATGAGAGAACAATGTCTCCGGGGAACAAAGAGGAGTAACAATTGCCCGCGTGGTGTCTGGCTGCGCGCGAATTACAGTAATTGTCCGGGCAGAAAATGAAGTAACGCCGGGCCGGGGCCGCGATCGAATTTTAGTTTCAACTCTGGTCGAAATTTTCCCAGCTTCCTCGTTCGTTCTGTAATAATGTACGTATCTCTCCCCCGCCCCCCCCTCTCTCTCTCTCTCTCTCTCTCTCTCTCGAACGGAAGGCTAGAGGAACGTGTCCGAAGCTTGGAAGGCTGTAGGACCGGTGTACCAATAAAGAGACTGAGTCGATCGTTCATAGTCAAACACGCGAGATCATAAGCGCTACATAATCAGATTGCCGCTCGGGGCTACGCGCGCCCCTTGTCCACCGTCCGCGAGGGAGCAATATGAAATTGGTCGTTGACGAAACACCTTCGGGGCGACGGCCACCCGCCCCCTCCCTAACGGCCCAAGAACGCCGTGGGACCCATCCCGCTTTCACCCTAACACGATCATTAAATTCATTGCCGAAACTCTCCACCCCTAATAAGCGCGAGCCACCCCTCGTTAAAGAGCCGATGCTGCCCGAAGATTCGGAATCTTTTTAATCTATCTCGAATAGCGAATTTCCACCCTCCCGTTGAAAAGATTTCTCTCCGCCGGTTCGCCGGAAGAAAGGGCGAGCTTCGACTTCCGGCTCCGATAGCGACGCCGCGTTCAAAATCTAGCCGAGCTGCCTAAAGATTTCTTTGGACGCGCGCGCGAAACGGAACGAATATATTCCTTGGTCCGTAATTAGCATCCGCGGGTGTATGCATCGAGTATGGAAAATGCAGTTCTCGTTAACCGAATTGCTATACAAATAGAAGCACCGGGATCGCCGGGAACAACGAAGCTGGGAAAAATAATTACAGCCGCCGCGAGAGAGAAAGAGAGAGAGAACGGAGAAGAGCGGGAACGATGTTCGATATGAAACGTCCAGGCCGGTCGGCGGGTGTATCGGTTAATTAATTATCCCCGCGCGGCGAGTTAATTCGCAGCGTCTCGACCATTAATGCAAGAGCCGCGCGGAGTTCGAAGGGTCGCAAACTGCTCGCCTAGTTACATAAGTAGGTGCAAGGCAGGAGAAGGCAGGAGGCCGGAGGCGAGATCGTAGGTTTATTGATTCGGTTTTCTCTCGCGGTGGAGTTTTTTTTCCCTCTCCCACCCGTAGATCCATCCAGTCCTTATCCTACTCGCTTTTCTGTTGCGCTCCCACCCGAGGCGAGGCATCGCGACGTTCGAAGTAGGACGCAACCTTCGGGGGCTCTTTCCTTTCCTGTACGGCCCTGGATGACCCAAAACGCTATCGAGTTAGTTCCTCTGTATCGCCGATGGTCCTACCCACAGCGATGGGATCAAACCTGGCGCGAGCAAGCCATCGTGTACCGAATCTTCCGTTCCCGAGACGTCGCCGAGTTTGCCCCGCTTCTTCGAATTCTACGACAGGAATTGTCCCGGGCACCGTTCGATCCTCGGCGGATGCCTCAAAATCATCTCGACGCGCCCGAATTATATTCCGAACCCTCCGATAAATGGATCCAAATTTCTCGACTTACTCTCGTACGAGCCGTTCCTTTCTTCGACGCGCCAAGCCGCGTGTTATTGTTTCTCTGATTCGCTACGGCGGTCACGGCCGCGGAATCTTCGCCGGAGTTTTTCGACCGTTTAACGCGGACTGGGAAGCTGGTGCCTTCCGGGTGTGGGTAACGCTAGGCTTTGACCGACTGCGAAAACTTTACCGCGATGGATTCAAATGGATCGAATTCTACCGTGAAACGTAGCAGGCGAAAGAGTTAACACTAAACCTACTACGGTCGAAATGACCGATTTTTTATTTTACGATACTACAAACTTCGGAGACTTCTTCGTGGAAAACGATTGAATGAATTATATCATTGAAACAAGTCTCATAATTGAAACTTTACAAAATCCAAGCGAATTCTATCTTTTCACTCTTACGAGTCAATGCACGCTAATCGTCGTCGTTACAGATCGGTTGGTTTAGCGTTGAACAGTCTTTTCGTACTAAATCCGACGCGACACCGAACCTCGAGACATTTATGTAGTATCGTAATTTAGTGGGTACGTTTAGGGCGAGAAGGAGTGTTAGGCTTAGGAGACCGTAGTTTCAAGACTTTGTATTAAAAGAGAAACGTTGGCGAAGGCCGGGTCAGATGAAAAAAAAAACCCTTGGCGACAGAGAGCCGGCGGATGCGATTGTCACGTTTTTAGGAAAGGCAGGCATTGTGTCGAAGGAGCGTGTTTGGAGTGGACAGAGAGTGTTCGAGAGTCGTCGAGTGAGGGGCGTTGCAAGTTGTAAAATTAAGTGAAGTAGTTGTAATCCTAGTTGTAGGTACGGTACGCGATATTTCCCGTCTTCATCGCGTATAGTCCTTTCCTAATCGATACAGATTCTATATTGTTTAAATATTGGGCAATTTCTACATTTACGTTTGCCTTCTTTCCTCGAGTCTATGCGAAACGAGTAATCCCGGGTCTTGTTCGCAGCCTAAGCGGGCTTCTAAACCGAATTCCCGAAACGCGACGACTCAACCTAGATCTTCAAGCGTCCACGGTCCGGTCGAAACAAATTCGAGCCCCTTGCACGGAACGTTGATCCCAGCCTTTTAGCACCGAGCATACACTGTCTCCACAAATATTGGACAGCCGGCTCACCGATAGTAGACAACCTCTGAAAGATGTTCGACGGCGCAGCGAGTATCGCTTCGGTCGGTATTAACCCTTTCGGTAGGAGCGCGTTGTCCGCCGTGACACTCCCACTGTACGGGGTGCCGCGCCGAAAATGCGCACACAAAAGTCTGTCCACTTTTGTACGAAGATTTTCTTAAGCGTTAAGCAATGACTGTGCTTAATCCGTTTCTAAATCTTTCCTTAAATGTTTCCTGTAAACATTCTGAAAAGGGCCTACAGAAATATGGCTTACATGGATGCCAGATGTATTCGACACTCGTCCATATTGGTCATCGGATGGATGCCGGATATATCCGGCGCTCGGCCACACAGGTGACCAGATGGATGCCGGATATATCCGGCGCTCGTACCGAAAGGGTTAAAGACAGAGACTCTTGCGAAGCTGCGCGTAAAAAGAGCGCTCCGGTTTGGCGCGATCCTGGATAGAACCTTCTCGGGAGCCTTCCCGTTTCCATCTCGAGCCGTCTTTCGAGTTCCGTGGCGGATTCCCGATTTCGAGAAACGCGGAGGGGGGGGGAGGAGGAGACTTAATAAGCGACCGCGGATATTTTTATCGTTCGGCGATATTCGCGCTGGGAATTTAATAGCCCTATTATCCGGGCGATACAATGGCATTATACGGGCCGAGGCTTCCTCTCGCATAACAGTCCGACATTATAAGGAAGATTTCTCTTTCGGGACATCGACGTAATACGACGCCTCTCCTCTCCCATTCACCGCGCAAGCCTATTCTGTCTTGCTCGCCGGAGCCGAGTTATTAGACCCACGGTCGTTCCATTTCAAGCGCAGTTTGATTAACGATTTTCGTAGCCGCCGGCTCGATAACGACCGAGAAACGATCCTGTTCCACTCGTCGTAATTTTCCTCGTAAATATCCGTCCCGGTTCCGCGACGCACAACCCTCCGCGTTCCTCCGCCACACCCCGCGCTATACCTTCTTCGCCTGTCTCTTGGCCCGCTAACCGGAAGCCGCGGCGCACGGAACCACCGGTGTTTACGCTTCTTACTCGAGCCACGGGCGACCTCCCGCGAATAGTAATGCCACCCCTGTCGAAGACGGGAACATCATCCTCCACCTCCCTTCCCCGACGTGGAACCGAGCCGATCGAGCCGGGAAAACCGCTCTATCTCCCGACCGGAAACGACGTTTACCCGACCCGCGCGCACACCGAGAGAAACCGCCCCCGGAAAGGATCAAGATAAAGATCTTGCGACGTCACGACGACCAACGGTAACGTAATATTCCCGATCCCGCAGCGGAAGCTTTAGAAACGAGATAAAGGAGAGAGAAAGCCCGCGGTACAATTAATCCTGGCCTGTGCACCGGGTGGCGAAAAAGTGACGAACGCCGTCCCGCGACTCTGATTCTAGGTCACTGGGCCGAGCCTTCTTACGTCCCCGCCATTTTTCTCCAGCCGCTCGTCGCGTCCGCGTATCGTTCTCGCGAGGGACGCCCTAAACTTTTGGAAATTTCTACCGGCATGTTGGAGGCCCACGATCAGCGTTTAAACTATTGGGTTGGCAACTAAGTAATCGCTGATTTGTTCAATGAAATAAAAAAATTTTTTTTTACTTGGAACGAAGTTTAATCTGTGATGTATTTTCCATTTTGTTCGATGACCTTTTGCCATCTCTGTGACAACTTCAAAACTCCACGCTCGTAGAAAGTCTGATCCTTTTCGGCCAAAAACTGAGTTAAGCGAGATTTTACAGCATCATCGTCATTAAAAGTTTTACCACGAACGGAGTTGTCCAGGGATCGAAATAAGTGGTAATCCGATGGTGCGAGATCAGGGCTATATGGTGGGTGTAACATCGATTCTCAACCAATATCCATGAATTTTTGCCGAGTGGACAAAGACGCGTGCGGCCTAGCATTGTCCTGCTGGAAAATGACACCTTTACGATTGACCAATTCTGCTCGCTTTTCCTTGTCCAGTTGCTAACATTCACGGATAATAAAAAATAACATAATAATAATAATAATAATAATTTTATAATATAACATTTACGGATATCATAAAAATGGGAGTGAGATACATCTATAACTGAAATCGGCAGTTACTTAGTTGCCAACCCAATATTTGCACGGTTGGTTCGATTTTTCTGGATCGGAACAACTTCGTCGAAAATCACTGTTTAGTCCCTTGCGAATACGGGCTTTGGAAAGCACTAAGAATCTTTTTTTTTACTGAACTAGATTGTGCATCGGAAAATTTAACACGTCGAGTGCCGCGTCACACGAGCGACGCTGATTTTAACTAGTTCTCTAAATTCGTTATTATTGCAACATATTCGAACGAATCGAATGTTAGTAGTTTATGTTGTAAAGGAGTTAAAATATCATTCGATATGATAAATTTTAACTTTCCAACTTTAGTTCATTCGATCGAATTACTTCGATTCTGTGAGAATTTTGGGAGTTGTTTTATGGCACAAAACGTATTCGTAACGCATACAGAATTAATTTGCGTGCTTCTAATCTCCGGAACGATATGTATTAAGGAAAAGAATAATAAACAATTTATATTATCGCGATAATTGCAGAATAATAATAATTAGAAACGATCGATGGTAAGATCATCGTTTTCCTTGCTCGCGTCGCAAAGGAGTTCGGTGTTAAATTGTCCTATGCAAAGGGTGCGAACACCCCTCGGAGATCATTAGCAATTATTCTTCCGTAACAAAGCTTGCCGAACCTGCCGATCCCTTTCCATCTCCAATAATGGAATTTTGTCCGCGGAATACAGCTCCGCGCGGAACGATAAATTCGACTCGGTAACCTATCTAGCGCGCGCAATACTTTTCGTTCCAGACAAAAGTAGTTTCCAGCCCGTACCCTAGGGTTAAAAATGACGCGTTCACTGATTCACCGATCGAAATGGATTTGCCGTTTATCCGGGGAGGGTCGGTCCGCGACGACGCCTCCGGCTATACATCTCTTTATCCGCGGCAGAGAATTCACGGCGGCGGTAGCTCGCGTCGCACTTTAAGGGCTGCTGCCATTAAACCGAGGCTCGGGCCGGCGCGGGCCGGCGAGCGCTTCAAATGATTTGTGGCGCCGGGAAATGGGCGAAGTTTCCACGGCGATGGGCGATACAAACGACGAATAATATCGTGCTCCGCGGCTAAGTAAGAGTTCGTTGGCAAAAGTGAAATCTAGTGAAAAGTTGCATTATATACCTAACTAGCCCGTGGCTTTTCCAGAGCTCCCGGGCTCTTATCGGACGCCGAGAGCGAGACTCTCGAGAATCTTTCTGAATGACGCGAGGGTTAATTGCTACAGAAATCCACGGACGAAGATCCGAAATTGAGTTTTACTTTCGTGATATCAACCCCTTTCGTCCCACGATTTCTTTCGCAGCTGCGCTGATTACAACTTCTTCGCCATTAATCGATTCTTACAAAAGAATCTTTTTCTGTTAGTTTCTATTACATGCTTTATTACTCTGTTATATAATATTTATAACTATATTTGCAACGACAAGATTTTTTCTCCGCGAATTAAATAAATCGAAGTTTTTATTTATAGTATCCCTGCTTATTAACCATAACGAAGTATCGATAAAATACAAATCAGATCTTATTTTCATTTAAAATAGACGAATAATATTCTGCATGCAGTAGATACTGTACGAAATTAACGCAAGCGGTTAAATTCAAGATGATAACTACATTTCTATTTTAGTGTGCAATTGAAGTTTTGCTTCTAAATGCTCCAAGTTGCAGACGATGAAAACTAGAAAATAAGGGATGTTATATATCCACGAGATAGCTTTGCCCCTAAATTGCTGAATTACGTTGTAATTTGATATCGTCGAAGTTGGTGAATTTTGATTTTCAAAGGGAAAGCCAATCGAAGCCTCGTTTATAAATGCTTGAAGTTGCAACAATTGTTTAGTATTCTCGAAATATCCGCGCCTAAAAATTGCCGAACGATTGCCGAACGGTTCGGTAAGGTCAAAATTTCGGAATTTTGCTTCGAAGAGAGTCAATTGCAGCTTTGTCCACGAACGCTGCAAGTTGCAGAAGGCGCAAGCTTCAAAACAAGAAAACAAGGGAGCTTATCGAAACTCCCTTGTCCCTGAATCATCGAATTATCTTGCCCTGCCCGTTTTCCGATTTCAGCAGTCCGGTATCTTCGAAGTTATTGAATTTTGATTTCTAAAAAGAAAGCCAATCGAAGCCTCGTTTTTAAATGCTTGAAGTTGCAACAATTGTTTAGTACTCTCGAAATATCCTCGCTTAAAAATTGCTTAACGATTGCCGAACGGAATTTTGCTTCGAAGAAAAGTATAGTCGATTACAGCTTTGTCCACGAACGCTCCAAGTTGCAGAAGGCGCAAGCTTCGAAACAAGAAAACAAGGGAGCTTATCGAAACTCCCTTTGTCCTTGAATCATCGAATTATCCTGCTCTGCCCGTTTTCCGATCTCAGCAGTCCGGTATCGTCGAGGTCCTGGACAACGGGAAATACGGACTCACGGTCCGATATTACGATGCCACTTTAAATAAATCGCGGATAAAGGTCGGCTCCCGAAGGATATCGAAGGATCGTGGCTAAAATCGGGGAAGACGATTCCCGTCGTGGGGAGACTGAGCGACCAGTGATTTGCTAAAGTGTTTCCTAACGTTTGGAAACCCGAGGGGTGAATCCGCGTTGGGTTCGACCCCCGCGGATAACTACGGTTAATGCCTCTTCTCGACCGGTGCCTGGTTGAATACCAAAGCGCGCCCACGCAGGCCCGTCTTAGAAGTTGATAAAAGCGCGAATGTCAGCGAAGATTCGTGGCATCGCGCGCGTTGTTGGCGACCCGTTTCGATCGCGGCAACGTTTCTGTTCCGGAGCTACGCCCACGCGTTCGATCGTGACGTCCGGTGACGTATTGCAACGTAATCAGCCCGAAGCATCCTTGCCCGAGGAACGAGCATCGAGGCTGCTAGTGCACCGAGACCGTCGACAGTCCACCTACGTTCGCGCGTAAAGGTCATAGTAAACGCTTTGACGCACCTGTCGTCGCGAGGGAAGTCGATAACCACCCCCGATCTACCGCGATCTCGAATTCGAACAAGATTTCTTGAAAGATGCGCGAATACCAGGCGTATTCTATTCGATTCGATTAAAATTGCAAAGCAAAGCGACGTCAACGTGTGACATCGATTACTTTTTCAAAATCCTTGCCTCTTACGAATGTTAATAAAATTAAGAAATTATAATGGATTATAATGGAAATTAAACTTTAAATCATTCTGTCGCTCGCATATGGATGACGGGGCAGTTGAAAGTTTTTATGGCGTGATTGCGATACACCTTTTTAATGGTGCAATTCTAATATATTATATTAATAATAAAAGAAAAGTATAAATTTTGTTATTAATACAATTATGATACGTTTCTTAAAACTTGTACGATCAGACTCCAGCCGTCAAAGTGTTAAAAACGCTCTCCTAAAGTTTCTACGATTCGCCAGAATTATTTTTCGAGGAAACCGATCCTTCTTCGATCGAGGAGATCCTGGATCGAAAAAGTTCGCGTCGGGATATTTATGTTAACGGACGACAGAGCGGTTAATGCGTAGCCACCGTGACTGAAAAAGGGTGAACAGTCCCTCGCGTGTTATGTATCGCCGGGTTCTTTCAATTCGACAGCGAACGGTGCCCCGCCGACTAAAGGAAATCGATGGATCGCGAGCGTGTGTACGCAGGGAACGTTGCCTAACACAATGGCCTCTCCTCTCTTTAAACTCTCCTTTGCAGTCTAGGAAAGACGCGCGCGACCCCTAAATTGCATTTGAATAAAGCAATTTGTGCACACAGCGTAATCCAATTCGGCCTTCTTGCTAGTTTTCGCGTCCGCGAAAGCACCGATAAATCAACCAGTTGCGCGGCGCCGCGCATCGGGCCGAGCACACCCCGCCGATATAACCATATGGGCTTAATTTCATTCGTCTCAACCCGTAATTCCTACCCCCACGGAGAAAAAAGACCGCCCAACGCGCGTGACCGTCCCACGGTCTTTCCATTCGCAGCTACCATGCACCGACGACGCCTCGTTCCTGTTGCATCGCTATTAGCTCCTCGAATCGTCACCGTCCAACGACCCAATAAACCCTTTAATTTATGGTACGCGACCGGTTATGGTACGCGAGAACGATCCGACTTCGCGATTACGAGCCCTCGGCTTCGAACAGTGTTTCAGAAACGTTATCTAATTAGTTTGTGGGCATGAAATTGAATTGGGCTGTTCGGTTGGATGCGAACTTACGCCCCTGCAAACTTATCGGAGTTCGTTAAATTCGGTCGTTTCTTCTCTCAATAAATTTGCTAAAATGAAAATAACGCGACAGACGTTTGATCTGCTATTTCTTATAACGAATAAGTAAAATCCGCAGTCCGATAATAAATTCTACTGTTGCGTTAACGATTTGTTGGAGTAAACGTAGGCACAGTAATGTCTCTCTAATTGACGCTCTGTTTGACTACAAGAATGGACAATTTGAGAAAAGGAGATACGATTATGCGAGTCTTGCGGTTCATTTTTATAGCTACGAACTATCAACAACTATAAAAACGAGCTGCGAGGCTCGAACGATCGTATCTCCTCTTCCCAAATTGTCCATTTTTGTGCACAATCTGAGCGTCAGTTACGGAGTAACTGAAAATTAGTAATTTCGTCTTTCGTTCAGCGTGAAACGAATCATACCACAAAGGGTTAAACGTATTCGATGGAGGCACTTGTTAATACGGCAACAACGAATTATAACGACTTATAACAACGAATAACAACCACGTTTCCAGTATTAACGTCCGAATTATCCAATAAAAAAGGTTCTCAACGATTACCGAGATCACAAGGATGCTTTAATAGAATATTCAGGCACATCTAAAGTCCAAACAAACGCAGCCTCGTGTGTGCAAAGATGTGAAAAGCAAAAGTATGTAATTCGATTGGAGGCTCGCGCAATCTTCGTCGGACAATAGCGAGTGGTTAGACTAATTATGAACGGCGCTGTACATAAACATCCGACCGCTCGTTGCATCGTGATACGCACACCAAAATGGCCAGAGAGAGAGAGAGAGAGAGAGAGAGAGAGAGAGAGAGAGAGAGAGGAGAGAGAGAGGGGGGAGAGAGGAAGAGCGAGAGAAAATGGGAAAAAGAGAGAGGGTGAGAGAGTAACAGAAAGAGAGAGGGCACTCGATTCAACACAGATTCGAGATACGGCGTCAAATAGTGCAGTGGTGTAGAACGGGTTAGAGCAGCACATTCGAAATCGCGCGGAATCAATAAACGATTAACTCTTACGGCCTCGGCGGACGATGTTCACGCGAGTTCTCCCCGATTCCCGTGAATACCCTGCGCCAGGATACTCTCTCTCTCTCTCTCTCTCTCTCTCTCTCTCTCTCTCTCTCTCTCTCTCTCTCTCTCTTTGTCCCGCTTGGTCCGCGGGACAGGCTCGATCTTGGCCTAATTTCGAGCGGAGCGTGACAGGAGCATCTAAGAAAACAGCGAGGAGAAATCAATAAACCAACCCCCTTCGAGCCGAGGATCCGAGGCCGCAGAATCGTCCTGAAACGCTCGAGATCGCTCGAAAACTACCAGCCCTCGTCTCGCCGATTATCGAACGCGATACAATCCGATCCGAACCGATCCGATGCGCGTTATCGTCGCCACAGAAGCCGAACAACGGCGCAATTAACCCGGCGATCGCGCTCGAACGTATCACTTCCCTTTCTAACGAAACGCGACTGGAAATATTCGCGTCGATCGTGTAATCACCGCTAATCGGTGATATCGAGAACAGCCTGTCGGATCGAGGAACTTCCAGGGGTTGCAACGAGCAGAAAAACGAAACGCAAAGGAGAAACAGTCCAAGGCAGGTGAGACAGCTTATGCTATGGAACAGCGCTAACACCGAACAGCCAAAATGAACGCATTCCAGTTGCACGTATCCGGGTGTACGACAGCACCAGCTCGACTTCCGGTTCTGGAAAAATGCCCGAGCAGAGCTACAGATCTTTATGCAAGCATTCTCGCGCAACCCTTCGCGAAGGATCGAGAGTTCCTTTCCATGAAAGTGCAAATTTTTACCGAGTCTTAAGAGATCGAAGATGCTACTTTTTCCGGGCCGATACGTGATCGCAAACGAGAAGAATTTGTCCTTCTATCAAGGGGTTGCCTCGTGTTCCAAAGAAGCTAGTCCACTTTACGGCGCCGAGCTTCGGGAGGCCGAAGAGGCTGTGAATGCACAAAGATCCGCAGTCCGAGGTTCCTCGTGGGTCGATCGAAAAAATTGCTGGCTCGGGTAACTGGCGCCGATGAGTTTACAAGGAGATCAGAGCTGGACCGGTTCAATTCTGGGGACTCGGTGCTTCGATAGCGGCCAAGTTCGAGACCACTGTACTCGAAAGGCGAACAGCGAGAGAGGCCAGGCCGTTTCCGAAAGAATTTCCGGTTCCGGGGAGTCGAGCTGATCCAAGTTGCACCTCGGTGCATTTTCTGCATCGAGGACACGGTATGGTATGATCGCGAGGCATGTATTTCGTCGCCAATGTGTACATTAATCGAGAACATCTAATCAACGGAACATCTAGAAAAAAAACACCAGGTAAAGAGAAAAGGAAACAGAGAGAAAGAGAGAGAGACACAGTAAGAGAGAGAAAGAGAGAGAGAGAGAGAGAGAAAGAGAGAAAAAAAGAGAGAGAAAGAGACAGCCATCTCACCGCCCGCCACAGCTCAAAGCACTCACGAAATTCTCACGGGGGTAGAACACGACAAAGGGGGCCACCATGTGTCGGCTTTCTTTTCTCGTCTGACAAGAATCCTATCTCTACGCGGGGACAGAGTCTGGGCTTCCCGTGGTTCGCTATTTTTTAACCTAACAAAAACCGATCGCACTGCTCCGTATGCGGACCGGTGAACGCCGTGGTGCCACCTGACAGACTCCGGGAAATTTGAGAAAACAGGATTTCCTTCGGCCCATGCGCGTGAACTTTAATCGAATTTTCGCGTCGCAGTGACGACCACGGCGCCGGGCCCTCGTCACGGCACTGCCGCTCGAAATTTAAATTCTCCGCGACTCGATGATCGTCCCCCCGACCAACCCCCTCGTCCACGTTAAAAGTCCGCGTTTTCTTTATTTCCGGCCGGTGATTGTTCGTTCGAATTTTTCGCTTCGATTGAACTCGGTTTTCTAATTGCTAATTTTACGGATAGATCGGCCCGCGCGGGAACAATGACGGCGCATGACAAATGGCGGGCGCTTTCGACATCGGTGAAAGCGAAATTTCTAATCGTTCGTGTATTTCGAGGATTTTCGGCGTAATTTTGATCGTGGGACAGCCGTGGCAAGAAGCTTTTGCTAGATCACTCACGTTTTTTGTCGGTTTCGGATCCGCCCGTTCGATACGGGAAAGTTGAATAGATTAGCAGGACACTGAGCACTAAACGGTTGGGCGGGTAATGAGCCGTGACTTATACACCTTGATGCAGCATGGGAAATTGGGCACGGTGCGCCATCTGCGGGAAAACGTGGCGGCTAATTGCCGCGGCGACAGTTTCCCCTTATACCTACGCGACGGAATATATGAATATTTATCGCGTTCTTCCATCTATAGGTTGCGACGTTTCTCGATGCGTTTTGAGCGTGGAAACAACTGCGTTGTTTAGACCGATATTGTTGCAGTCAATATCGTTATTTGTTCGTACGCCTTCCAAGAATTATCCTCTCTATTGCTAATGACCTTGCAGTCGATGCGACATTAAAATAAAAAAAAAATAGAAATTATTCTCTCGATAATCGAATACGCATTTGAAACATTTGATACGATATTTTTTATTAAAAAATAATCGAAAGATGAATTATAATATAAATTATAATACAGTAATTATATATAGTTTATTATTATAATACAGTATATTATATAAATATATAATATACTATAATAATATATTATATAATTATATAAATTATAATACAATATATACAATATATTAGAATACAATATATAATAAAAATTATAATACAGCTGAAAACACTGTTGCAAACACGTGACTTCACTGTTACTTTGATCAACTCTTGATAAATATATGTTCTACTTTTCGCGCTTTGATAAATTAAGATACATCGATGTAACGACCACTTAAAAATAAGTGTAAACATTATTATTTTACCTAATAGATTGATCCTTCCGTTCATCAACTTCCAAATACCGATTGTATTTTGAAAAATCTATGGTTTTGTAGATCGTCTTATTTAAAATTGATAAATAATCGCAACGCCCTCATCCCACGAACGACGATTGCCAGAAGCATATAAATTGTAGTATACAAATAATATATTATTACGAAATATAACGGAAGCCACAGTTCCGTTTGTGAACGAATTTTTTAAACAGCTGCAAGGAATTTTCATAGATCGTAGCTCGTCGGAATCGAGATGAAATCTGTTGCCATTTCCACGCGACGGTGAATATCAAATTGCCCGCCGTTCGAGGGTAACCTAGGAAACTTCGGAGCCATTGTGTATTGATTTTCCATTTGTTGTTTTTAAAGGTGCTGAGAATGACGGCGTGTGTCACGTGGTCAGGATCCGGCTGAACCCGTCACATCGTGACAATGGCTGCTCCGGTGAAGAAGCGTGATATTCAAAGAAATACGGAAGACAGGAGTAGCGACGACGATGATCTCAATTCGTCTAACAGCGAAGAGAATGAGCATGAAACAGTGGCCGAGCAGGTAAGTTCGTTTAAATCGTATCTACCGTTTGTGTCCTCGTAAATCGCCACTGTTTCGGCTTAACCCTACTTTCAAACATGCGGTCATTGATACGCATTTGTTTTACACAATCATTTGCAACAATTCAAATCGTGATACACGGATCACGATCGTCTCTAAAGTGTCACGGAAGTTGTAATACAGTATGGACTTGGAAAATCACTGCTCGAGCTATCGTTGCAATTAACGTGGATGTCATCCTGTAGACGCAGCATGGAACGCATTCGAAAATTGTTTTATGAAAAAGTATTCGGAACAAAGATATTTCTCGATAGTTTCGAAGGTCAGGCTTTATCGATGCAACATTAGTGCGATAAGAAATTGGATTGCTTGTTTTGACACGCGTGTTGCGTTTCAGTTAAGTACATTTTAAGCGACAGTATCGTTAAGGTAATTTTTAAGGGGCCATATGGCGGATAAACTTCTGCGACTTAATTCTGACATTTGTATAAACAGGGAATGGAAATACAAGTGGACTTTGAGGGAAGAAATCCATTAGACCCGGACTATCATGGAATTAAGACGCTTTTACAGCAACTATTTCTGAAAGCACATATCGATTTGGGTGGACTCACGGACTTAATAATATCCCAGAACTATGTAGGCTCTGTCGTCAAGCAATCCGACGACGTAGAAGACTCCGACGACGAGGAGAACGATATTAACGGTGTTTTTGGTGTTACCACGATAATTAATTTGTCCAGTGGACAGGTAAGTGCCTTGGAAACTGTATTACAGCTGTACAAATCGTTTAACGTACAATTCGAAAATTTCTTTCAGAATCATCTCTGCGTTCAACAACTCAGGGAGCTATTGACGCAGCTAGCCAACGAACACGCGACGGATGCAACCAATGCCATGATAAAGCAAGTCCTGGAGAACGACTCCGAAGCTCTAGGCTTATTAATCAACGAAAGATTCGTGAACATTCCAGCACAAATCTCCGTGCCGCTTTTAGAAAACTTAACGTCCGAGATTAAGAGAGCGGCCAGCAAAAGAATGCCATTTAGTTTCGCTTATTACGTACTGATTTGCAAGCTGTACAAAACGGAGGATCAAAAGGTCGGCAAGAAATCGAAAAGCAAAAAGAAAGACGGCACGGAGGAGCCTTCGATACTATGGAGCAACCCCGAGGAGGAGATTTTCGCGGAAGAGGCTACTTTCAGCTTCGAGTTCTCCGTAGAAAAGGACTCGGACAGTGGTTTATCGGGCACGTGGACCGAAACGGACAATGAAATGATTCCTTACAGAAGGGTGCTTCTGTTCGAGGCGGACAAGCTCCAACAGATCATCGACAAAATCAAAGTGCACGTGTCCTTTTTATAAAAATAAACCTAAACACTCGACTCGAGGGACTAACAATGATTCGTACTCCTACAAAATCCTTTCTTCGGTATACTCAAGGAAGGTGGACGCTTCACAGGAATAACATCTGCGATATCTTTTGTACAATGAACTGTATCGTACATATACAGTACATGTAACCAGCTTTTTACAATACACCTTTTTTCACAACGCTTACCGCAAACGATTTCCGTCACTTCTCCCTTAACCGACACATTTATTCGCTTCGCTTTACACGTAGAAAAATACGTAAGCCTATATATATATAGTTCGTTCGATGGTAAAAAATTTATTTACGACTAAATAAATAACGTCATAGTAAACCTTACTCTGATAGAATAACTCTTTGATTCGAAGATCGCATTAACAAACGGCACCATTTCAAGGCTCGCGTTAACAATATCGCGTTTCGGTACTAACAGTATCAATTAGGGGGATGCTTCCGCAGTTGGGAAAGGTTGCTTCACGGGCTTGGCTCTTCTTCTCATGGTGCCTAGGATGTTCAGCATCTCCGACACCGCTGGAGGCGCGCTTTCCGCTTCCTGCCGTCTCCTCCTCTGCTCCTCTCTCTGTTTCTGTAATCAATCGTTGCATATTAACCCCTTAACGCACAGTCTTTTTGAAAAAAATCGGTCAGAAAAAATCAATTTTTGGTGGAGAAGTTTGATATACCGCGCTTTTGTTCCATGGAAAAAGGCTATATTTTATTCTCGAATAAGTAAGTGTTATAGCTTACACACAATCCCATGGAAAAAGGCTATATTTTATTCTTGAATAAATAAGTGTTATAGCTTACAATTCCATGTAAATGATAAATATCAGTAGAACGATTTTTTTTCTTTGCTTTCACAAAGCAAAGTTATTTTCAATTCTCGATTATATTCGAGTGTGAGAAATTATAGCAGCATAAAATACAACGCCGCTCGAATTATCTCGAGTGTGCACAGTTTGGCTTGTTTAGCGCACTCGAATTAACTCGAGCGTACAAGTTAAGGGGTTAATCGCTCGACAAAAAGAAAAATATCGATCGAATCGCTTACATCCGTTTGCTTCAAGGTGAATCGTCCTCCTTTGATCTGGTTGATGATGTCGTCGATGGCTGAAACGAGGGATAAAAATGAAATTTCATCGAACGAATTTCAAACGTTACCGCGCTGACCCAGAGACCCGATTTACCTGGCTGTTGAGCAACCGTCGGCGTCTTCTTCGCGATCCCAAGCATGTTCTCCATGTCCGCGACCGCGTTACGCTCCGAATTCATCTTCTCCTTCGTCAGCAATTTGATCGACGCTTGACCGCCGTTGGAGAACATCGGCGGTGGGGGTGGAGGAGGCGGAGGAGGTTTCGAAAGTTTGTTCTCCATTTCGCCGATCTTCGTCTTCAGACTTTCGATCACGTTCTCCAATTCTTCCACCGACTTCTCCGCCCTTTCGGCCCTCTGGGTCGCCACGTCCAGCTCGGACTCCGCCAGCTTCAGCTTCTCCTCCACTATCTCGAACTCCACGTTCGATTCCTTCTCCTCCAGCTTCTCTTCCAGCATCTGTATGTGGGAAGCGTGACTCTGTTGCTCCTCCTCGAGCAGTCTCTTCAGCGACTCCACTTCTTGAAGAACGGCTAGCAGCCTTCCGTTCGCGTCATCGCCAACTTCGGCCATCAGGAGCGCGCTCTGATGAGCCAGCACGTTCCTCTCCTTTATCGCCTGTCGCAAACAAAATAATCGTTGAGACAACAACAAGAGTGCAAGAACATCCGGTATGTGAAATAATTCACTCACCCTCTCCGCCTCTATCTTAATTATCTTCGCGTTCTCTCTCTCGCGATCGCATTGCACCTTCAACGCCTGCACCTCCTCCGCCACCATCTTCGTTACCCTCGCCATGTTCTCCTTCTGCACCTTCATCTCGTTCACCTTCTCCTCGTCTACGTAAAAATATCAATCAGTTTTCCCCGAGAAAAAAAACACCATCTATGAAAATTCTTGTCGCATACATTTCTGCCTGAGATTCCTCTCTTCGTCCAACTGCGTCGTCAAATGCATCACCTGCTCCTGCGCCTCGAACTCTTGCAGCCTAGCCGAATGCAACTCGGTCTGCAGCCTGGCTATGTCTTTGCTCAGTTCTGAAAGAAGGTTCTCGTTCGATCCTTCGTCGGGACAAGTTCAACGGGCAAAATATAAAAAAGAATACCTTTCACCGTTTCACGAAGCTGATCGACATCCTCGAAGTTCGAGTCGACCTCGTCCGACAACTCGAGATCCAACGATCCGTCCGAGTTGGTTTGCTGCAGCTTCTGCGTTATGATCTGCGACCTTCGTTTCAGCTCGCGGTTCTGTCTGTACCACTGCAAAGATACCCGGCCGTTGATAAATCACGAACAAGATAGCGCAAAAGGACGAACCGCTGTTTGGTTTTTACCTGCGACGCCTGTTGCATCGCTTTGTGCATCGCCCCCGTCTCGACGTCGTATTGATGCTTCAGCTGCTCGTATTCTTTGCACACCGCTTCCGAAACTGCGGAAACGTCGTCGTAATTAACGATAAAGCTACCTTCGCCGTTGTATTCCGTTAAACGGTATAGTAATGTCTCTCTAATCGACGCTCTCAGATTGTCCACAAAAATGGACAATTTTGGAAAAAAGGAGATACGATTGTTCCAGCCTTGTGGCTCGTTTGTTATGGTTATCGATTGTCAAAAACTATAAAAACGAGCTACAAAGCTCGAATAATCGTATCTCCTCTCCCCGAATTGTCCAATTTCGTGCACAATCTGAGCGTCAATTAGGGACACATTACTGTATACAGTAATGTATACAATATTACATTAATTAATATAATATTACAGTATTATATTAATTATACATTACATTAATATATTAATTATATTATGTATACAGTACTACATTAATTAATATAATATTACAGTATTATATCAATTAATATAATATTACAGTGTTATATTAATTATACATTACATTAATATATTAATTATATTATGTATACAGTATTACACTAATTAATATAATATTACAGTATTATATTAATTATACATTACATTAATATATTAATTATATTATGTATACAGTATTACATTAATTAATAATGTACATAATAATATACATTAATTAATAATTAATTACATTAATATTATATTAATTATACATTACTGTATATATATATGTACTATGTACGCGTTCGTTCTAAATTCGTGCGGCGAAAGTATTGTAAAAGAGGAAGCTTTTTGACATAGAATTACATCGGTATACAACGCTATGTTGTCTCGTAAAAACCGCCCCGAAGTTTCCGCGAACAAAAAAATCAGTATACCCGTTCGCATCTTCTGCAGTTTCTGCTCTCTCTCCTGCACCTGCGTCTGCAGCGTGCTGTTTTGCCTCTGCAATTGCTGGAACTTCTTCTCCAGATCGGCATGGTCCTTGCTCACTGAAATCCCAGAACATCGATTTGACCGGATCGTTCGTCGCGTATGCGGCCTGCATCGATCCTACATGTTTCTTACGCGTAACCCCGGCGACATTTAATTCCGATCGATTTATAATACTATCGCGTACGCCTGCTGACTAATCAAACGTCACGGCGGTCGTTTCGCATGCACGAGTGAATCACGTCCGAATAATGGTCAAGTTGCATCGCAGATGATCGGCCGTGAACTATAATCACGCGTCGACCGCTTCCCTTTCGCCGTGTATCCTCGTCGACGGCTCGACGTCTCTTTACGTAAGTCCATTACACAGACACCATCGAGAGCGCGTCCTTACAATAACAGATCAATAGATTGCGGCTCGAGCTCTGCCAAGGCGAATCGATCTCGAATTAAAGTCGCAACCGTAGAAACTCGAGAAACTGCGACGCGCGATATTCTACTCGGTGGTCCGCGTTCGGAAGCTCCTAGCATTCGATCGTCTCGGTAAACTAACGTATACGCGAACTAAAAACTGCTCCAGAAAATGGCACGGTCTCGAAGAAATCCGTATCTCGAGGGTGTCGAGGTCGCGTTTTCGCGAGATCGTCGCGCTCGTCTCCGCAACGTATCGTGCGGCAGGGTAATCGAATCAGCGGATAGCAAAAGCCACCGTTTCGTCGCTTCGTCGACGACGTCTAACGAAATCACGATGAAGTTTCGAAACGACCTTAGAGCCCGGCGGAGTCGCGGCGATCAGATCACGCCCGCGTAACTTTCTTACGAATCGTCGATTACCGGCCTCGCTCTTCTGCAGCAACAGTTTCCGCCTCTTCTCCGACTCCTCGTACTTGCTCTTCCATTTGCTCTCGATGCTGTTGCTGCGAGTCAATTTCGGCACAGAGTCGCAGCTGGTCTTCCAGGCCGCCCTCTCCTCGGGAGCGTGCCGCACCTCGATGCTCGAGGCCGACAAAACGTTGTTCCGCGGTCGCAGTTGAACGGAAGCGTCGAGCTTCTCGAAGGACGCCTTTTGGGCCGCCACCGAGACGCCTCTGGACAGCTTCTCGAAGGACCCGCGCCGGGCCGGGGGACACCTCTCCTGGGCCTTAATCGCGCTCGGTATCCTCGGCACCGGTATGTGCGAGTGAATTACGCCCGAGGCCGTCCGCGCCGGCTCCGCGCTCAGGACGATCTTCACCTCCGTTTTGTTCATGTCGTTTCTGCGAACATAAGCGTGCCAATGCCCCTGTTATTCGAGCTATATATACGGTTCCGACACCCAACTCGGCCGCGACTCTTCTCTCCCACATACTGAATCACGATCGCCGCCTTTTCAACTCGACTTTTATACCCGACCATACCTGCTCTTATACCTAACACTTTACGATCCACGGCCTGTGCGTTACCCGGCACAGATTAGCGCCGGTTAACCCCCTTGGATCTTCGACGGGCGCTCGTGCAACGCTTGCCAACGCGCCCGACCATCGCCTTTTACTTTAACCTTTTAGGTACGGCTGAATTCTGCGCGCGAGGCTATCTCTCTGGACGGCAGAGTCTGATACTGTATATACAGGGTGTCCCAAAAATGTCTCGCAATCCGAAAGTGGCGGGTTCCTCGGGCCATCTGCAGCAACTTTTTCCTTTACAAAAATTTTCTCCGAGGCACCGTTAACGAGTTATCAACGAAAAACTGTGACCAATGAGAGGCGAGCTCGGCTGGCGCGAGGCGATCGAGCCAATGAGCGGAACTGGGCTTCGCGCGCTGGTTGACTGGGCCGCCTCGCGTCAGCCGTACTCGATTCTTATTGGTCACTGTTTTTCGTTGATAACTCGTTAACGGTGCCTCGGAGAACATTTTTGTAAAGGAAGAAGTTGCTTCGAATGATCCGAGGAACCCGCCATTTCCGGATTGCGAGACATTTTTTGAACATCCTGTAGACTGTTGTAAATCGATGCGAAGACAAAAGAAGAGCTACTAGAGCAAGCCACTATAGTGGCGCGTCGTTCTGAAAGATGACATCCGCGAAAGCCACTATAGTGGCGCGTCGTGCCGAAAAGGTTAACCCTCGTACCGCGGTTAACGGATCCTGTCGATCCGTTATTATAATATAATTCGGAATATTCGAATGATCGTTACATTTAAATGCAACGAACGAACAACGCGTCTCTTTTCTCGCACAACTGCGATCCTATTCTTAGCTCGACCAGGGCGCGTCTACGCTCCAGCACGGAAAAGTCGTCGCGGATTTGCTGTTTTCTTTCATTCGAAAGCATAAACGGCACGATCGATCGTTCGCCCATGTTAGAACTTCTTAAGCCGAAAGCATCGTCCAAGACACTGCGTAACATCGAAATCTTTAGCATCGACGGAAGCAAAACTTTTCTAGGGCATCAAAACGGTGCAACTGCGATGGCTAGAACTGCGAACGAATTATGCGACCATTTGGATGTCTTCGACATTTCTCTGCCGTTTCTTCGAACTTTACGTATCTCTGACTGTACTACGAAAGAGCTTGCAAAGCTCGTAAAATGAATAGTAATAATGAATTAGATAAATTGCTGCGACGCTAGGAACGAGAGGAAAAGTAACAGATCCGACGAATGACATTGCCGAGACTCTTTGTCGAATCGCAATTAAGGAGCGTTTCTGCGAATGATAACTTCCTAGATATCTTTATTTTTGATCGATCGTAGATTGTTATGGAAAATAAGAATCATTTGCAACGGTATTTTGAAATTCTTTAAACGATTTAACCGTTTTTCACTCGATCTACTCATTCTTGTCGTAAATGCGTAAAATCCGCGATCCGGCGACGATAATCTGTACACGCGGTTTGACCGTACCCGACCGAATACAGTAATGTCTCTCTTACTGACGCTCAGATTGTCCACTAAAATGGATAGTTTGGGAACAGGAGATACGATTGTTCGAGCCTTGCAGCTCGTTTTTATAATCGTGGACAATTTATAACTATAAAAATAAATCGCAAGGCTCGAATAATCGTATCTCCTCTTTCCAAGTTGTCCATTTACGTGGACAATCCGGGCGTCAATTAGAGAGACATTACTGTACGTATCTAGATCTTTCGAGGCGACTCGTAATTACTTTCGGGCCCCTTGGATCTTAACGATTCGAACTCTAAATCTCTCGATATTTAGGAAAAACTATTAGCGGCGGCTATCTTGTGACGTCACGCTCGAGAGATTTACACTACGCTGACCGAATATCGCGAACATCTCCGCGATAACTGCAAAACGGATATTTCTACAACCGAAGCCCCCGAGTTTAGTCTTTTGGGAATCTAAATTTTCCACTTGCGAACTGCACGCTTCGATATTAAAGCGTCAGTTTTAGCGGATGCAAACCTCTGCAAACTAATATAAGTACAGTAATGTCTCCCCAACTGACGCTCAGATTGTCCACAAAACTGGACAGTTTGGGAAGAGGAGATACGATTATTTGTGCCTTGCAGCTCGTTTTTATAATTGTTGACAATTCGTAACTATAAAAACGAACCGTCTTGACTCGTATAATCGTATGTCCCCTTCTCAAATTGTCCATTTTTGAAGACAATCTGAGCGTTAATTAGAGAGACATTAGTATAGTTTTCTTCTATGCTTCTTAATCCCTTGCACCACGCTGAAACTCGGAAAAAGCCGTGCCAAACCCGTGCACCCGAATGGTCGAGAAAGGAACTGAACGGCAGAGCCCGAGTGTCGGAGATTATTTATAATATTATATATGTTATATACAGAATGTCCCAAAAATGTCTCGCAGTCCGAAAGTAGCGGGTTTCTCAGGTCATTTGAAGCAACTTCTTCCTTTACAAAAAATTTCTCCGAGGCACCGTTAACGAGTAATTAACGAAAAACAGTGACCAATGAGAGGCGAGCTCGGCTGGCGCGAGGCGATCGAGCCAATGAGCGGAACTGGGCTTTGCGTGCTGGTTGGCTGGGCCGCCTCGCGTCAGCCGTACTCGATTCTTATTGGTCACTGTTTTTCGTTGATAACTCGTTAACGGTGCCTCGGAGAAAATTTTTGTAAAGGAAGAAGCTGCTTCAAATGATCCGAGGAACCCGCCATTTCCGGATTGCGAGACATTTTTGGGACACCCTGTATATTATTTATTATATTATTATTATATTATTTATTTATATTATTGATATATAATATTACCTTGACCCAAGATTGAGACTCGAGTCAGACTCGAGATATACATGTTTGGTCTGAAATATCGATAACGAGTCTGATTCGTGATATCCGCGTTTGGCATGAAATTAAACAACGAGTCTGACTCGTGACGTTCAAGTTTCGCCTAAAATTTTCATCACGAGTCAGACTCGTGAAAATATTGCAAGGTTATATTAACCCTTTTAGTGCCGAACGATGATATATCGTCGTCTTCTCGTCGTTGTTATCTCAGGATACTGATATTTCTCTCAGTATAAATAATTTCGTATAAACATTAAAAAATCACCGCTTTTCATTACGGTAAAGTGACTTATGCCACTTTCAAAATAAACGGCTCATATGTCGGAGCGATAAGGTAGAAACGGGTCACGGGATATCCTTCGATAGAGAATACATAGTTTCTTGGGGATCGTAATCGCAATCTTTACGATGTTTATAATAGTTATCGGATAGCTCAAGTGACACGGCGTGGCTAAGATCTTTTTCTTTCAGTCTTTATTGACCCTTCTAAAGAGCAGTCAGTGTTCGAAAACTGTCAACGTTTTGATAAAAATACAATTAGTATCTTTTTTTTATTAAAAATTACTGAAAATGAGATACTTATATTTTATACCGCGTGAGCTACGTAAAATTGATAAAACGCTGATTAGTGAAAATATTGTATGTAAAAGAGAAACTTGTTTCTATGTTTTCTATCGCCGTTTATATCGCTGTTATTCATGTAATTTTCAATAAACATTGAAATACAATCGCTATTACATTACTCTCCCATTCTTCCCCTGTACGCTGCGTTTTGAATTTTTTCAATATTATTCTCAGTTTGGAAACTAAACTGATAGTAAATTAATAATAAATTAATAGTAAAACTAAACTAATAGTAAAGTAAACTAATAGTAAAAGTAAACTAATAGTAAAAGTAAACTACTAAAGTATATTAGTCTACTATAGTAGAGTTTAATACTAAAAGTATACTAAAGTAAACTAATAGTAATAAACTAATAGTAAATTCGTCAAATTCGTCCGGTTATCTTCCCACAGACACCCGTCGTTTTTCGTTCGGCACTAAAAGGGTTAACCGTCCGAAACGGAGACTACAGGAGACCACGGAGCCTGGTGCGCACGTTATTCGAACTCATAACCGACCAATTAGGCGTTGGCATCGATGAATCACACGGGATTCGCTTCGATGGCTCGAGGAGAGAAGTGCCGCGAATGATTCGGCCGTCTTCTATATTTAGTCGGGAAAGGGGTATTTCTATCGAAGTGTGCCCGAAGCACCGAGGGGGTTAATAACATCGTCTTTCCCTAAAAATATATCGGTCGCACCCCCCCGCGGTGGTCGAGCCGGGTTCGAAATAGCCGCGCCTGTCAAAACGTGTCCGTGACTAATCTCGTTTTTCCACGAATCTCGGAAATACTGGGGAGAGCGCCGCCTTATCGCGGTGCTCATTCCCGGATAACTTACCGAGCAGCGATTATTGTGGCCCGTTAACAGAGAGTCCGGTTACAGAGAGAAGAACAGTGTCCCCTCGAACAACTCGCGTCGACGCTCTCAGAGACCGAACTTACGCTTCTCGCCCGGTTGCTCGCTACTTTATCGAAAGAGATTCTTTCTATCCGAGTTTGTTTATAACGACCACTGCCACACCTTCGAACTAAAAGTAGTTACACCGTGTCGTACACATAAGAAACACCGGACGCGATAACGAGACCGAGAAAAACAAGCATGTACACCGACGAACTGACTGCAGGGACTGTGGTTGTTGCTCGTTGCAAAGAGTAAACGCCGCGAAGAGTGATAGATCGTTCCGTAACGCGTTGTGCGCGATCGACGCGTTCTCGCATCGCCAGAACCGTTTTTCCACGGCGCGATCGAGATCGAAGAAGTAAGAAGTGCTCGCGGATCGGTGTCCGACGCGGGACTACGCACGTGGTTGTTCGCCGTCGTGGGAGTCGGCCGAGAATCTCCCGCGAACGGTTCCGACGCTAATTCGTCGGAACGCGTGCGTCACCGTCGGGTCGCGCTGGATGATCGTTAACGGAACCCTCCTCTGGCGACGTCATTTTCGAAAGTCTGACGTTTCGGCCACTTTCGCGGTAAGTCGTTGGATAAGGGCCAGCCAGCAGCGGACACAGCTATGCGGATAGCGCGCGCGCCTCTTCCTCTTGGCTCGTCCGCCAACGAAACGCCGTCGTCGACGTAACGCGCCCCCGACGAGCGCGCTTATCGCGTCGACCCTAACGCGAAATATCGATCTCGAATCTCACGTGCTCCACTTAAAACCGTCGTTACGCCGTTCAAACGTCACTCGCACCTATGGTTTCGTTGCGACCGCGTCCCCTTTACCTTCCACCGACCATCGACCATTCCTACTTTCACTTCTGCCGGGCAAAACTGCGTCGTTAATTCACCAAACTGAGATTCCCTCCCTCCAGAACGTGTTACGATCGCCACGTGGTAATAGGATAAACGACTCCGCTCGGACCGCAGACTTCCGCGGTGGCTGCGGAATTTTATGCGAAAGGAACGAACGTTGCGGAAACAATTTTTTCTATCGAACGAAAATATATCGTAAACGCGACTCTTCCTTCGACGATTCGTCGATGATAATGGTGACGACTTTATATCTCACCTATTCGCTTTTACCATAAACGCGTGTAAATGTCTGGCATTTTCGATGCTACTGAAAATGGGTACTTCGTATGTTTTACGGCCTTGTCCGTTTTTCAGGTAAGACGGCCCTCGGGGCCCATCCGCAGGGCACGCGAGCGCTAAACGCGCGTCGACTCGAGTCGAGGAAATTTTCACTCGAAAGTCCGTTGCACGCGGTGCGAGAGCGGATTGGTTATTTATGACCACTAAGGATTTTCCGACCCACAGTTTGCGTGTCTTCCGCGGTTTTTTTAGTTAGTCGTCTGTGAGCAGCCTACGAGTACACTCGTTGTCTCTAAGCTCTTACGAGCAAGCCTGTATATTTGATCTTGTGTCTCCGTGTGTTCAATAAATATACTTTTACCTAAAACTCTGCCTTTAATTATTTGCAAGCGAATAATCAACAACGCGTAAAACCCGCGATCCAGCAATCAGCGCGCAACTGGATCCGCGGCGATTTATGCGCGTTTGCAGAAAGAACTGCGAAAGCGTTCTGCGATTGTCACGTGACAACGAGAGAACCGACCGAGCGAGCCTGGACGATCGAGTTCGGTCCGGGGTCTGGTATCAGAATCCGCAAAGATAAAGATAATATATATATTATCTTTATATTATATTATATTATATATATATATATATATATATATATATATATATATATATATATATATTATTTATTATTACCGATATATAATATATAATAATATAAAATAACATAAAATTATATATATATAATATATATAATAATATAAGGATCCGCGGTCCGTTGATCACCGATTCGAAAGCATTGCAGTCGCCGAAAATCGAGAAAACGCGGCGGTCGGTTCGGTCATCGGGAAACCCCGCCGAAAGAATCTCCGTTTAACGACTCTTTCGACCGATAACGATTCCATGTAATCGGCGCGTTCGCGTTGCCACCGCGATTCCCCACCGCGCGATCGTCGTTATCTTGCACGGTGAAATCACGGCGGCGGTTCCATGGGAATGCCGCGGATTCCGGGGGCCGCTTTTGTCCGTCCCCGACTATTTTTAATTCACGCTCGGCCTCGCGTGAATCCTCGCGCGACGACGGACGTACGTGTACGTACACGTATTCACGCTTCAGGAAGAGCGAAATGATAATTTCGAACGTGCCGTGTCATGCGAGGCTCACGGGTCGCGGTGCGACGGTCACGTAGATCGTTGCACTTCTACGAGCAGCGCGACCGTCGCCTGCGATTCAATCGATCACCTTGTTCGCGTCGTTTTGCCATTTACGATCGAGGAACCAGCGAGGTCTCCTCCCCCTCCCTCTTTCTCCTCGCGGATCGGTCGCGATTTCTAGACGCGACGATCGTCGGGAGCGGATCGCGATCTTCGAACAGCAGCGCGAGTTTGCTGCACCTGCACTGCGGATATTCGCGCGTTCATAGTCGCCGCGAACGATCGAACCGTTTCGCACGGTTTTTGAAACGCGGACGCGCTCGTTCGCGAGGATCGTAGTTGACCGGACAAACAGCGTTTGCAGGAATTATGCTTCCAGATGCTATTCCATTTAGTCAGGCTAATTATGATAGTGCAATGTAGCCTGACACCGAAGAGGGTATCTCCTTCGCAGAGAAACTTCCAGATCTGGTAACTTCCTTTTCAAAACGCAGTAGAGAATCGTCATCGTCATCTTCGTCCGATATTTATAACTCTACCGAAGCAATGTACGAGGAATTATGTGTATCCGATGCTCTAGCCAAAGCTACGGAGGAATTAGAATCGGATGACGTCAAAGAATTAGAAAGTGACACGTTGAAGAAAAAATATAGCGATTTGAAGCTATCCATAATGGGTCCTGAGCAAATCCCAATTGTAACCATTACTTCGCCGTCTCCAACGAATGAAAAACCATTGGGACAAGCATCCATTGAAGTCGCTAAATTAAGAGTTCCTAAAGAAATTCGACCCCAATCGGTACAATCCGATGGAAATAGATCACATTCGATAAGCCGAAACGTGACTTGAGACAAAGGAAGGCGAAGAATAAGATCACTGTGGGCGAGCTTCGGCTATTATCCAAAGAAAATGCTCAACAAAAGATGAATAAATATTTTCATAAAGCGAAGAAAGATAGCACAAAAAGGCCGAATGTAAAAAACACAACGGAGAAGACAATCGACGACGTTGCAGTTGTCGAATTAGATATTAAACCAAAATTATCTACAAAAGTTGAAGCAAAGGACATAATGAAATATTTTCAGAGGTCTACGAATGAATCACTTGATAGACCAGAAAGCGACAATGACAACGAATTCGGGGATTCCAGTAACACGAAACAATCTGAAAATGAATGTGACAAAAGCGAGAGCACCGATGACAACGATATCGATGCTATCGCTAAACAGTTTAACCAAATAGAATTGCAGAGCGAAGAAGTACTTCCGATTGACGTTGAAGACTTGAAGTTTGCATTAAACTTTGATGTTTACCCTGAGATATTGCATTTAGAAAACAGAGATTCGCACGATAATATAAAAGCAACACACAAATTTGAAAACTCACCTAAAATTATGGAAAGTGACGTTGATAGAGATACATCTCGAATGCAGTCTTTGGAAGAGACCGACACGAATGCAGCAAGTAATATTTTAGACAAGCAATTATGTATGGAGGAGCCAAACATTACAATGTTGTTTCCAGAATTTGACAATTTGTCTTCGAGAAAGTTCGTAACCGACTCGAAAGAAGAAACGCCAGTATCACAATATGAGACAATAATCGTATCGCCTCAAATTAACAGTAACATTCTAGAAAGTAAGTCGCTTCCAGATGAAAAAGATATGTCCGTTGAATCTCATGATAAAGTACATATTAGCGTAACGCAACCGATATATTATATATATTATATTGGACACAGATAAGAGGAACGCTGTAGCTAAATCGCATGAAAATATTGGAATTAACGGAATTCGAGCAACGTTAAGCCCACAACTCGACAGAATAAAGTTAACGGATGTTAACAACAAGCATAATTTATATGCAAGCGACGGCAACTTGAACAGAACCAAAGATGTTGCAGATAAAATTGAAGAATTACGTAAAGATCACCATACCTCCTTGCGAATTAGCAAATCTTTCACCGAGGTTTGATACAATTTCAAAAGTCAAAGTCTTAGAACAAAATGTGGAAGCTTTGAAGAAGCTGGATAAAATAAACACAGGCAATAATACAAATTCGTTGAAGTAGATTTTTACACTGTCAGAGTGTTCGTTGACCTTTCGCCGACAGCTGCGATCGGTCCTTGTCTTTCGGAGCAAACGTAGAGACGATAAACGACAAAACTGCCGAGAATTTGCCACGGTCCGAATCGAAAGACGAACTTCGGCAAATGTGAAAGCGAATCGGGGATATTTATAGGATGACACAACACGATTACACGTACTCGAAGCAAGGTCCTCGGTCATCGAATTTCGTCGATGCAAGCATCTATTGCGCAACGACGCTATCGAAAAAAAACACCGAATTCCTTCGGCGTTTCGCGGCGTCGATTCCGCGAGGATCTTTCCGCGTCGATCTCTCGCGATCGCTCGCGATCAATGGTGCCACTGTTCCGCTCGCTGGCGCGCTTTTTTCTCTGTTCCCTGCGCGGAAAAGCGATCCGCGAGGGAATTTTCCGTGCGAGCGATCGAGGGAACGAACGAGAAAATCGATCGCAGTTCCGCCGCACGGATCTACCGAGTCACGTGGTAGATCGACACCGCGGAAAGCCTGGGTCCTTTCACTTTTCCCGACTCGAACACCGTCGTCGAACGTTCCTTGTCGCACTTTCGACGCGATTTCCCGCATTCTCGGCTGGCGTCGACGAAGCGAAAACGAAGAGGGAACGTAGGTGGATCGTACGAACCTCGATGAACGATCGGCCCCGGTCACTGCATTTTTAACGAACCACGGTGGTCGAGATGCTCCGGAAGGCTCGCCGATGGAACACGATCTTCGGGACAATGCGGTCTGGCGGAACGATACTGGAGCGAACCGAACAAAGACTCGCGGAGAAAAGGAAAGAACGTGCGCGTTCTCCGACGTCCGCGCGCATACTGCTCGCACACGGCTGACCGTAATGTCACGTTGACTCCGCTCCGGAGGTTTCAGCGGACTCGAAAGAGACCCACCGCGATCGCGTGCCCTTCCTTTAATGAAACCCGTCCACGCGCGAGCGCGCGCCGGCAAGGTTTCCTCATTGTCGGCAAAAATCGCAAACCGTGCGCGCACCGACACGCACATTCCCGCTTTTGTTTACGAACGATTTCGTGGCTGTTGCGAAAGAGAGGAACGTTGCGTCGCCGAAGTACCAATTAATTTCATCGCGGTTAACTTTTTAGGCACGACGCGCCACTATAGTGGCTTTCGCGGATGTCTGAACGACGCGCCACTATAGTGGCTTGCTCTGGTAGCTCACAGGCTCATCGTTTCAACCAAATAATCGTCTTCATACGCATTGTTTCACACTTCTTTTGTCTTCGCATCGATTTACAACAGTCTACAGGGTGTCCCAAAAATGTCTCTCAATCCAGAAATGGCGGGTTCCTCGGATCACTTGAAGCAACTTCTTCCTTTACAAAAATGTTCTCCGAGGCACCGTTAACGAGTTATCAACGAAAAACAGTGACCAATAAGAATCGAGTACGGCTGACGCGAGGCGGCCCAGCCAACCAGCGCGCGAAGCCCAGGTCCGCTCATTGGCTCGGTCGCCTCGCGCCAGCCGAGCTCGCCTCTCATTGGTCACTGTTTTTCGTTAATAACTAGTTAACGGTGCCTCGGAGAAAATTTTTGTAAAGGAAAAAGTTGCTTCGAATGGCCCGTGGAACCCGCCACTTTCGGATTGCGAGACATTTTTGGGACACCCTGTATATACAGACAGAATATACAGTATCAGACTCTGTACAGTACATATCGGACTCTGCCGTCCAGAGAAATAGCCTCGCGCAGAATTCAGCCGTACCTAAAAAGGTTAATTGCGCCTTTTTCTTCGACCGAGGAGTTCTTCCGCCTCCGTCGCGGACCGATCCTCTCGCAATCGACGTTGATCGACGATCGAAAGAAAAAGTGGCGACCGGAGTTTCACGGCCGATCGAACGGACAATTGAAGAAATTAGGCGCTGGAACGGCGCTCGAGTGTCTTGTAAAAGTCGAGGATCGTCGTGCGAAATAAAAAGCATCGAGCTTGTCGCGCTCCGCGTCGTTCTCCCGATAACGTGGCGCGTCAAAGAGATCTTGGAGCAGCGCTCGATAAAGCAACATCTGTTACAACATTTGCAGGAGCCGTTTTTGCGGCAAGCATCACGCGGACGGCTTTAATAGCGCCTTATCGCGGGAGCGTATCAACCGTGAAAGATACACTCTGTGTGACGGCGCTGTAACGAAAGCCTGCGCACGCTCGCAGAATTTCATCGTCGAACGCGTGGCAGTCGCCTTGTAGCGCGTTGCCTAATCGAAACGACCGCGACCGTCGAAACGCATACGTCCTCCTCCTTGGTAAGCAACAGGAGGAGAAGAGAATCGAGCGCTCGCGATTCGCTGGAATTGACCTCCTCCGATTGTTACCCTTGTCGC
Source organism: Megalopta genalis (assembly GCF_051020955.1). Lineage (NCBI taxonomy): Eukaryota > Metazoa > Arthropoda > Insecta > Hymenoptera > Halictidae > Megalopta > Megalopta genalis. The sequence goes on along the minus strand of NC_135019.1, from coordinate 634,351 downwards.
GCAGCTGTTCACACATTCGCGAAAAGAGTAACCGAACAACCGTGAGCGCAGCGTCTACATATGCGGGCTTGAGTCATGATTTCTGAATAATCGTCGGAGCGAGTCTTTGTCCCGGTTCGGTTGCTACGGAATCACGCTGACGCGTTTTGCAGCGGGACTGTGTACAATGTACAATCTACACGGTGGATACGGCGGATTAGGTGTAGTCCCGGTCGCCGAGGACGAGTCTCTTGTCACCGATAATAATAACTCGAAAGAATCGTCTTCGTTTGCTCGACGTTTGGAATCCGTTGTTATCTAGCTTCCCCTCGGAGGTACCCGACTATGGTAATGTCTCCCTAATCGACGCTCGGATTGCCCGCAAAAATGGACAATTTGGGAACAGGAGATACGATTATTCGAGTCTTGCAGCTCGTTCTTATAATTGTTGACAATCGGTAACTATAAAAACGAGTTGCAAGCCTCGAATAATAATATCTCCTCGTCTCAAATTGTCCACTTTTGTTTCTAAGCTGTGCGTCAATTAGGGAGGCAACACGAATTCCTGCAACCTGTATCTCCTTAATCGACCCTCAGCTTGGAGACAAAAATGGACGGTTTGGGAAGGGGAGGTACGATTGTGCGAGCCTTGCAATAGGTTGCTACAAAAACGAGCCGCAAGGCTCGCATAATTGTACCTCCTTTTCCCAAATGGTCCATTTTTGTGTACAAGCTGAGCGTCAATTAGAGAGAATTTATTATAACGCGCGACGTACAAAAATGTCTCCTTAATTGACGCTCAGCTTAGAAACACCAGTGGACAATTTGGGATCAGGAGATATTATTATTCGAGCCTTGCAACTCGTTTTTATAGTTACCGATTTTCAACAATTATAAGAACGAGCTGCAAGACTCGAATAATCGTATCTCCTCTTCCAAATTGTCCATTTTTGCTCGACGGAATCCGTTGTTATCTAGCTTCCCCTCGGAGGGATCCGACTGCAGGAATGTCTCCCTAATTGACGCTTATATTGTCCACAAAAAATGGACAATTTGGGAAGAGGAGCCTTGCGAATTGGAGCCTTGCGACTCATTTGTATAATTACCAATTTTCAACAATTATAAAAACGAGCCGCGAGGCTCGAACAATCGTATCTCCTCTTCCCAAACTGTCCATTTTCGTGGACAATCCGAGCGTCAATTAGGGAGACATTACCGTATGTACCTCCTTCCCGAAACCTCGCCTGCAACTGCGAGACCCACCTGAATGATCGACGACCTTTCTACTCCCACGAGCACGCCTATCGGTCTGTAACTGCGCAGCGAGGATCTACCGCGCAGGAACATGGCGATTCGAAATTATACGTCGCGACTCTTTTACTCTTAGCATTTACGTAGGATCCTCTCTAATTGTTTTGAGCAACGTGTCCGCTTACCTAGATCACCACGATCGACGAGGACAAGCAAACGACGCGACGAAGAAGAAAAACGCGCGCGTGTCGAGCACCGCGTGGTTCAAACTCCCGCAGCGGGTCATCATTAAGCAACTTTATTGTCCGGAATTATCCCCCTACTCCCGTCATAACTAAAGAGTCGTGAGTCAGCTTCATTAAGTATGTAACGGGTGACTGGATGGTTCGCGGATACTGGAAACGAGATAAAGGACCGGCGATTTAAGATTTCGTCGCGGAGGATTCGATTACACGAGGCGAGCATCTCCGGTTTCGCCGAGCCCTTTTCTCGTTAAACCGCTTTTTTTTGCAGCCCTTCGCCCTGTCCGTTCGCGATTTTATAAGCACGATGGACGCGTTTCTCGCGCGAGGAGGATCGTACCATCCGGAAGTTTAGGTTATATTATGAAACTTTCGGAACATCCGGAGCGCATCGAGACGTATTCAAAAGTAAGAAGATTAACGTAACTTCTCGGAATTTGTTGCAGACGCGGAGGCAAATATTGAACGACGCGAAAAACGTTGACGACACAACATCTTTCAGAAGATGTTATCTTGTCGCTAGGGGCAAATTTAAAACAGATCTTGAGTCAAGATCATGCGGAAATTAGCATGCCTCCGATGGGTCTCATTAAGCAAATCCAATGCAGAACGGCGGCTGGTTATTTGTAGGTCAAGCGCGTCGTGTCACACGATTCAGGCTCTGGTTTTCTTTTTTTTTTTTTACTTTTTTACTTTTTTTACTTTTTTTTTTACTTTACTTTTACTTAATTTTACTTTTCGTTATTAGAAAGCGGATAGAATTCTTAGTCTATCGAATAACATCGCATTCGGTTTCAAAATATAAATATTCGCGCGATATGTTTTACCAACGGATGGTAATAATATACCCAACGGAAAATATTCCATTAAAAATAAGTTTAATAATTATATTTATTTTTAACGTTAATAAAAATATTTATCATGTTATATATATGTTAATAGTTATAATAATATAGCTTGATTCGTTTAATAAGATACTGCTTGACGAGCGTAGTACTGGCGAATTGTGGTGGATGATTTGAAATGTGATCACGCGCGATGCGAACAATTTCAGTGAATTATTTCGTGATCCTTTCTACGAGGTCTCGTCGCTGCGGCATCGTTAACTCTACGGTAAATATTCTCAACTATCAATAATTTATAATATTTTTTATACTCCAACGATTTATTCGCGAACACGTCGATTGAAAATAAACCTTGCGAAGTGGAGGTTAGAATCGCAATGGAGTCGGTTGGCCGGCCTGTTTCTCGGCAACGTTTATCACTATAAAGCGGTAGGGACAGTCTGCTATTTCTGTCATTAAACTGTGATAAGAAAAAAGCTCGCAATAATTCATTCGAGGGTATAATTACTCGAAGCTAATGGAATATTATCGCAATGACGTAAACGACACCGTGTAAAATACAGGTAAAGCTACGAACGCCGATGGTTTCTCTTTCGTTGATGCGAGTGCGTTGAGTGAAAGGAACGATGAAATCGTGTCGAGAATAACGAGAGCATCGGTCGAGTCGAAAGCAATAATCTAGTGATCCGATCTTGATGTTCTGTTGGTCCAGCGATCATGACGCGATTGAGAGGCAGGGCCTCTTTGATGGTAATCGTAATGATCAGCTTCACTCTGCTGATCATTACTTATCACATTCTCAGTAACGAGGTCGAGGACATCTCCTCCAACAAGTTGAATCCGCGATTAAAAATAGAGGAGGTCTACCCGTTGAGCGACCTCACGGAGAACCCCCGTAGCATCGCCAAGAAACAGCAGATAGAGACTCGCATACTGAGCAAGCTGAAAAATGGGGGCGGTACGCTGTTCGGTGACCTGAATTATGGCAAGTCGTACGCGGACACCGTGCCCCTGTTCAAGGGCCAGAAGATTGTGCACTTGGATCTGAAGGGTGCGCCTCCCAAAGTGAGTTACTACAAGTACCTGCTGAATTTGCTCAAAAAATTAGGTGCCACAGGCGTGTTAATAGAATACGAAGACATGTTTCCGTTCGACGGACAGCTGAGAAACATCAGCGCCAGCAATTGCTACTCCAAAAAGGATATCCAAGACATCCAGGAGATAGCCGAGGAAAACAAGCTCACGGTGATCCCATTGGTACAAACCTTTGGTCATATGGAGTTCGTACTTAAGTTAGACGCGTATAAGGACTATCGAGAAGTGCCACATTACCCCCAAGTACTCTGCCCTACTTACAACAAAACGCTTCCATTAATTTTCGATATGATCGACCAAGTGATGGCTGCTCATCCCGCCGTAAAACACTTGCACATAGGAGCCGACGAGGTATACCAAATCGGAGAGTGTACCAGGTGTTTGGAGACGATGGTCAAAAGACAGTGGGGCAAAAAGCAGTTGTTCTTGGACCATGTGACCAAAGTGGCTAGGTATATTAAGGATAAGTATCCGGAACTCGTCGTCCTCATGTGGGACGACGAGTTCAGAGAGATTTTCCCGCATGAGATTATAAACAGAGGACTGCACTTGATGGTGGAGCCGGTTATCTGGAAGTATACCACGGATCCTGGAGCAACCTTGAACGACCAGCTGTGGGAGAGCTACGCGACCGTCTGGAAGGACGTCTGGGTGGCGACAGCGTTCAAAGGAGCCACCTTGCCGGACAGATACTACACCGACCTGGCTTACCACATGGAGAACCATCAACGGTGGTTAGAGATCATCAGCAGGTATTCTAATCAGATCACGTTCAAGGGTGTGATGCTGACCGGGTGGCAGCGGTACGACCACTTCAGCGTGCTCTGCGAGCTGCTGCCGGTTGCTCTGCCATCGTTGGCCGTGAACTTAGCCATTCTGCAGGCTCCCGAGCTGAACAGGTTCCCTGTGAACGTGCCAACACCTGTAATGCAAGCGCTTCGCTGCGAGGGTATCATCTCGCTGACTGTTCCAGAGCCTCACTACGGTTGGGCCAAGTGCAGCTACCAGGGCGTGTCGATCTACGCCATCGTTCTACGGCTGTTCTCCCTGACCCAGGAGGTCCAGAAGATGGAGCAAGACAACACCTTCAAAGGCTGGTTAAAACCCTACAATATCAAGCACTCGTTCTCCAGCCCCGTCCACGTGGAGCGCGCGATCGCTGACCTGGACAGACACAAAATGGAGCTGATCTACATCGAGAAAGAAATGAGAAACGCCATGGAGGACATCTACGACAACTACACTATCCAAGAGTGGATAGAGACGTACCTGGTCCCGTTGAACGACAAGTTCACCGAACTCTCGGAGGCCAAGACGAAGCTGCTCGAGAAAAACGTTTGGCCGAGGAGACCGCTGAAATACTCGGAGTTATAGTTAATCGTAAACATTGAGAGATTGTAGGTACCACGCGTACAAGGTGTCCCGGCTCAGGGTTTCCGCGCGATGTCAATCATAGGTAGCGGGTTGTCGGATTCGATCGTCTCGATGGAATTCCAAAACGAACGCGCGGGAACACTGAGACGGGACAGGCTACATAAAAAGAGACTGAAGACGATATTAAAATAAGCTACACGCGCTGGGACTTATCGTTAAGAGTCTCGGTTTTCTAAAAAAAAACGAGCAACAATCGATGGTGTAATGAAATCTACCGGAGCTATAATTTTGCACCTTGTACGTTTAATATATAGAACTCTACTCAATATTTCAATCTCTAACGACTGCACCGTCCGCGAGTTTATCCTCGTTCATCCGATCGTGTTCGATAAGTAAACGAGATTTGTTTGTTTTTCTTTTCTTATTTTTTTTTTATTGACCAGATTAATATCTTCGCTGTTTCAGAAATCGTTTTTTATGATTGACCACAATCGTTCCGCATACCTGCCTTACCTGATTTTTACCGACTAATTTATTATCCGTATTTATTGACACAGTTGTAACGAATGCTTCCGATTTTGCATGTTTCCTCGCGAAGTCAATTGTTGAGTATACGCACACATACACACACACACACACATACATACATACACTGTGCCCTCCCTCTAGACCCGTTTTCTCTTGTTGAACCGCATTGTTCTCTTGTTGAATCTGCGTTTATGTTTGTCGCGTACGTTTACGTTATCTCGTACATGTAACGTTTGCATGATTAGTGCCATTGAGACGAATAGATCATAGGGAAAGTTCTACTCGCGGTTCATAAAAATGTATAGAAAGTTCGGCGATTAGATTCGTTCGACCGTTCCGCGTAATTCGATCGATCATTTGATATTTCCTTCGATTCGACGAATTCCGGCAGCGAACGCGCGACGACGCGCCGGCCTCGTTTCCAGCAAATGATCGAGCATTCATCGAGCATTGAAATCACCGGATTCGAGAATTGTAGCGCCCGCCACGATTATGTATATTAATGTACGTTCCAACAATTAATACGTACGGTGTATTATCCCGATTATTGTAAAAGTATTTTTAACATTGTTACGTCATCTCGCTATTAACATTAATTGCCACGAGTAGTAAGATTCTATCGATAAATAAATCTGTTTCTAAACCTATTGCGAAGACACCAGTGGTTTTTTATTGCGCCGAGATACCTCCGGGTCGCGGGCGAAAAACGCGTCAGGTAACGATAGAAGAGAGTTACGAAAAATATTTTCAACATCTTATGTACAATGCTCGCGACGTGCCCGCGCAGTCCTGTGCGTGATAAATCATTCTCTGTTTGCAAAAATATTCGATCGATCATCATTGCAACACGCACACCGTCGACTTCGACAGATGGGGATGGAAGGGTATGTGGCTTTGCTTCTTCGTCGGGATCCTCTTCACCACCTTCTGGATGGTGTGCATGTCGACCGTGTCGCCTATCTCCGCTATGATTATGGGTTTATAGTAGTCCTGGTCGGTTTTCGTCAGTCGCACGCCAAGAATCTGCGCTGCCAAATTCACTATGCACAAAGACACCTGAAACGAGACCGCCTACCCTTTAGACGCGATAGCGGAAACATCGTTGGGGGATGATAGAGCATCGACATGAAACTGATACTTATCGGAGCATCGACTTTTAACCGTTTGACTGCCGAGGAGCGCTATCGCACTCTTCTTATGTTGTGTCAAAAATGCGAAGAGCGCGACAGCGCTCCTCTCTTTTTTTATGCCAAGATTGCGGAGAGCGTAATAACGCTGCTCTAAATCACTAGAATTTGTGCTTACTACCAATTTTATTCGCAAAATTAATTGAAACAAATTTATGTAAATAAGTGGTATTTTTTAATTTTTGTCGTTGCGAAACAATACAAGCGAGTTTATTGTACGAAAAGTGTTTTACATTTTCTCCCATACTTGCGCAATCGGTGCCGCAGTTTTGGCAATATATCCGAAAAACTACGTCAACAGCCAAACGGTTAATGAAACATTTTTACCGCTTCTCCGGTCCTGGCGGACACGTCGTGCGACGGAAATCCATTGTCAGCCGCGAATTTATGGCTCCGATCTCTTTTCACCGATCTCTGGTGCTCCATGTCGCACTTGTTGCCCACCATAGCCATCAGTGGTGTTTCTTCGAAGCTGTCGTTCATTTTCCTGATCTTCTCGATCCAATCCTCTAGAATCTCGAAGCTGAATGTGTTCGTTATATCGTAAACCAGTAGAATGATCTGAAAAGGACGTTCTTTCGTTAAAACCGATCGATTACACAGAGTGTCCCAAAAATGTCTCGCAATCCGGAAATGGTGGATTCCTTAGGTTATTTGAAGCAACTTTTTCCTTCGCGAAAATGCAAACCGCGGCTTCGTTTACGAGTTATTAATGAAAAACGCCAACCAATAAGAAGCGAGCTCCGCTGGCGCGAGGCGGCCGAGCCAACGAGCGCGCGAAGCCCAGCTCCGCTCATTGGCTCGGCCGTCTCGGCGCCAGCAGATCTCGCCTCTCATTGGTCACTGATTTTCGCTGATAACTCGTAAACGAAGCCGCGGTTTGCATTTTCGCTAAGGAGAAAGTTGCTTCAAATGATCCGAGGAACCTTTTTCCGGATTACGAGACATTTTTTAGACACCCTTGTATCTCTGTTTCTCCTTACGTGAGCACCGAAGACGTATTTATCGAGCATGTTCCCATGAAGCGCCAGGCCGCCCACGTCCCACAGATGCAGATTCACGTTCCTGTAGTAGCCTATGCTCAGATTCTTCAAGAAAAAGTCGATCCCGGACGTCGGCGAGTACTGCCTGGTGAACTCGTTGTGGCAGAACTTCTGCGCGATGCTCGTCTAAACGGGGGACCCTTGAATTTCAGTTATGGTGCATCGGGACGCGGAAAAGCCGCCTTGCGGAACGCGGAGTATTTCGATCGTTCGCCTAACACGGATTCCGACGTCGATTGAAATTCGCGTGCCGCGACCGCCGTAAAATTAACTGCGACCGTCTCTCGCGCGGCGGCTCGGTACGATCAAAGAAACGGCTGCTCGTTAATTAACGAACCAGCGAAAGGCTGTCGACGGCACGAAGATGCAATTTGGTTTACGCCACAGGGCTGCGTTCCCCTAAACGGAAATTACATCGTCGCCGCGTAGCAGAGAAACTGGGAATTTCAAAAGTTCTCCGCTTTGTTCGGGGAGCGATGGGCGTGCACCACCCTGTGCGTGTGTGTCCGACATCGTGGCAGTGACCACTTTGCGCGAAAGAAATAAATCGATAGCCACGTCGCCTTCGTTCTACCGAGAATGGCCGAGCTCTCGAATCGAACGCTCGTTTCGGAAGATCGTCGATTTCCGACAAAATTCACTGTAATTTTAAGGATCGACGATCGTGCTCGGTGAAAACGCGACGCAAAATTCCGCGGATAGACGCGTGTCCGGAAGAGCGAAGCGTTCGGGGCTCGCCCTCGAAAACCTCGAGACTCACTTTGGGAACTCACTTTGCCGGATCCGGAATCGCCGATCAGGACGATCTTCAGGCCCTTCGAGACCACCTCCTCCTCGACGTCGGACATTGAGGAAGATCGGGATGGGAGAACGCGACTGGGAGACACGCCCGGCGACCAAACTTCCGGCGATCATGCGAAAAGTCGTGGCGGCCACGACGGTTCTGCGTCGACTATAATGCAACATATAAACGAAGGGTCTGGCATGTGGCTGGAGAATGAAATCGAGCGAATCGACCGACCGGCCGTGGCCAGTGCGACGTCGTCGTCGTCGTCGTAGTCGTCTACACGGCTGCATGAATAAATTAGCGAATAATCGATACGAGGAACGGCCGTGTCCGTGTGCGTGGCGGTCTCTCGGCGTTATTGCTCCTCGAACGGCTTGTTAATTCACCGTCCGCGATTTGATTGAACGTTGATGTCGCGCGACACAATGAATCGTAACCATCCGCTTTTCTGTCAAACTCTTGTTCATTCATTTCATTTTACAATTACAGCACCGACATCGAGATCGTCGAATTCGATAAACGGAAGCGCGGTCGATGGAACATCGTTCTTTGGCAGTAGAGAAACATTCGGCGGTTTTCGTCGCTTATGTACAGGCTCAAAAACGGTGTATAAAAATATATATCTTGTATCTTGTATCTTGCACGTTGTCTTAATACTCGGAATAACAGGGTTCCCGTCCGTCGTCACCACTTGTCCAGGATCTGCAATTCAATTTTATCGTTTACAAACTTCGTCGAATCGATCTCATCGCTTCTAGCACCGGCGTACCCATGCGCGATCAATTATTCCTTTCTCTTGCCGACTCTACCGTAAATGTTCGGATCCTCTGTTTGCAAAATTGCAACGACAATGGGAGATACGCGGCGCGTTGCGCCGGAGATAAAAGATAGTCGTATTTACAAATCGTTATACAACTACCGAGACTATACGATAAGTTGAAGTTGCTTATTGACTTTCAAAACGTTTCCACAGATATAGCGTAAGTGCTAGTTGTTGCGGTAGAAAACGAAAGGAGATACATATCGAACTTTTGAAACGAACCGATTAACCCCTTGCACCGCTACATTTTTGCTAGGTCGATTAGCGCTTGTTCGACGTTGATAAATTCCTACACGAGGAAGAAAATTTGCATCGAGCGCGTGTCTAAGATTAATCGTAATTGTCGAATACCGACGATAGAAATATCGAATGATTTTTCCATATGAAACGAGCGAATGCTCGAAGCCTTCGTAACGAGTCAACGCAAGGGATTAGAACTCATGGGTACCCCTGACGCATTTGGAATCTGGTGTACAGTAATGTCTCCCTAATTGACGCTCGGATTGTCCACGAAAATGGACAATTTGGGAAGAGGAGATATAAATTGTCCACAAGTCCAAGCTGAGGATTCCAAGCTTAGGATTCCAAGCTTAGGATTCCAAGCTCAGAATTCCAAGTTCAAGATTCCAAGCTCAGAATTCCAAGCTAAGGATTCCAAGCTCAAGATTCCAAGCTGAGGATTCCAAGCTCAGAATTAGAAGCTTAAGATTCCAAGCTCAGAATTCCAAGCTTAAGATTCCAAGTTGAGGATTCCAAGCTCAAGATTCCAAGTTGAGGATTCCAAGCTGAGGCTTCCAAGCTCAAGATTCCAAGCTGAGGATTCCAAGCTCAGAATTCCAAGCTCAAGATTCCAAGCTCAGGATTCCAAGCTCAGAATTCCAAGTTCAAAATTCCAAGCTCAAGATTCCAAGCTGAGGCTTCCAAGCTCAGAATTCCAAGCTGAGGTTTCCAAGCTAAGGATTCCAAGCTAAGGATTCTAAGCGAAGGATTCTTTTCCCAAGGAGGAGATCTCTTCCCAAATTATCCAATTTTGGTGGACAATCCGAGCGTCAGTAAGGGAGACATTACTGTACCTGGTTCGGATTTCTGTCGCTCGGCAATGCATCGTATGGAACATGTACTCGAATCCCTCGCGTTCATATACAAATAGGTACTTATTAGATAAAAAAAGAAGCGAAATTTAATTGAAGACCAGATCCTTGTAATTAGCCAGGAGGTAGTAGTTGGAGACCCTGCAGCAGGTTGTCGTCCTGACGACCGTCAGTCTGTCGGCTCGCTCGAAGTTCGCCTTCACGATCTCGTAGTACCTTCCGTCGCTGGAACACAATGAAACTGATCGACGTCCCTCTTATCGTCGGCTCGGGAATCATCGTTCGAGTTTACCTTAGGCTGAGGCAACGCAGCTTGATGCATTTCACGCGCAGGATATCGATGGCTTTCTGGCTCTTGTCCGAGAACCGCAGGTTCTCCGGATCCCAGCGGAGCTCCAGTCGCTCGAGGTTGGGACAGTTGTTCGCGATTCCATCCATCAGCTGGTCCACGTGGATGTTCACGCCCAGCCTCTCGTTGGTTCCCATTACGAGGATCCTGATCGAACGAATTACAAGGATAAGCATATACGCAAATTAGGAGTCTGACGCAACGCGAGGCAATTGTGACGGCGGAAAACTGGATTCGCGAGGATACTCGTCATCCGAACTCGGACTTGCATCATGTTACAATCGCAATTAACCGTCGCTGTCACGGTTGTGGACCGGCGAGACTCACATGGCGTTGGTCAGGATCGGCAGAACGCTCTGCCACAGCTGATCGGTGATGTGAGGCATGCCGGACAAAGAGAGTCCCCACAGCTGATGACCGTATCTGGAGAGAAACTTGTGCAGGCCGTCGTCGGTCAGATTGTCCGAGCTGTTCAAGTCCAAGGCGATCAGATTCCGAGGGTTGCCCGTCTCGGCCCAGGCCTTCAGCACGCTGTCGTTGAACCCGTTCAGCTGGCCGGCGCTCAGGAAACGAAGGCTGGGGATCCTGGACAGCATGTCGATCAAGCATTCGGTGGACAGGTCCGTGGCGGTGACGTCCAGCTCCTGGATGCTCGACTTCTCCCACTCGACTTGCATCACGTACTCGCTTTGAAGATCTGCAAGAAGATTCGCGAGATCATCCATAGAGCCGCGCGAACGCGATCGAGCGATCTCGTTCGACGATCGTACTCGTTCCCTGCATCAGAAGACACTTGAGCCGCCGGCTCCTCTGGAACAGGGTCTTCATCGTCGAGCCGGTGACCTTCGCGCAGAAGTTCACGGCCAGACACTCGAGCTGGATGCAGTTCGAGGAGAACGCGTCGATGTGAGAGTCGTCGACGAAATTGATCCCGTAGAGGTTGATCGCCCTCAGGTTCGGGGTGGCCGACTTCAGTTTGTGCACGTTTATCACCTCGTAGATCTCCTCCTCCTCCTCCTCGACTTTCTCGTAGGTTCCTGATCGAACAGAATCGATTGAGAACGATCGATGCCTCGGAGGTGAAAGGTCTCGAACGAAATACGAACCTATGAGATGAAGGATCTCCAAGCCGTTGATGAAGTTGTAGATCTTCCTCATGAAACCCTCCATGAAGATCACCTCGGACAGGCAGATGCACATGTACTTGAGCTTGGTAGGGAACGCCTGCATCTCGGAGAAGTCGTGCAGCTGCATGGCGGTCGAGAAGTCGAGCAGCATGTGTGTCAGGTTCGGACACTTGTTCGCCAGCTCGTGGAGGACGGTGTGCGTGATCAGCTCGATCGGCAGCTCGATGTACCTCAGCGAGGCGCCGAATCGCGTGCTGTTACCGCAAACGGTCCATCGATTATCACCCTAGCTATCGTTTAACCTCTTAGGTACGGCTGAATTCTGCGCGAGGCTATCTCCCTGGACGGCAGAGTCTGATGTGTACTGTACAGAGTCTGATACTGTATATTCTGTCTGTATATACAGGGTGTCCGAAAAATGTCTCGCAATCCGAAAGTGGCGGGTTCCACAAGCCATTTGAAGCAACTTTTTCCTTTACAAAAATGTTCTCCGAGGCACTGTTAACGAGTTATCAACGAAAAACAGTGACCAATCAGAGGCGAGCTCGGCTGGCGCGAGGCGATCGAGCCAATGAGTGGAACTGGGCTTCGCGCGCTGGTTGGCTGGGCCGCCTCGCGTCAGCCGTACTCGATTCTTATTGGTCACTGCTTTTCGTTGATAACTCGTTAACGGTGCCCCGGAGAACATTTTTGTAAAGGAAGAAGTTGCTTCAAACGGTCCGAGGAACCCGCCATTTCTGGATTGCGAGACATTTTTGGGACGCCCTGTAGACTGTTGTAAATCGATGCGAAGACAAAAGAAGTGTGAAACAATGCGTATGAAGACGATTATTTGGTTCAAACGATGAGCGAGTGAGCTACTAGAGCAAGCCACTATAGCGGCGCGTCGTCCAGAGAGATGACATCCGCGAAAGCCACTATAGTGGCGTGTCGTTCTGCAAGAAGACATCCGCGGAAGCCACTGTAGTGGCGCGTCGTGCCTAAAAGGTTAAAAGACCGTCCAGGATTCGGCGGAATCGTCGAAGCGATTCCGGTTAAGCGTGTTCAAGTCGACAGAAAAGTTTTTATCCGGCGAGCAACGTTTTGGCAAGCGGGACAGCTCGCGTACATATTTCGGGAACAAGCGTTTATCTGCCAAAATTCTCGAGACTTTTTTTCACCGATTCCTCGGTAACAGCTAATGACACCCGATCGTCGGCTAACCTGATCAAGTGCAGCAGATTGTCCAGCGAGCTGACGTGCAGCCCGCTGATCTCCGGCCTCAGCGAGACGTGTTTCCAGAGCCGCGTGTCGTAGGCGATCTGCCGCCACCTTTTGCAGACACGCGCGACCCTGCATATCTCGCGGTGCGACAGGTAGCTGAAGACGTGCATCACGATCTTGTCCGGCAGCTTCTCTATGGTCTGAAACAGAGCGTGCATCGATCATCGCTGGAGAACGTGTCCCGTTTCGCGAACTCTCGCCGGATCGTCGCTCGTTCCCCTCGGCCAACCGTTCCCCCCCGAACCCCCCTCGGGCTTTCTCGGCGAACTTACGGTCCCCGCGAAGCGACTTTTAATGACGCCGCCCTCGGAGACGAACATCTGGGACGTCTCCACGGCGATCTGGCCCCAGACGTCCACACCCCCGAGATCCATCTTGCCGTTCGATCAGGAACAACCTCTGGACGCGCGACGATCTTTCGGCGAACGATAAAAACGCAACGCGCCCGAATCGATCGAACGATCGATACAGAGGCCCGACCCGACTCTATTTTCGATCGGATTCCGCGATCACGGACGATCGAGTCCAGTCTGTCGGAGGAACTTTTACACCACCAGCGAACTCGCGACGATCTTTCCCCAGGGAGAAACGAAACCGGAGCACCTCGAGAACCCGTTTTCCTGTTTTTTCCCGAGCGTCCCGCACGTCGGAATTCGGGGATACAGAAGTTCTAAGTCTTCACGGCATTTCTAATCGGATCGCGCCTGCGCGTCGTCCTAAATATAAGCCTCGGAAGACCCGTCTGCGCTTTAATTTTAAACTCGTCACCTGCAGCCAAGGTGCATTTCCCTGTGTCTACCGTGAAACGTCAAATTCGAGATGAAGTTTCTACGACCGATCGCGCGGGGTCCATGCGAAATATCGAGGGATCTCACGGGATCTTTTCGGAAAATATATATAATATATTCTTCAGAAAATACTTTTCCACGACTCGATCTTGGGCGTCGATTTCTCCCTTCGGGTAGAATTGTTCGCACGGTTCGACTAAAAATTTGCCGAGCTATCGGGGATTTCGGACTTGGAACACGTCCGACACGAGACCGAGCTCGTACACGTGCGGGCGAACGAGGAAAATGTGACTTTCTTAGCTGTTCGGACGCCCATGGATCCATAAGCATCGCGCGCGATGCTTTTTTTATCGTGAAAACTGCTGCCACAGAGTCGTTCCTCGCGTGTTCCGATCAAACAGCAAGACGGATAACGGCGACCAAACACTCGATCTCGCGTATAGAATCATTAAAGAGCTTATATCTTCTTCCAACACTTGTGGTACTTTCTAGAGATAGCGGATGCTATCGAGCGAAATCGATAACATTGCGCTTGAAAGGCGTCACGCGTTACCAATCGGATTGCACTTGACTTTTCTAATGGTTACGGCATCGACAACGCGACAGCGAAGCGTTGAGCAACAACACCGATAAAGACTTATCGCATTTTATAGATTCACAGACTCCGGAAGCACCACCTTGCCTGATCCAGCAATTACAGATTTTCATCGAACGAGTCGGAAAACGATTGGCAAAAGATTCCGTCGAATTGGTATTTCGGCGTTCGCGCGAAACAATTACCCCGGTGTGCACGATTTTAAGTCGATGAACATTGGTGCCGAGGTCCTCCCTGGATATAGCGCTGGTGGCATGTTCCACGTTCAATTGATGCCAGGTGCTCATAGCAGCAACGATTCAAATCGTCCAGCAGAGTCGACGGCGAAACCGGTCCGAACGATCCTCGATCAGACAATCGATCGCGGGGAAATCACGAAATTTTCACGGATCACAACGTCCTTTTGTTCATGTTATCGCGCGCTCGAACGATACGGCGACGGAAAACGAAGTAGCTGCCGAAAGGCGCTGCTGCGAACGACGAACACCAATTTGTCAGAACGCCGCTGATTTACTGGACCAAACTAGGGTACACTTCAAACGGCGTCTAGCTTAATTAGTTATAAATAAAGGCAAGCCGTCAGGCAACCAGACGAGATAAGAATAGGTAGAACCCATTAGTATACCCTAGCGACTGGGGCTAGAAAAGAAGTCTGCCTCTCTCCGGGTCTCGTTGTTCCGCCCGTCGTTTTCGAACGGGTTTTACGTAAACGCGATCGTTTCTCTCCAGCGAATCGAACTGCCGATTTGACGTGTTCCGATCGAAACCGTGGTTTCATTTACCGTGTTCGGCCGTCTAATCGCGCTGGTCTCGTCTCCCTCCAAGGTGTTCAGCTGTTGAAGGGCTGCCTCCACGCTGAGGACGTTCCAGTTGGACATCCGTCGCAAATCCATGATGTCCGCGATCGTGTTCGAGCATCAGAATGCTGGAATTTCGAAAAGGAAAAGTGAGCGCCGTCGACGCACTGGCGAAACCCGACGAACACGTTCGAAACGACTCGGGGAAAAAATGACTCGGTCGCACTACCACGATGCTCGTCGTCGACGACGTCTTCCGTTACGGTTCCTGTCCCAGCGAAACGATAAAGCAGACTTCGCGGAAAGATTCCCCAGCGGTTGGACGAGAACGATTTGCTATTGCGCGACGTGAGTAACGCAATCCTTCCTTCCGAGAAAGTATCTGTCGCGCGCGCGTTCCGCGGATTTTTTGAGCCTCGTTGTCCCGACAGAAATTACGTAATCGCGTGCGAAACAATTTTATAATTTGTCCGCTTGTCCGCCTGTCCGCTTTTGTTACGCGGCGTCACGAACGGCCGATCCTCGACGCCCGCACAAAAATCGACCTACCGATGCCCATCGTGATGCTCTTGTGCTAAGCACTCTGCCGGCTCTGGTTCGGAGGTAAAAAATGTAGCTGAAATAATCTTAACTTTCTGTCGATTCCTAAAATAGAGCCGCTGGAGTGCTCCGCCACGCAAGGATGCACAGAGCCAGCCGGGGCCGACGCGCCGCGCGGACCCGTTGCGCGACTTTTTGAAAATTTCACGGCGAAAAAAAGGCCTTCTGCAACGACCGGAACCGATCCTTTTACGGCAATCGTTCGTTTACGTCGCCGACAAACGCTGGGAAATCGCGTTCTACCGACACGGATTTGTCTCGAACTGTTTGCCTCTGCGTTCGATCGAAACGTTTCGAACATTTTTTCTTTTTTCTGGAAAATAACGCGATGGGATTTTTTTAAAAATGGCACGAAAACGGGATTTTTGCAATCGATCGGAGACTTTGAGAGACTCCGAAATGCCATTGCGGGGTCGAAAGGATTCGTATTTTTATGGGGAAACTTAGGGAGAACGTGATAGCCTCTCGTTGATCCTCGTATAGCGGATCCACTTTGACCCAGAGTCAGAGCTGTAAACGTTTAGAGCTTTACAGAGCTGTAAACGTTCCGGCTAATTTCTAATTTTGTGACGGTCATTTTTAATTATCGTTCATTAATATCGAGACCGATGAGAGGCATTTGATTTTAATGAAAATCCATTTACGTCAAAATGGAAGTAAACGAAAAGTGATAG